>NC_058373.1:118960416-119275000 GCF_018350175.1 Felis catus
TATGAATTTTGCCATTATTTGTTTCTGTGCAAATGGCAGGTGTTGGACTGTCTAGAGAAACCTTAAAGTCATGGGCAGGGTGGTTCAGATGGCTGAAATAGCGGTATGTGTTCTTGCTTAGGATTCTGTGTGGTGTTTCCTTTTTGTGTGCCCTGTGAGAAATATGTATTCTAAGAGTGAATGAATTAATCTGTTGTTTCTCTTGGAAACAAGAAAAGGAAGAAATTCTGATATGATGTAAAATGTTGATTTTTTTTTTTTTTTTAGGACATGATACTCATTTTTGTGACAAGAAAATCCTGTTGCTAGAAGCAGGTCCAAAAAAAGTATGGGAGAAATTGCCAGAAACTTACAGCAACCGAGTCAGCTCCATTTCCCCTGGCTCTGCAACCCTTCTCAGTAGTGAGTAGATGTTTCATAGAACCGGTCTCTCGTCTCTCTTGGCTTTCCAGTGTGCCTTGTAGGGCAGAGTCTCCAGAGCATCTGGTGAGGAGGGAGCTCACTGCGGGGGCGGTGGGGGGCATGGTGTAGGTTATCTAGTTCATCATTGAAGATGAGGACCCCTGACACTGTTAAAAGTGTACCTAGTCTGAGAAAGACCTCCTTGGGACTTGTGGGTCCATCATGTAGGCTTCCTTTGTGATGTTGGGTCATTATGAATTGATGGAATTGAAACTATATGAACTAATTATGACCATTCACTTCTGGTAGGAGCACCCTCTTCATTCCCAGAGTCAGCCCTCTGGGGAGCTAGGAGTTTGCATGCTAGATGCTTTTGGAGTATAGATGGATGTGTGCACATGGAATCCATTAGAAAACTATCTTTAGGTTACTGCCAAATGTTACTCCCTCAGGCTATCCTATCTAGAACCACCCTGTCAAAAATTAGACTCTTCCATCATTCTTTAGCCTCTTACACTGCTTTATTTTTCTACATAACACTTAGTACTACCTGACAAGATATTACGTATTTTTTACCGTCTGTGTCTCCAGCCAGAATGTTAGCTGCAGAAGGGCAGGAACTTTTTCTGTTTGGTTTCACACTTTATGCTCAGTACCTAGAACTGTGTTGGGCACATAAGTAGGTGCTCAATAAAGAAAAAGTCTTTTTTTTTAAGATATTACTTTTAAGGAATCTCTATGCTCATTGTGGGGCTCGAACTCATAACCCCATGATCAAGAGTCACACGCCCTGAGTGAGCCAGTTGCCCTCCCAAAATAGTCTTTATTCAGAGAGTTTAACTTCTGTAGGATGGTGAAAAACAATGTGGATTTGGTTTCCTTTTTTATCCCCGCCCCCCATTTTTTTTTTAAGTTTACTTATTTGAGAGAGTGTAAGTGAGAAAGGGGCAGAGAGGAGAGTGGGGTAGAGAGAATTCCAAGCAGGCTCCACACCACCAATGCAGAGCCCAATGTGGGGATCGAACTCCTGAACCATGAGATCATGACCTGAGCTGAAGTTGGATGCTTAACCGACTGAGCCACCCAGGCACCCCCCTTTCCCCTAACTTTAATGTGATTTGACTTTTTGATTACGAAAGCTGTGCCTTTTTTCATGCTATATAATCTGAACTGGGGAGCAGAGTAGCTTAACTCCTAGCATCAAACAGGAAGAAATGGCAAGTATTTTCCAGTTTGTCATTGGAGAACACTGAAAACAACCTCTTACTTCAAAGGTTAGAAAGACAAGGAGAGCCTAGGAAGGGTGTGGTCCCATAAGGTTGCTCTGGCCTATATATAGATCCTTTCTTTTGTAGGTTTTGGTGCCTGGGACCACATCTGCAACATGAGATACAGAGCCTTTCGGCGAATGCAGGTGCCTTCTTTATCACTTTTGGCAAGATATCTTGGTTGTCTTGGGTTAAGATATTGAAGTCCATATTCTCCGTATTTTCTGTGAAAGTGGGAAGAATCAAAGTTCTCACTCAGTCTAAGGAGTCGGGGGAAGCATTCTCGAGAGAATTTTCTTCTTACCTTCTGTCTCCTGCCAGAGGGACTGACATTGTGATTTTTCTGGTTCTGTCACTTGGGAAAGTAGTAGTTTCTGACTGGAGTAATGCTTTCTTTTCCTTGGGTTATAATACAAGTTTCCCTTTGTGTTTTCCAGGTGTGGGATGCCTGCTCAGAGGCCCTGATAATGTTCGATAAGGATAATCTGGACGACATGGGCTATATAGTGGAGAATGATGTCATAATGTGCGCTCTCACTAAGCAGCTGGAGGCTGTGTCGGGTGAGGCACCCACTTCTTACATCTTCCTTTTACTCTGGAAGGTGAACTACTTTAGAATTATCAGAGGACTTACTGGAAAAAAGGACGCCTTTTACAGAGACTGAACATCCACCATAAAGAAATCCTCTGATGGGTATTTTAGGGTTGTTCTTCTCTTTTTTTTTTTTTTTTTTTTTTTAATTTTTTTTAATGTTTATTTACTTTGGAGGGAGAGAGAGAGAGGGAGTGTGTGAGCAGGCGAGGGGCAGAGAAAGAGACACACAGAATCTGAAGCAGGCACTGAGCCCGACACAGGGCTCGAACTCATGAACCGCAGGATCATGACCTGAGCCACCCAGGTGCTCTGGGTTGTTCTTTTCTTTCTTTCTTTTTCTTTTTTTTTTTTTAAACAGTTTTACTCCGGTATAATTTACATACCATAGAATTCACCCATTTTAAGTGTACAATTCAGTGATTTTTAGTGTAATTATAGAGTTATGCCACCATCACAATATCATTTTAGAACATTTCTGTCACCTCAAAAGGAAACCTTATGTCCATTTACATCCATTCCCCATTCCCAACCCCAGCCCCTGGCACCATTGATCTACTTTTCTGTCTCTCGGGATTTGTCTATTCTGGACATTTCATATAGATAGAATCATACAGGACATATGTATGCTTCTGTGTCTACTTCTCTCACTGAACATATCTTTGAGATTCATTCATGTTGCAGCCCTATTAGTATTCCATTCTTTTTTATTGCCAAGTAGTATTCCATCATGTGGATATACCACATTTCATTTATTCATTCATGAGTTAATGGACATTTGGATTGTTTCCACTTTTTGGCAATTGTGAATAATGCTATGAACACTTGTGTACAGGTTTTTGCGTGGATATGGGTTTCTGGGTAGATACTTAGGAGTAGACTTGCTGGGTCATATAACAATTCTGTGTTTAACATTTTCAGAAACTACTAAACTTTTTCAAAGAGGCTATACCATTTCCTTTTCCCACCAATGATATATAAGGGTTCCAGTATCTCCACATCCTTACCAACACTTACTTTTCACTTATTATTATTATATATATTTTTTATTATAGCCATCTTAGTGACTGAAATGGTATCTCATTGTAGTTTTGATTGTATTTCCCATCTTTTCCTCTGCTTATTGGCCATTTGGAGAAATGACTGTTCAAAATCTTTTGCCCATATAAAAACTGGATTGTCAGGGTGCCTGGGTGGCTCAGTCGGTTGAACATCTGACTCTTGATTTCGGCTCAGGTCATGGTCTCATGGTTTGTGAGATCGAGCCCCACTGTTAGGCTCTACGCTGATAGTCAGGAGCCTGCTTAGGATTCTCTCCCTCCTCTCTCTGCCCCTCCCCTGCTTGTGCACTCTCTCTATAAATATAAATAAACATTAAAAAAAAAAAAACACCAAAAAACTGGATTGTCTTTCTTTTTGAGTTACAAGAGTTTTTTATATATTCTGAATATGAATTCCTTATCAGATACATAATTTGCAAATATCTCAGAGTTCTAGCTTTCTGATATGGGATAATAACGTATCCATGTAATCAACTTATGTGCAACTTTTTTAAAGATTTTTTTTTAAGTTGATTTAATTTTTTTTATGTTTATTTATTTATTTTGAGAGAGAGAGTGAGCATGAGATGGGGAGGGGCAGAGAGAGAGGTGGGGGGATAGAAAATTCCAAGCAGGCTCTGTGCTGTCAGTGCAGAGCCTGATGCAGAGCTCCAACTCATAAAATCATGAGATCATGACGTGAGCCAAAACCAAGAGTTGGACACTTAACCGACTGAGCCACCCAAGTGCCCTTTTTTAATTTATTTTGAAAGAGTACCAGAGTGAGCAGGGGAGGGGCAGAGAGAGGAGGAGAGAGAATCCCAAGCAGGCTCCATACTGTCAGCAGTGTGAAGCCCAGTGCAGGGCCTGAACCCATGAACCACAAGATCATGACCCAAGCCAAAATCAGGAGTCAGACGTTTAACTGTCTGAGCCACCCAGGCACCCCCAAAATTTTAAGTAATTTCATGCTTTACCGACTGAGCCAGCCAGGCACCCCACTTATGTGCAGCTTTTAAAGATAACTTAGACCTAATATTTAGTCACTTAGAAACATGTTCCGTAATATATTGGTGGAAAAAGTATGTGTCATATCCTACATGTGCACTGTGTCTATATGCATAGGAAATCACCTGGAAAGCTAGATGGCAAAGCTTTAACTGTAGTTGCCTCTGAATGATATGATTAAGGGTGATTTTTCCCTCCCTTTTAAATCTTTGTTGTTCAGACTTCCAGTAGGTATATCATTTTTATGATCAGAAAAGTAAAACGATTTCCAATGGCAAGAAAAATCTTACGAAATCTAGAACTTACCTGGGCCCATGGGATTCCCACCCTGTTTATTCTGAAAGCACATGTGGATTCGCTTAGGCACAGAGGGAAACTACAAGAGCAGTGAGTGTGGAGATGAGAAGAAAGAATCCCTGGTGCAGGCTGGTAACTCAGTGAGAGTTGATTTTTTTTGACACTGATTCATCCCTGTGACTTTTGTCATTTATCAGCTCTCAGACCATAGCATTAATTATAGGAGTTATTTGTTAGATCTTTTCTTGCTTAGGGGTAAATGATGAGAGACAGCTGTCTTGAGAGCTCGCTTTAGATCTAGTCAGGGCTTTTTTCTCAGCCGTGTGGACTGCCTTTCTAATGTTTTGTTTTCTCTCTTCTGACCTCCTAGACCGTGTGACGGTTCTCTACAGGAGCAAAGCAGTCGGCTATACCTGGCCTTATCCATTTCCCATGACAGACTCCAGCCCTTGGGTTCATATTACCCTAGGTGATGGCAGCACCCTCCAGACTAAATTGTTGGTAGTTGAAAATTCTTATTTTGCCAGGGGTCTTGCATATCCATAACTTATTCTAAACTCTAGGGCCTTTAGTTTTTAGATCTAAGCTATAGTTGAAGTTAATTTTTGGCAGAGCTTTTGGTTATAAGGACCAGTACCCACCTAGGCCAACTCAAGTTAATATGATGTCGTTGTAAATCCTGTATAGGAAGCAGTCTCCTAGACTATCTTAGGTCTGGAAATAAACCTGTCCCTGTGAGGGACAAAAACCGGAAATTGAGGTTCTTTTTTCCCTCACAGGAGTCCTGTAGTCAATCCATCTCATTGTATTCCCCACCCCCCACTTTTTTTTCTGCTTGCCGGCTTCCTCTTTTACTTGACATCCATTCCTAACCTTACAACAGGAGTGTTCAGCTCCAGTGCCTGCCTTATTGATTTCTAGTTCAAACATCAAGAGAATTTGGCCAAGCTAACCTCTGGCTAGTACCTCATGGAGGACACGTCCAGCTTTGGTCCATTAGCTGAGACTGGGGTCACCTAGGTAAGGCTACCCCTCCAGGGGCTGTGAGTGAGGCAAGCATGGTAACAAGTTGTCTGCTACAGATGGGCTTTGAGAACAGGTGGACCTAGAGAAAACTTGAGACAGAAACAAACCTCTGGAACAGTTTCATGTATTAAGAAGTTATAAGACTTAACAGGCTCTTGTTTCCATGCAGATTGGTGCAGACGGTCACAACTCAGGAGTGCGGCAGGCTGCTGGGATTCAGAACGTCAGCTGGAACTATGATCAGTCTGCTGTTGTAGCTACTTTGCATTTGTCGGAGGTAAAGTCCTGAGCCCACCATCTGGGGACCCTGCTCGTGTTTAATGGGTACTGAGTACCTCTCGTGAGAACTCTTCTTTTCTTTCAATTGTAGGCCACAGAAAACAATGTAGCCTGGCAGAGATTTCTTCCCTCTGGGCCCATTGCTCTGCTCCCGGTAAGAAGTCCTTCTGGGTACTCTGCTTAAACATGCCCAGCCTTCCTCTTTTAGGGCTTCACTTTCTCTCAACCTTTTTCTGCTTTCTAGGGAATATGCCCAAGCTAACTTTACTTCCTTTAAGCTTGAGAGCTCCCAAGAACAGAAGTTTTAGCCCTTAGCATTGGTGTTCTTTTGACACAGCTCTCAGACACCTTGAGTTCCTTGGTGTGGTCCACATCCCATGAACATGCAGCAGAACTGGTGAGCATGGATGAAGAAAAGTTTGTGGATGCCATTAACTCTGCCTTTGTGAGTATGAATTTGTCCAGCTGATGACGTGTTGCAGGGTGGTAGATACAGAAAGGTGTTTTGATGAAGGAAAAAGGAAAAACCAACCAGCTGCCCCTTTGTAAGTGGGTTATGTGAAGAGGAGGGCATTCGGGGAAATGAAAAACAATGGAAATTAATAACTTCTGTGCTTTTTTGTGGTTGTGGGCTGTTGTGCTGAATGAAACAGCTGCCTGGGCAGTAGTTAGCATTGGCCTTTTTTTTTGAAGCTGTAATATTTGGCTAGTTTTGAATAGCTATGAACTTTGGAAGCCTGATTCATTAGGAGTGTTCTGGAGAGGAGCTGAGCACATTTCAGCAGGGAGCTAAGTTTTGTAGAGGCACCTGGGTGGCTCAGTCGGTTAAGGGTCTTGACTCTTAATTTCAGCTCAGGTTAAGATCTCACAGTTCCATGGGTTTGAGCCCCACATGGGGCTCTGTGCTGACAGTGTGGAGCCTGCTTGGGATTCTTTCTCTCTCTCCCTGCCCCTCCCCCACTCACATGTGTGCTCTCTCTCACACATGCTCTCTTTCAAAATAAATATAAACTTAAAAGTTTTGTAGACAGACATGGATTCAATACTGTTATGGTTCTGTTAATCTCCTAGAAAAGGGAAACAGTATCACCAGCCTCTCAGAGTTTAATAATAATAAAAAGTCTAAAGACTGTTTTAGTTTATTTTTGAGAGTGCGTGTGTGTGAGAGAGATTGAAGCCCAATGCAGGGCTCGATCCTACAAACCATGAGATCGTGACCTGAGCCCAAAAAAATAGCCAGATGCTCGACTGAGCCACCCAGGCACCCCAAAAGTCTAAAGACTTAAAAAATGAGAGAATTTATGTAAAATGCTTAGAACATACTTAGTACGTTGTAAGTGCTCAACAAATGGTAATGATTATTCTGGAGCAGATACATAAAGCCTTTAATAGTATTGACACCAGTGGGGTAACTTGGTGGCTCAGTCGATTAAGCGTCTTTGGCTCAAGGTTCGTGGGTTCAAGCCCCACATCGGGCTCTGTGCTGACAGCTCGGAGCCTGGAGCCTGCTTCAGATTCTGTCTTCCCCGTCTCTTTACCCCTCCCCCACTCATCCTCTGTCTCTCTCAAAAATAAACATTAAAAAATTAAAAAAATACTGGCACTAGTTAATTTTGGAGCTTCAATACCACATTTATCTAAAATTCACTAATAGTAATAATCAGCAACATTTATTGAGTGCTTACTGTGTGCCATGTGCAGGTGAAGAGTATTACCAGCATGTATTTAATGCAGTGCACCACTGAGGTAGGTACTATTATCATGCTCATTTACAGCTAGGTTACTTGCCTAACGAGGTCATAGAGCTAGCGGTAAAGCTGGTTCAGAAATCAGGCTGGTCCTTGAGCCTGTGGTTTTAACTACCAAACTCTACTACTTCACTAGTGACTTCACAGTAGTTTTACACTGAAGAACTTAGGCTTCACTGCTCTGGAGCAGCAACAGGAGTAAAAGGGGCAGAGCCTTTTAGGCTAAAGTGCCTTCCGAAGTAAATGGTGAACTCTACCCCTCCTCTGGTCATTTAGCATGTATTCCTGGCACAGACGTTTTCAGTGCATTCATTTGGCAACAATTACATGTGCCTTCTATGTAGAAGAGTCTGGAAATGGACAAATGAGACACAGTCCCCGCTTTCGGGAAGCTCACAGACAAGTGAGGGAGAAAGATACTTAAGTGACAGTTTGGGAACAGTGGTACAAGTATTTATAGGGTGTTGGAGCACAGAAGAGGGTTTGCAGGGAGGTTCACAAAAAGTGGTGACAGCTTCCGGATGCTATGAGGGTTACCCTGGTGAACTAGGAGGACATTCTAGCAAAGTGGGGAATGCCAGAAGCAAGAGGATGTTGTAGAATGAGCTACGCTGTGGCTAGTGTGTGGTTTTAAGGGTTAAGGTGAAGTGAAAGGTGAAGTTCAGAGGTAGACAGGAGCAGCTCACGAGCAGTTTGGCTTGAGCCTAAAACCTGGGGGAAGTTGTGTTCTGTATTTGTTTAAGGGGGCTTGTCACCTGCGGTCTAGATCAGTTTGGCACGTGAGGTACTATTAACTCTTGGCTGTAGTTACAAAATGTATTTCCTTGCTGATTTAATTCCCTGTTGATCACTGGTGAATTTTCACGGTTTGTTTACGGCTGACACTACTCAGTGGAGTGATGCTAACCACACCGACTTCATCGACTCGGCTGGCACCATCCTGCAATATGCTGTTGCCTTTCTGAAGCCCACTAAGGTCTCAGCTCGCCAGCTGCCCCCAAGTGTAGCCAGAGTGGACGCCAGAAGCCGAATGTCATTTCCACTCGGGTTGGGACATGCTGCTGAATACGTCCGGCCTCGGCTGGCGCTCATTGGGTAAGACGACAACACAGCAGGGCTGCCGTCTTCGCACTCTGCTGCAGAGGCCGCATCTGAACTCCGCTTTCTTTTTAGGGATGCAGCCCACAGAGTCCATCCACTTGCAGGACAAGGTGTCAACATGGGCTTTGGGGATATCTCCAGCTTGGTCCATCACCTCAGTGCTGCAGCCTTCAATGGGAAGGACTTAGGTAAGGGTTCAGGTACCTCAGAGAAGTATCCAGAGATCATGTAGTTAGGAAAGGTCAGGACCCCAAAATGTCCCTCAGCAGCCGGATATGGTAGACTTCAATGTGTCTGGTTTGCTGGCAAAGAACTTCACTATTGCTTTAAGGATTTATACCTTTCCTCCAGGCTCTATGAGCCATCTCACAGGTTATGAGACGGATCGACAGCGTCACAACACTGCTCTTCTGGCTGCTACTGACCTCCTAAAAAGGCTCTACTCCACCAGTGCCACTCCACTTGTGCTGCTCAGGACGTGGGGCTTGCAGGCTACAAATGCAGTATCTCCACTCAAGGTAAGGTCACTCATGGCTCTCCACGAGTCCTGCTCACTGAGGAGGACTTTGCCAATTATTCTGAATTTCTTTGAATTTTTTTCTGAGTACCTTCCCCATTGGTTATGAGCAAAAAAGTCCTTGCTGGGCTTGGTGCTAGAGCCCACATGTAAACAGTAACTTCATATGAGGAAAAATCGTGAATAGGAACTTTTAAAGTTTTAAAGATGTTTTAAACTCCTTTTGCTGCTTGGCCAGCTGCTTTCCTGAGAAACTTCTATTAAAAGACACTTTGGAGGGACTCTTGGAAGGAGGATCTATGTGGGACTTCTGCCAATGTTTTGCTTTAATCACTTTGGAGATTTATATATAAAATTTTTTACGAAATATTTTATTTTAAACTATTTTCTTCACTTGCCCCCATGCTTTACAGTGTCTGTTTCATTTTTCTCCAGGAACAGATTATGGCCTTTGCAAGCAAATGAGTGCTCCTCTTCTGGAGATTACGGTGATGAAGAATGAACATCTTTTCCTAAGACCATCACATAGTTTCAAGATTTAATAAATTTGCTTTACATTAGAATTCTCTAGTCTCTTTTTCTCCTCTACTTAATGGGCCTGTGGAGCCCAAATAATGAATGACAGATAAATTCAGTGTGAGAAGGGCATATCAATCAAGCCAAGAAAAAAACCCCAATGGAAGACTATTATGGTTTGGTTGAAAAGACTTTTTATTACTAAGAAAAATTGCTAAGGGGCTGTCTCATCCATTTCGCTTGTTAATTTTAGAACTCTTAAGTTGCTGTCAACTTGAAACAGACTACTAATTTACATAGCATATTTTATGTGAACCTCATGGTAACCACAAGGGAAAAACACAGTAAATACACAAAAGAAAATGAGAAAGGAATTTAAACAGAACACCAGAAAGCCATCAAACCACCAGGGAAGAAAGAAAGAAAGAAGAACCAAAAACTACAGAAACAGCCAGAAAATAATGAACAAAATGGCAGTAAGGTGTGTACTTACCTATAATTACTTTAAATGAAAATGGACTAAATTAGCCAAATGACAGAGTGCGTGGATTAAAAAACCACACATCTACATACTGCCTACAAGAAACAATGAAAATGGACTAAATTAGCCAATCAAATGACAGAGTGGGTGGATTAAAAAAACCACACATCTATATACTGCTTACAAGAGACACTTCAGTAGGACACAACCCAGGATGGAATTGGAAGGGACAGAAAAAGATATTCCATGGAAATGAAAACCAGATAAGCTATATACTCCTATCAGACAAAATTGACTTGAAAACAAAGGCTGTAATAAAAGACAAGGGCATTACATAGGATAGAAAGGTCAATCTAGCAAGAAAGAACATTTATAAATACACGTGCACACAATGTAGAACACCAAAATATGTAAAGCAAATACTAACGTACCTAAAGGAAGATACTGAAAGCAATTGTAGGAGATTTTTTTTTTCTTAAACTATTTATTTTGAGAGAGCAAGCGTGAAAGCAATAGGGAGGGGCAGAGAGAGCGGGAGACAGAATTCAAGCAGGTTCCACACTGTCAGCACAGAGCCTGACCTGGGGATTGAACTCACAAACCGTGAGATCGTGACCTGAGCTGAAATCAAGAGTCAGATGCTTAACTGAGCCTCAGGTGCTCCAGTAGGAGACTTTACTATCCTGTCATCAATGGATTGGTCATCCAGACCAAAAAAAATCAATACAGAAACACTGGGCTTAACACATTAGACCACAGAGACTTAATATATTCAGAATATTCCATCTAAAAGCAGAATACAAAGGTGGCTGGGTGGCTCAGTTGATTAAGCATCTGACTTGGGCTCAGGTCGTGATCTCACGGTTTGTGAGGTTGAGCCCTGTGTTGGACTCTGCTGACAGCTCAGAGCCTGGAGCCTGCTTCAGATTCTTCATCTCCCTTTCTCTCTGCCCCTTCCCCTCTGTCAAAAATAAACATTAAAAAAAATTCTTAAAGCAGAATACACATTCTTAAGTGTACATAGAACATTCTCCAGAATAAATCACGTTAGGCCAAAAAACCAAGTCTCAATAAATTAAAGAAAACTGAAATCCTATCAAGCATCTTTTCTGACCACAATGATATGAAACTATAAATTACAAGAAAACGGGAAAAACCACAAAAAGTTTAAATGTGCTATTGAACAACCAATGAGTAATCCAATCAAAGAAGTAAATACCTATAGACAAAACAGAAATATGACATACCAAAACATATGCAATGTAGCAAAAGCAGTTCTAAGAGGGAAGTTCACAGCAATACAGGTCTACCCAAAGAAACAAAATCTCAGACTGACAATAATTTATACCTAAAGGAACTTTCTAGAAAAAGAACAAGGCCCCAAATTAGAAGGTAGATCAGAGTAGAAATAGAGACAAAAGATACTTAAAAAAAATCAATGATACTAAGTTGGTGTTTTTTTTTGTTTTGTTTTTTGTTTTTTAAGTGGGCTTCATGCCCAGTGCACAGCCTGACATGGGCTTGAACTCATGACCCTGAGATCAAGAGTCGGATGCTTAATGGACTGGGCCACCCAGGCACCTCAAGAGTAGGGTTCTTTGAAAAGATAAAATCCACAAACCCTAAGCAGACTAAGCAAGAAAAAACGAGAAGACTCAATCAGAGATCAAAGAATAGTTACAACTGATACACAGAAATACAAAGGATCCTAACTAAGAGACTCCTGTAAAAAATCACATGCCAACAAGCTGTACAACCTGGAAAAAGTCAATTAATTCCTGGAAACATACAATCTTCCAAAACAGAATCGAAGAAACAAAATATGAATAGACCAATGACTAATAAGGAGCTTGAAACAGTAAATAAAAAACCTCCCAATAAGCAAAGTCTAGAATCAGCTTCACTGACAAGTTCTACCAAACTTTGAAGGAAGATTTACTACCTTTCTCAAACTCTTCCAAAAGAGGAGGAATAGCTTCCAACACATTTTACAAGGCCAGACATTACTCCAAAAACCAAAACCAAGACAACACAAAAGGATAGGCCAATATCCTTGATGAACACAGGTGCAAAAGTTCTAAACAAAATACTAGCAAATCTAATCTAATGATACATTAAAAAGGATCATACACCATAATCAAGTGGAATTTATTCCAGGGATGCAAGGATAGTTCAACATACAGAAATCAATCGAGATATGTTGACAGAAAGAAAAATAAAAGTCATCTGATCATCTCAATAGATGCAGAAAAACCATGTGACAAATTCAATACCCATTTATGTTAAAAATTCTCAACAAAGGGGCACCTAGATGGCTCAGTTGGTTAAGCATCCGACTTCAGCTCAGGTCACGATCTCACGGCTCATGGGTTCGAGCCCTGCATCAAGCTCTGTGCTGACAGCTCAAAGCCTGCTTGGGATTCTGTGTCTCCCTCTCTTAGCTCCCCTCCCACTCGCATGCTCTCTCTCTCAAAAATAAACAAACAATGAAAAACAAAATTCTTAATGAAGTAGGTACAGTAGGGAACGTAACTTAACACAATAAAGGCCATATATAACAATCATATAGCTAACATCATACTCAACAGTGCAAAGTTGAAAGCCTTTCATCTAAGAACAAGAACAAGACAAGAATGCCCATTCTTACCTCTTTTTTTCAATACAGTACTGGAAGTCCTAGCCACACCAATTAGTCAAGAGAAAAGGCAGCCAAATCAGAAAGGAAGAAGTAAAACTATTTGCAGATGACATGATACTATACATAGAAAACCCTAAAGACCCCGTCAGAAAACTGCTAGAACTAAAAAATTCAGTAAAGTTGCAGGATGTAAAATCAATGCACAGAAATCTGTGGTGTTTCTACACACTAAGAATAAAGCATCAGAAGAAGTTAAAAAAACAATTCCATTTGCAATTTACAACTGCATCAAAAAGAATACCTATGAATAAATTTAATCAAAGAGGTGAAAGACCTAGACACTTATGACTATAAGACACTGATGAAAGAAACTGAAGACACAAAGGGAAGCTGTTCTGTGCTTATGGATTAGGAGAATTAATACTAAAATGCCCATACAACTCAAAGGCATCTACAGATTCAATGCAATAGCTCTTAAAATTCCAATGGCATACTTCACAGAATCAGAACAAATAATTCTAAAATTTGTATGGAACTACAAAAGATCCCGAATAGCCAAAGCAATCTTGAGAAAGAACAAAGCTGGAGGTATCAAGCTCCCTGATTTCAAACTATTTCAAACTACAAAGCTGTAATAATCAAAACAGCATGGTATGGGTACAAAAACAGACACAGAGATCAAATGGAACAGAACTGAGAGCCCAGAAATAAACCCACACATATCGGGGCAATTATTTTACCACAAAGGAGCCAAGAACACGTATACTGGAGAAAAGTCAGTTTCACTCGTATGTGGATCTCAAAAAACAAAAGGGCAAACAAAATAAAAACCTTCTAGAGAATAGACCAGTGGTTACCAGAGGAGGAGGTGGTCGACGGTACGGTGACCAGGTCTGTGGTGGTGATCACTTGGTAGTATACACAGACGAATTATAAAGCTACACACCAGAAACTTATATAATAAAGATTTATGTAATTCTTTTTAATGCTGGTCATAAATTTACACAATTGCTTTCTGATGAAGATAAAAATTAAAAATACCCAATTCATGCATTTTTGTTACAACTGCTGTTTCAAAATCCCTAACAATGCAAATTAAACATAAATTGCTTTAACCTTGGTTAAAGGTGCACACTGGACTTCCTGAAAAAAAAAAAAATCTTCTTAATGTTAATTACTTCCTTATCACAGCACCAGAATTCAATTTTATTTATGGTTCCTCTCTGGGACACCATTGTCTGTTCAGTAATAAAACAATAAATAATTGCACAGGTTTGAAGACCTCAGGAACCAGGTCAAAGGGGAAAGTCGATTAGCAGCAGAATCACATACATGTTTGGTTGTAGACTAGTGGCTGACCTGTGGGAGAAAGGGTGTCTTGCTCTGGGTTTTCGAAAAGCTCACTTCATGGTCCCAGAGAATCCTTTTATAGATTTGTGCATCCATTGTATTTGTACACTGTAAAAAATATCTTGCCCAAAAGTCCGATTTGAAGATGAAATGAGAAGAAACCGTCTGCTTTTGAACCAAACTAAGCTATTCTTGGGAATAATTTTTGAAGGGATGAGAAACTTGTTACCACAGGGGGAGCTTTACAGGCGAATGCAGAAAATTTGTAAAGATACTAAAGAAAGTGACAGTCATGAAACTTCCTGTAATCTCAGGAAAAATATGGCCAGAATGGAATAGGGCAGTTACTGTGAAAAGCTGTGTGAGTACTAGCAGAGTCCAGAAAGGTCACCATAGGGAAAAAAGATCATCTTTCACAAAAAATGGAAAGGTAGCCCAGGTAAGGAGAACGTGGACTCCAAAAATACACCAACCAAATCAGGCAGGACAGGAAGAATTTTAAGGCACATCTTGCAAACCTCCACGACCCACAGAAGATGTTCTTCATATGATGATGATGTAACAACACAACATTCATTATGTGCCAGGCCATGTCCTTAGTGTTTGAAATCTTACACATTTAGAGAAAGGAAACTTAACCAGCAACATTAGACTCTATATGACCCCTCAATAAGAGGCCCAAAAGGTACACTAAGGGGCAGAAAGGACATTATAGAAATTTTTTTTCTAAGAAATAAAAATTCTTATTCCAAGTTGCTCCTAAACTGGATAAATTAATTGTCCAGATGTTCTCATCAAGGGAATCAGAATATATGTAGATACACTTCTGGAATACTACTGCATCTACTGATTCCTACCTACAGATTTCTGAAGGTATCTGGGATGACCAAAGGAGTTGGGTGAACAATACTTGGCTCCTATTTATAAGCCTCACAGACAAGCTGTGGTGCTAAAGACCATGGAACCTTACCTCTCCAGACCCATCAAGCTGGATGAGTCTAGTGAACACAGCTTACCTCTTGGGAAAACTTGGTTTCTACTAGAGGAAACAGTCTCTCTCCCTAATTATATGGAACAACATTTAGTGTATGATGACTGGTTCCAGCACCCTTTTTTTTTTTTTTTTTTTTGAAATGAAGCCATATGGTATGTTAAAGAAGATACCATAAAGGACTTGGAAGTTTTCTCCAAAGATTGAAAGGCTGTGGAAGGAGAGATCAGAGCAGATCTAAGACCACTGAGAAGACAGGTAATTTCAGCTCAATATAAAAGAGATTTTCTTTTAACATCAGCAAAGTCCAAAAATGGAATAAGCCATCCAAACACATGCCTAAACAGAAGATGAATGATAACCAACTGGAAATGTTCAGGGAATTCTGCAATGGGCAGAAGACTGGGTTTTATCTTTGGTAGTTTTCAACTTTCTAAAGATTCTATTTAATTATGTAGCATCTTTTGAGGAAGACAGTAGGTATAAAAGTGACCTCAGTATAATAAAAGAAGTATCTGAAGAAATTCCACATTGAATTAAAAAACAAAATTTGGGGGATGAGGATATAGAAATTTGCCTACTTGCACATATCAGATGTTAAATATTTATTGACTCAATGGAATGACTAGGAAATAAGTTTCCCCAGGAACTAGTGTGAGGGCCAGGTATATTTAACACTTGTTTGAAAGAGCTGAAAGAGTCTACTGTGAAGACTACAAGTTTGGGGACATGCAAACTTTGTTAGAAAGAAGCTGGAGGCAAAGAGCTAAGGTAAAGGAGCCAGACTATACAAAGATCTTTCAAGTCTAAGAGCACTTGAGTGGGTAGATAAGAAGCAGATGATGATCCTGTAAAAAAAAAAACAAAAAACAACCCCCGCCCCGCCACCACTACACACACACAAAAAAAGATAATTAATTTTAGGGGAAATAATTCACAAAATCAAGAGCTCTCAACACTCAAAAAGAGAATCCACCGTACTGATGTGGGCCAAAATGGCCAACCTAATCAAATATTAGGTACCATCAAGAAAGGTACCAGAAACCCTGGAACTAAAAAATAATTTAGAGGAAGTTAGCTAAAATTATCAGGGTCAGAGCAGAAAGAGATATGACTACAAACGGAGAGAATAAAAGGGCAAACTGCAAGGAGCTGTGACCCAAATCTAGAGACCCTTGCACAGCACAGCCAAAGGCATCTGAGCACAGACCAAAAGCCAGAGTAGATGAATTTCTTAGAAATACAAAGAAAACTCATTTAGGATGAGAAATTAACTATAAACACATTTTCCTGGGAGGAGGAACTGGCACTGAATACACATACATTCCTATAAAGTTGGATATGTTAATTAATCCCAGGATTGCCTGATTAAGAGAAGGTCTATTCAAGGGAGCCACACTCTCCCAAACCTTGTCCCTAGAGATCAAATAGACTCCTTTTTTAGGCTGGGGTCTGCACAGTGAGGAGTTGCTCTCTATCTTGCCAAGAACTGGCACAAAGCAGGATCACACAATTTCAGATATGTTACCTTTTCTCTCCCTTGGAGTTACACATGAAAAGCATAAACCAGGTTTTTGTTTTTGTTTTTAGGGGAGGTGAGTGGAAAGAGGGTGGGACGTGGCAATGTGTAGGGAGGAGGAAAAATTACTGGTGTTGATAGGTCATGGGATTGCAATCAGTGGGCTTAGTGTAGCGTGTTAAGAGGAAAATTAATACGTTCAAAGGAATGAGGCACTCAAAGGGCTGAAATGAGATTTTTCTTTGGTTCCCAGGGACCTGTCCCTGGGCTCTCCAAGGTTAATTTCAAAGCTTTTCCTTTTGGCTGTGACACACAAAGAATCTCAAAGATTTAGACTCTGGTGCCAGCTGTGCAAGCAGAGTGGTAAGGTCAAGAGTTCACATTAGATATACAGAATTAATTAGACCCAAATCTCCAGACTCAAGGGCAAGACCTGTCTCCGAAAGCTCCTTCCTCCTGATGAGCTGCTGGGCTTCAGTCCAGGCTATCCTCAGACTAGCTCAGAACATGACTGAGTCCTCTCTCCTTCTACCTTTAAAAAGGTTGTTGGCAAATGCAATCCTCAGAAGAAGGGCCTGGTCTCAGTGGGAGATCCCCAGAGACTGCAGCAGGTGAAAGGTGGCCCCCAAGGCCCAGCCTGTCTCTATGTTGTTCACTTTCTTTGAAAGCTGTTAAGTAGAAAAAAAAAAAGTTCACATTTTTATTTCATTTTCAACTCTGGCAAGCATGACACAGGCAGAGAATATCGACAAAGATCACACATGGCCAAATCAAGGTAAAATTTGGAGTAGCCAGTCTTTGGAGGCTTCCCACTACCACTCTCTATAACGGTTTCCCTCTTGCCGTGGCTTATTGCCCCTACACCTGCCAATCTGATCTCTGAATCTTCTGGCTTGGAAGTGGTCTTACCCAGGCCTTCTAGACAGGACCTTTTAGACAAACAGGCTTCTGAATTCTTTTCCCTAATCCCGAAACAAAATACAACAGGAGGCAGGAATCAATTTAGGGGTAGGAAAGAACATATTAAACTTCACAATTCATAGTTTATAAACAACTGAATTTTCTTAAGCACTGATTAATAACCAACCAAGGCATTTAAGGCATTCTAGGCCAGGTTGTGTCTCAATCAGTTCAGTGACTTTGGGCAAATGTTTAAACCTGATTTCTTCCAATACATAAAAAGAAGATCAGATTAGTATTTATCAAATTGTTTTCTTCAGAATCTTAGGAGTTCTTGGAAGTGCTTTAAAGGAGAAAAGGAGGCCAAATGCTGATCCTTCCAGGCCTCATTCCTCCACTTCAACCAGACAGCTCCACTTTGATTAGTTTTACTGACATTCTGTATCTTTTGTTAAACAATAATGCCACTACTGATAACACCACACACAAAAAAGTTTGGAGACCAGTGGATTGGTTTTAGTCTTTTTTTCTAGGACTGATTTCTTATGACACAATACTTCTTTGTTGACCAGATGAAATCTACATTCTACTAGCAAGTAATTCTTTGTTAAGTACCTTAAATGCCAATATTCTTGTCAGATACAACACATGAAATCCAAATACCTTAGTACAAAGTTTATGAGTTTATGAAATCTGTGTAACACAAGAAATGGGGCAATATAAACTCATCTGGAATTGAGGAAACAGGAAGGGGATATGATGCAAGCAAGGGTACTTCAATGTTTATTTATTTTTGAGAGAGAGTGAGCGTGCATGCATGTGAGCAGGGGAAGGGCCAAGAGGGAGACACAGGATCTGAAGCAGGCTCTGGGCTCTGAGCTATTAGCACAGAGCCCAACGTGGCACTCGAACTCACGAGCTGTGATATCATGACTTGAGTCAAAGTTGAACGTTTAACTGACTGAGCCACTCAGGCACCCCCACAAGGGCACTTCAAAAACAAAGTACGGCCTACTTATTTGACCCCAAAGTACAAAGTTGCCTGTGCCGTACTTATATTTTTGTCACATCTCCTTTAATAGATTATATGCTATTTGAGGACAAGATTTCATTTTAATCATCTTTGTAACCATAATGTACAATTATACAATTATGGTACAGAAGACAAGAAAATAAATGGGATGGATAAAACATATAAGATGTGTTTAGAATAGATAAATAAGTTACTACGAAGTGGAGCCTGCATGTACCTAAACAAATGGACAGAGACAGCAGGACAAAAAGGGACACAAGATTCAAGAGGCACTAAATATATGAGGCACATATAAAATATATAGGACATACTACATATATACAAGGCATTCAACATTAATGAGAACTTGAATAAGCCACTCACTGGTGACATCCTTTTGTCCTCTGCCGAATAAAACCATCTAATAGGGTAATGAGTGAGTGAATGCTACTAGCCATTGTACCTGCCCCCCTGCCTCTCCGAATAGAGCAAATTTGTGTGACAGTCCCAGGCACCTTCTGTCCTTGTACCCGCTTGATCAGCTCTAGTACTTATAACTGCACTATCAGCAGAGAGAGAGAGATGCAGGACATATGAACCCAGGAATTAAGAAGTATGGCATTTCCAGCCTGCCCATTTCCACCCTATCCTATATGTTCTCACCTATCCCTATTTCTTTCCCTTTGCTTCTTGCCCTGAGTTTTGAATTTGATTCAATAAACCATGTGACTTGGGCATCTTAATTTGGGATGCAAGCCTTTCTGCTCTGTGACCCCTAGACAGCTTGCCTGGGAATATACTTAGAAGTTACCACTGCATCAGGGAGCCTGTGTGGCTCAGTCGGTTAAGCGTCCGACTTTAGCTCAGGTCATCATCTCACAGCTCATGGGTTTGAGCCCCGTGTCGGGCTCTGTGCTGACAGCTCAGAGCCTGGAGCCTGCTTTAGATTCTGTGTCTCCCTCGATCGCTGCCCCTCCCCCGCTCATGCTCTGTCTCTCTCAAAAATAAATGAAAACATTAAAAAAAAAAAAAAAGTTACCATTCCATCAAGCTAATTTCCCACATTCATGGTGTCTTGCAGAGTGCCTTGTCCATAGCCCTAACAAAAACACGTCATAATTCCACCTGCAGCCACTAATTTATTACTAAACAAGTTCTTAAATCTTCCTAATTCCCAAATAAGTAGACTGTTACATGATTTCAGTACCATCTCTCTTACCTGTAAGACAGTACTGTCTGCAAAGCCAAAGCCATCCTTCAACAAGGCTGTGATGTAACTGAGATCCATGCATAGGAAAGGACTGCCTGAGGCGAAGTTTTCCAAGTTATCACACACTGAAAGGGAGAGAGTGAAGAGTGGAATTCAAGTTTGAGGCTAACTGACAAGTGTAGGATTTTCTCAAAATACACACTTAGGATAAGCAAAGCAGAATTCTCCATTTGGCTAGCACCTGGGAGTCTTAAAGACTACAACTGTGCACTGACAACCTCTGTAAGGCCACGGTGTTTAAGAATTTGCACATTTCTGATGTCACATCTTCTTTACTCAAAGGTGCCTGGGATCCTGGTTTATTTGCTAAATTTCTATTATCTGTTGTTGGGGCTTAATTCAACTAAGTCCCTTACCTATTATTAATGCTAAGGCCCAGAAGACAGAGAAATACCAGTAGCCCTACTTTGGGGCCAGTGGATAAGAGCATTTATCTGTATTTCCATGGATGCTCTCAAAGAAGCCGTTGTGGCTATTTCCCATATATTTTGGTGCTCAGTATTTCATTAACACTGATAACACTATTTCAATTAAAAAAAAAAAAAAAGGAAGAGCACCATACATAAAAATAAACTCAAACTAGATCAAATACCTAAATGTGAGACCTAAAACTGTAAAACTCTTAAAACAAAACAGACAGGAATCTCTTGGACACGGGCCTTAGCAACATATTTATGGATATATCTCCCCAGGCAAGGGAAACAAAAACAAAAATAAACTCTTGGGACTACATCAAATTAAAAACCTTTTGCAAAGCAAAGGAAACCATTGACAATACAAAAAGGCAACTTACTGAATAGAAGATATTTGCAAATGGTACACCCAGTAAGGGGCTGTATCCAAAATATATAAAGAACTTACACAACTTGACACCAAAGAAACAGACAATCCTATTTAAAAATGGGCAAAGGCACTCCATTTATGGTAACTTGATATCACAGCAAGAGAAAACTGATATAACAGGGTTCTTAGGTGGCTCAGTGGGTTAAGCATCCAACTTTGGATCAGGTCATGATCTCCTGGTTCTGAGTTTGAGCCCTGTGTCAGGTTCTGTGCTGACAACTCAGAACCTAGGGTCTACTTTGGATTCTGTGTGTGCCTCTCCTCTCCCCCCTCTCTCTCAAAAATAAACATTAAAAAAAAAAAAAACAGATACAGCTTATTTTTCTTTAGTGACGATTTAATACAGTTTGACATTAACTTTTATATATAAAGTGTTCATAATTTTAGGACTGTTTTATATGCTAGTGTTATTAGCCTTTACCTATTTTATTTTTATTATCTATTTATAATGCAAATAATGTTAAGTTTATTATTCCATCCATTAACTTTATAGATGATGCCTTTTCCCATATACAAATTTTGTTTTGTTTTCAATCACGTCAACCTCTACCATCATTTTTTTTTTAATTTTTTTTTTCAACATTTTTATTTATTTTTGGGACAGAGAGAGACAGAGCATGAACGGGGGAGGGGCAGAGAGAGAGGGAGACACAGAATCGGAAACAGGCTCCAGGCTCCGAGCCATCAGCCCAGAGCCTGATGCGGGGCTCGAACTCACAGACCGCGAGATCGTGACCTGGTTGAAGTCAGACGCCCAACCGACTGCACCACCCAGGTGCCCCATCTACCATCATTTTTAATGCAGTCTCAATCTTAAAACTTGTCTAAATAATCTAATTTTATCACATGTAGTCATACTTCCATATAATTTTCAAATGTTTAAAATTTATGTTTTAGTATTTCATGCAATATGTGAATTGTACAAAAAAGTATAATTTGCTTATATTATCCACTTTAGGAGAAACACATCTTTACTAAACTATTTGAAAAAGAAAATGGGCAAAGGAACTGAATAGACATTCTTCCAAGGAAAACATACAGATAGCCAACAGACACGTGAAAAGATGCTCACTTCTTTTTTTTTAATTTTTTTTTTCTTCAACGTTTTTATTTATTTTTGGGACAGAGAGAGACAGAGCATGAACGGGGGAGGGGCAGAGAGAGGGAGACACAGAATTGGAAACAGGCTCCAGGCTCTGAGCCATCAGCCCAGAGCCCGACGCGGGGCTCGAACTCACGGACCGCGAGATCGTGACCTGGCTGAAGTCGGACGCCTAACCGACTGCGCCACCCAGGCACCCAAAAGATGCTCACTTCTTACTAGACATGTTTCAAGAGGCAAGGGAAACAAAAGCAAAAATGAACTATTGGGACTTCATCAAGATAAGTGAAGGAAACAATCAACAAAACTAAAAGGCAGCCTACAGAATGGGAGAAGATACCTGCAAATGACATCCCCAATAAAGGGTTCGTATCCAAAATCTATAAAGAATTTATCAAACTCAACACCCAAACACCAAATAATCCAGTTAAGAAATGGGCAGAACCATGAATAGACATTTTCCCAAAGAAGACATCCAGATGGCTGACAGACACATGAAAAGATGCTCAACATCGCTCATCAGTGAAATACAAATCAAAACCATGATGAGATAACTCACACCTGTCAGAATGGCTAAAATTAACAACACAAGAAATAACAACTGTTGGCAAGGATGCAGAGGAAGGGTGGGAATGCAAACTGGTGCAGCCACTCTGGACAACAGTATAGAGGTTCTTCAAAAGGTTAAAAATAGAACTACCTTATGATCCAGCAGTTGTACTCCTAGGTATTTACCCAAAGAATACAAAAATACTAATTCGAAGGGATACATGCACCCCAATCTTATAGCAGCATTATCTACAATACCCAAATTATGGAATTATGGAAACAGCCAAATTATGGAAACAGCCCAAATGTCCACTGACCTATGAGTGGATAAAGATGATGTGATATATATTGATATATATATATCACACACACACATCTATATAATAGAGTATTACTCAGCCATCAAAAAGAATGAAATCTTGCCATTTATGACATGGATGGAGCTACAGAGTATTACGCTAAGTAAAGTAAGTCAGTCAGAAAAAGACAAATATCATAGGATTTCACTTATATGTGGAACTTAAGAAACACAACAGATGAACATATGGGAGAGGGTAAAAAAAAGAGAGAGGGAAACAAACCATAAGAGACTTTTATGGGTCAGAGGGTTGATGGAGGGAGG
This sequence comes from Felis catus, assembly GCF_018350175.1. Taxonomy (NCBI): domain Eukaryota; kingdom Metazoa; phylum Chordata; class Mammalia; order Carnivora; family Felidae; genus Felis; species Felis catus. The sequence goes on from NC_058373.1 coordinate 118,983,488, forward strand.
TGGGTGGGGGATGGGCTAGATGAATGATGGATACTAAGGAGGGCACTTATTATGATGAGGACGGGGTGTTGTATGTAAGTGATCAATCACTGATTTCTACTCCTGAAACCAATATTGCACTGTATGTTAATTAACTAGAGTTTAAATTAAAATTTGAAAAGAAAAAAGAAAAGATGCTCAACATAACTCATCACCAGGGAAATGCATATCAAAACCATAATGAGGTATCACTTCACACCAATCAGAATGGCTAATATCAAAAAAGAAATAAGAAGTGTTAGCAAGGATGCGGAGAGAAGGGAACCCTCATGTACTGTTGGTAGGGATGTAAACTGGCAGTGCTACTGTGGATAATAGTATGGAGGTTCCTCAAAAAATTAAAAATAGAAATACCATATGATCTAGTAATTCTTTTACTGCTTATTTACCCAAAGAAAATGAAAACACTAATTCAAAAAGATATAAGCACCTCTGTATATACTGTAGCATTATTTACAACAGCCAACTTATGGAAGCAGCCCAAGTGTCCACTGGTAGATGAATGGATAAAGAAGAGGTGGTGTGTGCGTGCACACACATCAATGGAATATTACTCAGCCATAAAAAAAGAATATCTTGGGGCGCCTGGGTGGCTCCGTCGGTTAGGCGTCTGACTTCAGCTCGGGTCATGATCCCACAGTTCGTGGGTTTGAGCCCCGCATCAGGCTCTGTGCTGACAGCTCAGAGCCTGGAGCCTGTTTCATATTCTGTGTCTCCCCCTCTCTCTCTGACCCACCCCTGTTCATGCTCTGTGTCTCTCTGTCTCAAAAATCAATAAACGTTAAAAAAAAATGTTTAAAAAAAAAAAAATCTTGCCACTTGGGACAACATGAACAGACCTAGAGGGTATTATGCTAAGTCACACAGATATGATTTCACTTACATGATTTCACTTATATGTAAATTTCAAAACAACCCAAGACACATGAACAAATAAAGAAAAAACTGAACTCTTAAATAGACAGAACTGGTTGTTGCCAGAGGGGAGATGGGTGGGGGAATGGGCAAAATAGATGAAGGAGATTAAGAGGTACAAAATTCTAGCCGTAAAATAAATAAGTCACAGAGATGAAAATTACACCATAGGGAATACACTCAATAGTACTGTAATAATGTTGTATGGAGACAGATCATGACTATATTATCGTGGTGAGCACTGGGTAATGTACAGAATTGTTGAATCTATATGTTGTACACCTAAAACTGATATAAAATTGTATGTCAATTATACTTCAATAATAGGGGGAGGGGCGCCTGGGTGGCGCAGTCGGTTAAGCGTCTGACTTCAGCCAGGTCACGATCTCGCGGTCCGGGAGTTCGAGCCCCGCGTCAGGCTCTGGGCTGATGGCTCGGAGCCTGAAGCCTGTTTCCGATTCTGTGTCTCCCTCTCTCTCTGCCCCTCCCCCGTTCATGCTCTGTCTCTCTCTGTCCCAAAAATAAATAAAAACGTGGGGAAAAAAAAATAATAGGGGGAAAAAAGGAAGAAAGGAAGAAATATAGAAAGAAGAAAAGGTTTTCATCATTTCCCCAAAGCTTCTTGTATTCCCATGGTTTTCTATGCCACTTGATGCTTTTAACTCCTGGCAAAAACATGAAACCAGCCTTCTGAGCGGCTGGCTTTCTGCTGACTGTGGTGCTTTGGGTCACTTTAAGGTCATTAGAGTTGGCAGGCACAGCCTCATGGACTCGCCTTCAAGGGTTCCCACTGGCACTTACCTTCCCTTGCTTTTCTTTCAAAATCTTCAACTTTTAAAACACCCCCTGTTTCATAATCTAAAATGAAACAGTAGCTGATGTCAAAAAGCCTTCAAGGAAACATAAGGAAATTCATCCTAGTGAAATTTATAATAATGAAAAACTAAAGTAAATTTTTACTAGAAGTAAAATTTCCAACATTACAAGATGGGATAAACAAACATGACATATCCATACAACACAATCTATGTGGTCTAATTCATTTATAATTATTCTATGTATATTTAACCACAATAAAAAATGACCTATTAAAAAAACCCAGAAAATAGGAAATTAACTCATATCTCAGGCCATGACAGATCACATACATACATTGATTCACAGAACCAACAAAAAGCAATACTATTGTGATAAGAAAATAAAAGTTATAAAGGGGGAGGAGAAAACTTTTTGGCGTAATGGATATATTATTTTGAATTTGTTGATGGCTTAATGGGTATACAGATATGTCAAAACAATAAATTATACACTTTAAATATTCACATTTTATGTTGATTATACCTCAATAAAAATGTAAAAAAAAAAAAAAAGATTTCATATGTATTTGCTTAGGCCACTTTCTAGCTCCAAAAGATTCTAAATCATATTCATCCTTCCATTGCGGTGACTAAGGTCATTCAATAGCCAGCAATGGAGAAGAAGTAAGGTGATCACTCATGATGAAGCATTTAAAATTTTCCTTTTCTCCCTTTCCCTTCCCCACCACAGGTTTGCCCAGCTTCCTCCCTAGACTGATACCTGGAGTAAACTTACCAATCATGTCTGTGTCAACAGCACGATCATAATAGTAAGAGAAAGCATAGAAGGAACTTCTCTGGACCTCATCTGGCTGGTGAAGTTTTCCTTGGACCACCCTCAGCACTTCAGTGTAGCAGGGCTCAAATCCCATTTCCCCTGCCAGGGCAAGAGTGTACAGGCACAATGTGAGAAAAATAAGAGCTCTCTGGAGCCAACAAAGAAACAGCAGGAGGATCAATGAAAGCAGATGCTGGGGCTGAGGACAAAGGGCTTACAAAGCTGAGCAAACTTCCACAGTCCTGTCACTCTGGAGGAAAGGTACCTGCTTCCCCATGGCAGCTCCCCTCCCTAACCCGTGTTCACCAAAATAGCCATACCTAACCTGAAGCTACTGCCTAGCCTTACATGCCATGGTATTCATGAGGAGCATCCAGAAGGCTCACCTGCTTCCTTCACTGGAAAAATTGAGTTTTTTATCTTGACTTTAAGGTCTCTGCTTTTTATAATACCTGAGATGAATTCTTTTTCTCATGGTCTCAGTTTTAAATGTATATAATATTATTTAAAAAGCTAAACAATGGGGCGCCTGGCTGGCTCAGTTGGCTAAGAGGTTGACTCTTGATTTTGGCTCAGATCATGAGATCAATTCCTGCATCAGGTCCTGTGCTAACAGTGTTGAGCCTGCTTGAGATTCTCTTTCTCTCCTTCTCTCTCTGCCCCTCTCATGCTCATGCTGTTTCTGTCTCTCTCAAAATAAATACACTTAAAAAATAAACTTTAAAAAAGTAAAAAAAAAAAAGGGGCTCCTGGGTGGCTTAGTCGGTGAAGCGTCCGACTTTGGCTCAGGTGATGATCTTGCGGTCCGTGGGTTCGAGCCCCACGTCGGGCTCTGTGCTGACAGCTCAGAGCCTGGAGCTTGTTTCAGATTGTGTGTCTCCCTCTTTCTCTGACCCTCCCCTGTTCATGCTCTCTGTCTCAAAAATAAATAAATGTTTAAAAAACATTTTTTTAAGTAAAAAAATAAAATAAAAAGCTAAACATTAACTGAATTTGAAATAGTGTTCCTCCTTGCTGAGGGCATCAGACCTAGGCTACGAACAGGCTTCTAATGGGTCTACAACACTTGGGCAGGGAAAGAGCAGGACAGAGAGACAGTGCCTTGTTCACTGTCACTTCATACTATTCCTTAAAGGCATACCAAGATCTATTTGGAATGAGTCCCTGCAAAAGACAAGCTTCTCTTAAGTTCTGAAAAACATCTCCTGTGGGACTTTTCCAGACTTCTACTGTAAAGGTAATTTCAACCAGTGAAAAAACATCACTTGCCTTCTTTGTTGCCACCATAATGGTATTTCACGCCCCCAAAGATCCACTCTGCTTCCAACCATCTTGGTAGACAGGCACTTCGGAAAGTGTGTCCATCAATCCCTGAAAGAAGCGAGACCACGAAGTAAGAAGCAAGGGTGTGTGTATGTGTGGGAGAGAGAGAGACAGAGAGATAGAATGTGTGAAAGACACATGCACACACAAATGCAAGAAGACAGTAAGGTTGAAAGGAATTACCAAAGTAGGTAGTTCCATGACTGAGTCCTATGACAGGAATTCTTAACTCAGGGTTCATAGATGGGCTTTGTGGGGTTGGTGAACCTCCTGAAACTATAAATTTTTGTGCATATGCGTATTTGGCAGAAAGGTTCATGGTTTTTATCACATCTCAAAGAAACCCAAAACCTACAATGGAATATGTTCCCTCCTTTCTAAAAAAAAAAAAAAGGTAGGGGCACCTGGGTGGCTCAGTCAGTTAAGCTCCGACTTCATCTCAGGTCATGATCTCATGGTTTGTGGGTTCGAGCCTTGTGTCGGGCTCTATACTGACAGCTCAGAGCCTGGAGCCTGCTTCGGATTCTATGTCTCCTTCTCTCTCTGCCCCTCCCCCCCACAAATAAATAAACATTAAAAAAAGAATTTTTTTTTTTTTTTACATTTTAAAAAGGTAAAAAATACGCTTCTACTTTTCTCACAGTAATAGTTTACTGCGAGCCAGGCAGGCACCATAGAAAATACATTAAATGCAAAATCTCAGATAAAGGGAGGAAAGAGGCACAGAAAGGTTAGCTAACTTGCCCAAAATCAAAAAGCTGGCTGAAGCCAGTTCCACCTGACCCCAAAAGCTGAGATCTTAAACGTTCAACCACGTTGAAAGAGATGAATAAAGTTGTTCAGTTACTCCATCTTGCAAGTGGACTGCACCCTTGCAGTGGGTGCTTCTTGCAAGTGGACTGCTTCCTGCACCCCCCACGTAAAACTAACGGCTTGAAAAAGCTTCTGCCAAATTCACTCTTCAAACCATGAATTTCTGCACACTTCAGCCTTCTGGTCACAGGCTGTTCCCCCTATATATATAGCCTTCATTCCAGAAATGGCTAATAATATATACCAAAACTACTGAACACAACATAAAGTAGAAAAGAAATTTGCTATTATCAGGTCCAGTATACAACACATGCTTCCTAATTTGGCGTAAAGCTTTCCTCCACAGAATCACTGTCAAGAAAGGGGAAAGGCAAGCTGAATACTGATGTCATTCTCACCATACCCCAACCAGCACAGGTACCCAGACGAACCTTCTGTTTCCAGGGCTCCCAGGGTTGCTAGTCTTGCAGCTTTTAATCCAAATCCCAAGTAACTGTAAAATATAGGATTGACTAATTTCATGTTGGTCCTGAAGCTCTCCAACCTAAAGCTACCTCTTTCCAAAGTAGCATGGTTTCTGTGTCTCCCTCTGAGGGAGGAAAACCTCGTTCTCTGCAACCTCTTCATCTTGTGTGGACAAGTGGTACTTTCTGCAGTTTAGGTCAAGGCCATCCAGAACTTTCCATGCCTATGATTTAAAGGCCAGAGATAGTGACACTTCGTACAGTCCGACCTTGGGAACCATCCCCAGAAAAGCTCTCATTATCTTAGCTTCCAGCCCCAATGTGATCAAATCCACGGCCAGATTTAGAACATCTGAAAGCAAACTCAAAGGAATTGGTACAGAGCTTTGGCTGAAGTTTCTCCAAGTGTTCTCTCTACAGAAAACTTTTAACTCTTTAAGTTATACACTTCTGAGGCCAAGAAAGGAGAAATCTCTTGGGTCCTTGAGCTATGGTTTCAGTTATTAGACCTTTGCAGATTGGCAAAAACTTTGTGAGGCTGGTCAGATGCAGTAACAGATGTCAAAATGCTTTGGAAAGTTAGGAGAATCATACAACATGAAATATTATTCCTCCATGTCCCCCTCCTCACCTATGTGTATAGAGCTTATAAGTGCTGTTAAACATCTCAAATGAAGTGAGGTAGCCCCTAGGGGTTTGTTCCAGGGTCTTCTGCAAATCAGAAAAAGCAAAAAGACTATTCAGGATCTGCAAGCGTTTGGAGGTGTTACCACCACCATCCCTGTCCCTCCCCCAAGAAATCAGAAAAGAAACACAGACTAAGCTGTTAATCTCAAAGGGATGGAGGAATCAAAGGGACTCTGAACAATGAGGGAGCAAGGGGAAGTACACCCAGTTATTAACTGACTTCACTCAGACTATTTGTGGTAGAGCTGCTGTCCTAAAATGGGGTACCACTTTCTTGGCACCATGATATGCTTGCCAAGTGGGTTGCTAACCAGACCTTCATATAAATGACTCACCTTAAACTGGGGTAGGAATGTGATTTGGGTGGAGGCCCCCCCGAGGTCCAGGGTCCCCACAGTTTCCCGGCTCTGGCCATGCAGCTGACCTGTGAATGAGAGCCAGCTCTGAATATCTTCTGCTTCCCGGACAGCTCAACACTCCTCTGTCTGCAATCTCTGTCCTGCTCTTGTATATTGCAGGTGTTTCATAAGTATTCCACTGCTCCCTGGTCCCGAAGGGTATAGGTGAATGCTAACCTAGAAGGATTCTTGCTGTAGCTGAGGCCTTGAAGACAGGTATAAACAGTAACCTCTTATAGTTTCTTTCCTTCCTTTCTTTTTTTTTAAAGCACAATACAAGCAAAATGGGATTTTTTTTTGCTCGGACCCTCATGTGAAACCCAGTTAATATCTTAGAATAAACTTGAGAATGTATTACCTGTCAGAAAATTCACAGTAACCCAAGCTAATATACCTGAAAGACAGAGAAAAACAAGGATTACATCTCAAGAGCATTTTTCCCTAATCTTCCTCGACCCCAGTTTTGTTTTTTTCTGTAAATTTTGTGTCTAAAACACGTATTCCTTCTCCCTGTCCTTCAATTTCCTGTTATCCCATCCCTCCTTGTGTGTTTCTCCTCATTTAGTTCCTTTTACTTCAGCACCTCCACCTCTGTTCCCAGTTCCTTTAATCAAAATATTTAGTAACCCTGGCCCACTCCCCCCAGAACATGTACTAACACCTCTCCCACCTTCATAAGATCCATCCATGATGCTAACACTGTCATTTGGTACCAGGAAAGGTGACTTCTTGAAGATTTCTCTTACCTAAAGAAAAAGGGAAAAAACCTGGATTCCCTAAGGCAATAAAGATTTCCATACTTTGGCTATATCGTATAAGGTTTAGAAAACTACACTCTTCATTTTCCTAAATAAAATTTTAGAACACATTTCTATCTATCTATCTATCTATCTATCTATCTATCTATCTATCTATCTATCTATCTATTTAGAAAGAGAGAGAGAGAGAATGAACAGAGGAGGGGCAGAGAAAGGGGCACAGAGGATCCAAAGCGGACTCTGAGATCGGCTCTGTGCTGACAGCAGAAAGCCCAATGTGGGGCTCGAACTCACAACCCCTGAGATCATGAGCTGAGCCGAAGTTGGACGCTTAACTGACTAAACCACCCAGGCACCCCAGCAGAACTCATTCCTTTTGTCTAAAAAACCAGAGAAGGGAACTACACAAACCATTGTCGGTTTCTTGTAAAAACAAAAACACAGGGATTACTCTGACTTTAAAGTAAATCTCAACCAGGGGAACCTGGGTGGCTCAGTGGGTTAAGTGTCTGACTTCAGCTCAGGTCAGGATCTTAAGGTTTGTGAGTTTGAGCCTCACATTGGGCTCTGTATTGACAGCACAGAGCCTGCTTGGATCCTCTGTCTCCCTCTCTCTCTGCCCCTCCCCTGTTCATGCTCTCTCTCAAAAATAAACATAAAAATTTTTAAAAAATAAATAAATCTCAACCGCTGTCTACATTTATAGGTGAACTGGACCTAAGAAAGGGCATACATTTGACTCTTTCAGCTCAAATTAGGATCCTGTATTTTTTTTAAAAAAAACACCTTATTAATTTTGCCTGGGCACACTGGAGGCTAAGAGGACCTTTTCCCACTTCATTTCTTAGATGACAAGATAAACAGATGGTAGAGAAGAGTTGGGCCTGGGCAGCTCCTGAGGCTACAGAAACATTTCTTCTGCTCTCCCATCAAATTCTGCCAGGTCTTTGCCCTTGCGGGTAAAGAGGACTCATGTCCACGGGCTGGAGTACTCTGCTCTCAGCCCCTGTTAGATTCTGGCACATGGCTGAGGCCTCAAGAGTCCAGAGACCCCAGGTCTAGACTTATTTATCCTATTTTAGGAAATGAGAATTAATATCTCTCACACACTCTTGACTCTCCACAAATAGAGGTCAATTATATGGGTGTTATGTCTTATTTTTTTTTTTTTATATGATTATCATGAGGCAGAGGGAGACTTCCAAACAGGAATAGAAAGAACTCTGGTCTACTGGCTGTTTTAATTCCTGATAGGATGAAACACTTCATGTGGTGACCTCTGGACCCTGTTTCATCCAGGAAAACCCAGTGATCTATAAACAAGTTTTTAAAGAGAAGATAGATAAGCAAACAGTAATAAACACAGAGAGTTTCTGCTCTTATCCTCTCCACTCTTCTCCCCTGCTCACAGTTTATTCTCAACACAACAGCCACAGTGTGCTTTTAAAACAGATGTCAGATGCTGCCTCTCAAGACCCTCCAATGACTTACTTCTTGGAGAAAAAGTGAAAGTTCTTACACTTGCCTTTAAGGCCCTACATAATAAACCCCTCACACCTCTCTGATCTCATCTCCTACTTCCATCACTCACTCCCTTCCAGCTACATTGACCTCCTGGATGCTGTTCCTTGAATATACCAAGCATTTTCCCTGATTTAGGCTTTTCACCTGCTATTGCTTCAGCTTGGAATATTCTTCTACAAATGTCTTGTATAGCTTGCTTCTTTACTCTTCTCAGGTCTCTGATCAAATGCATCTTATCAACAGTCTTCCCTGACCGCCCTATTAAAAATAGCATCCCTCCACATGACTACCAGCATTCCCTAGCTGCCTTCCCTTGCTTTTCTTTCTCCATAGCATCTACAGCACCTGACATACTTTGTAGTGAGTTGTTTAGTTGTTTACTTTCTGTCTCCTTGCAACCAGAATGTAAGTTCCATCACGGCACGGACTGTCATTTTTTGCTCTAGGCAGCATGTCCCTGGTAACCTCACCAATGCTCAGCACTCATATGCTGAATATAAATGAATACATGAATAAGGAATCAGGATTCAGATTCTCATGCAAACATTCTAAGCAGCTTGTCCTTGGACAAGGGACTTAAATGCTCTGTGTTGACAGTCAAAGGAAAATGGATTTTGAGCTCTGAATTACACACTGATAATATAGAATAATTTTTTGTTGTAATTTTTGTTATAATGGGATCCTACTTGTAAATATTCTTCATATATAATTTAAATCTTATTAGTCTGCATGTTTTTAAAAATAATTTTTTATTAAAACATTTTTTTTAATGTTTATTTATTCCTTTTTGAGAGACAGAGAGCGCACAAGCAGGGGAGGGGCAGAGAGGGAGGGAGATACAGAATTGCAAGCAGGTTCCAGGCTCTGAGCTGTCTCCAGGCGCAGAACATGATGTGGGGTTCGAACCTATGAACCATGAGATCATGACCTGAGCCAAAGTCGGACATTCAATCAATTGAGCCACCCCAAAAAATTTTTTAATGTTTATTTTTGAGAGAAAGAGAGAGCATGAGCAGGGGAGGAGCAGAGAGAGAGGAGACACAGAATCTGAAGCAGGCTCCAGGCTCTGAGCTGTGAGCACAGAGCCTGACGTAAGGCTCAAACTCACAAGCTGTGAGATCGTGACCTGAGCCAAAGTTGGACACTTAACCAACTGAGCTACCCAGGCACCCCCCCTTCAATAATTTTTTTGAAGTTGATTTTTTATTTATTTTGAGAGAGAGACAGAGAGAGAGCAAGTGGGAAAGGGGCAGAAAGAGAGGGAAGCAGAATTCCAAGCAGGCTCCGCACTATCAGCACAAAGCCCGATGCAAGACTCAACTCACAAACCACGAGATCATGACCTGAGCTGAAATCAAGAGTCGGATGCTTAACCAACTGAGCCACCCAGGCACCCCTAGAGTTTGCATGTTTTATGCAAAATAAGTATGCACAATAATGCTAAAAATACTGAGTTTAAAAAAACTTCTCTACTTAAATTTTTTACTTGAATAAGAAATTTAAATGGATGATCTTTAAAAATCTCACACTTAAAATTCCATGATTCTTCTCAAAAGCTTTATGCTGAGATGCTACTAAACAATAAATGAGTCAACCAAGAAATCAAAGAAGAGGGGCACCTGGGTGGCTCAGTTGGTTGAACATCTCTTGATTTCGGCTCAGGTCATGATCCCAGGGTCGTGGGATTGAGCCCCATGTTGGACTCCATGCTGAGTGTGGAGCCTGCTTAAGATTCTCTCCCTTTGCCCCTCTCCCCTGCTCGTGTGTGCTCTCTCTAAAATAAAAAAAATAAAAAATAATTTAAATTGAAAAAAATCAAAAAAGAAATAAAAAATTACATGGAGACAAATGAAAATGAAAACCCAACAGTCTAAAATCTTTGGGATGTAATAGGGGCACATGGGTGACTCAGTCGGTTAAGTGACCGACTTCGGCTCAGGTCATGATCTCACTGTTCATGAGTTCAAGCCTTACATCAGGCTCTGTGCTGACAGCTTGGAGCCTGGAGCCTGGAGCCTGCTTTGGATTCTGTGTCTCCCTCTGTCTCTATTCCTTCTCTTCTCTCTCTCTCTCTCTCTCTCAAAAATAAAGACAGATTAAAAAAAATTTTTTTTAATCTTTGGGATGTAGCAAAAGTGGTCTAAGAGGGAAGTTTACAGCAATACAGGCCTATCTCAAGAAGCAAGAAAAATCTCAAATAAGCAACCTAACCTTACACCTAAAGAAGCTAGAAAAAGAACAAAAACCCAAAACCAGCAAAAGGAAGGAAACAGCATTAGAGCAGAAATAAATGATATAGGAAAAAAAAAAAAAAACACATCTATGAAACCAGGAGCTGGTTCTTTGAAAAGATCAACAAAATTGATAAACCTCTAGCCAGATTCATTAAAAATAAGAAAGAGAGAGAGAGAGAATTCAAATAAACAAAAATACAACGAAAGAGGAGAAATAACAATTGATATCACAGAAATACAAACAATAAGAGATTATAAAAAATTATATGTCAACAAATTGGACAAAGAAATGGATAAATTCCTAGAAACATATAACCTCCTAATACTGAAATAGGAAGGAACAGAAAATTCAAGCATATGGATAACCAACAAAGAAACTGAATTAGTAATCAAAAAACTCCCAACAAACAAAAGTTGAGATCAGATGGCTTCACAGGTGAATTCTACCTAATATTTAAAGAAGAATTAATACCTATTCTTTTTTTTTTTTTTAATTTTTTTTCAACGTTTTTTATTTATTTTTGGGACAGAGAGAGACAGAGCATGAACGGGGGAGGGGCAGAGAGAGAGGGAGACACAGAATCGGAAACAGGCTCCAGGCTCTGAGCCATCAGCCCAGAGCCTGACGTGGGGCTCGAACTCACGGACCGCAAGATCGTGACCTGGCTGAAGTCGGACGCTTAACCGACTGCGCCACCCAGGCGCCCCAATACCTATTCTTTTCAAACTATTGCAAAGAATAGAAGAGGAAAAAACCTTCCAAATTCATTCTATAAGTCCAGCATTACTCTGGTACCAAAACCAGATAAAGATACCACAAAAAAAGAGAACTACAAGCCAAAATCTCTGATGGTGCAAAAATCCTCAACAAAATACTAGCAAACCAAATCCAACCATACATTAAAAAAAAAATCATTTACCACAATCAAGTGGGATTTATTCCCAGGATGCAAGGGTGGTTCAATATTTGCAAATCAATCAACGTGATACATCACATCAATATCAGAAAGGATAAAAACCATGTGATCATTTCAATAGATGCAGAAAAAGCATCTGACAAAGTATAATATCCATTCATGATAAAAACCAGCAACAAATTAAGAAGTTTAGAGGGAACATACCTCAGCATAATAAAATCCTATATGAAAAACCCACAGCACCACACTCAATGGGGAAAAACAGAGAGCTTTTCTCCTAAGATCAGGAACACGACAAGGCTATCTACTCTTACCACTTTTATTCAACATAGTACTGGAAGTCCTAGACATGGCAATCAGACAAAATAAATAAATAAAAGGTATCCAAATTGGTAAAGAAGTAAATTTTCACGATTTGCAGATAACATGAGACTACATATAGAAAACCCTAAAGACTCCACCAAAAACTGCTAGAACTGACAAATGAATTCAGTAATGTTATAGGGTATAAAATCAATGTACACAAATCATATTAATGCGCATTAGTGTGCATTTCTACATACTAATAATGAAGCAGCAGAAAGAGAATTTAAGAAAATAACTCCATTTACAAATGCATCAAGAGGCACCTCGGTGGCTCAGTCGTTTGAACGTCCAACTTCAGCTCAGGTCATGATTTCATGGTTTGTGGGTTTGAGCCCCACATCAGGCTCTGTCTGTGCTGACAGCTCAGAGCCTGAAGCCTGCTTTGGATTCTGTGTTTCCCTCTCTCTCTGCCCCTCCTCAGCTTGTGCTCTATCTCTGTCTCTCAAAAATGAATAAAAGTTAAAAAAACAAATTAAAAAAATAATAAGGGGGCACCTGGGAGGCTCAGTCAGTTGAGGATCTAACTCTTGGTTTCTGCTCAGGTCATGATCCTGGGGTCATGGGATCAAGCCCCAAGTTGGGCTCCATGCTGAGTGAGCATGGAGCCTGCTTAAGATATATTTTCTCTCTCTCTCTCTCTCTCTCTCTCTCTCTCTCTCTCTCTCTCTCTCCCCACCCCCCCCCCCTTCTCTCCCGGTCACACTCTCTCTCAAATGGAATAATAATAATAATGATGATAATAATAATAGATACCTAAGAATAAACCTAACCAAAGAGGTGAAAGACCTGTATAGTTTTCAACTATAAAACACCGATGAAGGAAACTGCAGATGACACAAAGAAATGGAAAGACACTCCATGCTTATGGATGAGAACAAATATTATCAAAATGTCTATACTACCCAAAGCAATCTACAGATTTAATGTAAGCCCTATCAAAATACCGATGGCAGTTTTCACAGAACTAGAACAAAATATCCTAAAATTTGTATGAAATCACACAAGACCCTGAATGGCAAAGCAATCTTGAAAAAGAAAAAAGTGGAGTTGTCACAATTGCAGACTTCAAGTTATATTACAAAGCTGTAGTAAAACAGTATGGTACTGGCACAAAAACAGACACATAGATCAATAGAACAGAATAGAAAACCCAGGGAGCGTCTGGGTGGCTCAGTAGGTTAAGTGTCCAACTTTGGCTCAGGTCATGATATCATGGTTTTTGAGTTCCAGCCCTGCGTTGGGCTCTGTGCCGACACTCAGAGCCTGGAGCCTGCTTTGGATTCTGTGTCTCCCTCTCTCTCTGCCCCTCCCCTGCTCATGCTCTATCAAAAATAAATAAACATTAAAAAAAAATGAAAACCCAGAAATAAACCCACAATTACATCGTCAATTAATCATTTGTCATGACAAAGGAGGAAAAAATATGCAATTGGAACAAGACTGTCTCTTTGACAAACAGTGCTAGAAAAACTGGACAGCTACATGTAAAAGAATGAAACTGATCACTTTTTTACACCACACACAAAAATAAACTCAAAATGGATCAAGGACCTAAATGTGAGACAGGAAACCATAAAAATCTTAGAAAAGAGCACAGGCAGTAATTTCTTTGACATCAGCTGTGGCAACATCTTTCTAGATGTGTCTCCTAAGGCAAGGAAAACAAAAGGGAAAATAAACCATTGAGCATCAAAATAAAAAGCTTCTGCACTGTGTAGGAAACAATCAACAAAACTAAAGTCAATCTACTCAATGGGAGATGATATTTGCCAAAACATATCTGATAAAGAGTTAGTATCCAAAATACAGAAAGAACCGATACAACTCAACACCAAAAAACCTACAAATAATTCAATTAAAAAATGGGCAGAAGACATGAACAGACATTTCTCCAAGGAAGACATACAAATGGTCAACAGACACATGAAAAGATGCTCAACATCACTCATTATCAGGGAAACGCAAATCAAAACTACAATGAGATATCATCTCACATCGATCAGAATACCTAAAATCAAAAACAAAAGAAACAACATGTTGGCAAGGATGTAAGAAAAAAAGGAATCCTTGTGCACTGTTGATGGGAATGCAACCCCTGTGGAAAACAGTATGGAGGTTCCTCAAAAGGTTAAAAATAGAACTACTTGATGATCCAGTAATTGCACTACTGAGTATTTACTCAAAAAATTCAAAAACACTAATCCAAAGGGATATATGCACCTCTATATTTCAGCATTATTTACAATAGCCAAATTATGGAAGCAGCCCAAGTGTCCATCAATTGATGAATGGATAGAGAAGATATGGTGTGTGTGTACATATGTGTGTGTGTACATACATACACACACACACACACACACACACACACACACACACACACACAAAATGGATTACTTAGCCATAAAGAATGAAACCCTGCCATCTGGAACAACATGAATGGAGTTAGAGAGTATAATGCTAAGCGAAATATGTCAGAGGAAAGACAAATACCAAGTGATTTCACTCATATGTGGAATTTAAGAAACAAAACAAACGAACAAAGGAAAAAACAAATAAAGGAGAGAGACAAACCAATCTTAACTATAGAGAACTGATAGTTACCAGAGGGGAGGTGGGGGCAGGGGGAATGGGTAAAATAAGTGAAGGGGATTAAGAGCACACTTATCATGATGAGCCTTGAGTAATGTAGAGACTTGTTGAATCACTATACTGTACACCTTAAACTAATGTAACACTGTATGTTAACTATACTAGAATTAAAATTAAAAATTTAATTTAAAAAACCTTTATGCTGAGAGAAAAAAGACATTAAAAAAGGAACATAAACTGTATAACTACATTTATATGAAATGTAAGAACAAGCAAAACTAATCTACAGTGATAGAAAGCAGATCAGTGGTTGCCTGGCTTCAGGGGAGGAGGAAACTGACCGCAAAGGTATATAAGGAAACTTCTGAATTTGTCAAAATTCATTTAACTGTACACTGAAAATGTACACATTTTAAGTTATACTTCAATAAAGTGGGCTAAAAATAATTTTTGTGATTCTAATAAGTTAGAAGAGTTAAGACTATCATGGACAGGAAATACTTTAAAATTCTTTAGGAAAAGTTGTATAAATTCAAGAGTAACGTTTAAAAACGTGAGTAGCTAGAACAAGAGACCAGTTACCAGAGTGCTTTAGCGATGGTGGAATACTAAAGGTAGCAGTCACATTCCAAAGAGCTAAACACCCCTAAGGCAAATATTCACAGAGGGAAAAATAATCATCTGTGATGCAAAGGACTTCGAAGATTACCTCAAAGAGCAGAGCCTGGGCTTTATGTTCTGGCAGTAAGCGCAGTCCTGCTGTTGCCTTCAGGACCACTGGGGTTCTTTTCCAGTGACTTCGGGGGATGGAATCTTTGGCCACCTCTAAGAGTCCTTGAACAGTCTCAGCACCCTTCAAAAGAGATAACCTACTCATACAGTGAACAGTTCATTTAGTGGCAACTGTCTATTCCCTCAACATGCTCGGGGGGATAACAGGAGTGAGGGAGCAGGGGGCTCCAACCACTCTCTGCTCTACAGGAGAAGAAACCTAGATAAGTAGGCTTCTTTGAAGGAAAATGCATTTAATTTTGGTTGAATGATAACAAAAATTATTCTTTTATAGCATGGTCATTTTAACTGATTGTTATTTTGTGTCTCATAAATTAGCTTCAGGCTAGAAAGTTGGGTACAGTGAAAAAAACACCAGATTTGGAGTTAGAAGACTTGCTTGCTAGCTCTGTGGCTAAATATAGGGACTTGGTTTCCTCAACTCTACGATGGAGATACGCCTCATCCCACTGAAAAACTGCTGAGTGCATTGCATGCGGCAGACTGCATGTACGCGCACACAAAGGCTGGTGTGGCTATTACCATGCTACAGGTTTTATGATCTCTGGAAGGACAGAACCTGCCAGGTTCATTTTTGCATCATACCACCTACACGTACAGGACAGAGTAGATACTCAATTTATGAAATTAAAAACCATTATTTTAAATCCACTGTTTCCCTGAGTGAACATCTGACAACGTGCTGCTACCTCTAAATCATCAGAATTATTAGCAACCACAACAAAATCTTCTTTAAATGTCAAATCAGTTTTTGACACCTCCCAATTTTCTGACGCATTTACCATTTCATATTAGTGAGCTGAGAAAAAAAACATCTTCACAGGTCTTCAAGTTCAAGCCATTCTTTTTTCTTAAAATTTTTTTTTTCAACGTTTATTTATTTTTGGGACAGAGAGAGACAGAGCATGAACGGGCGAGGGGCAGAGAGAGAGGGAGACACAGAATCGGAAACAGGCTCCAGGCTCTGAGCCATCAGCCCAGAGCCCGACGCGGGGCTCGAACTCACGGACCGCAAGATCGTGACCTGGCTGAAGTCGGACGCTTAACCGACTGCGCCACCCAGGTGCCCCAAGCCATTCTTTTTTCTAAGATTTTATTAAGTAATCACATGCTCTACCAACTGAGCCAGTCATGTACCGCAAGCCATTTTTAATAGAAGTTTTTCCTTTGGTTAATGACTATGCTTGTAACAATATCTTTACATTTGCTACCAGATGGTCAATATTCTGCCTGATTATATTTTGGTATGGCCTCTGACACACTGGGTATGGCATGTTATGGGTGCTCAAATGTGAAATACAGTCATGACAAAACTCTCTATACATCCTTTAATACCAAAGATTTTTGTTTTCATGAGTTCTTCCCTAATTTCTAGAGTATAGGTATACATGATCTGTCCTATATCAGGGTACTTTGAAATGAAGTTCATTGCGTCTACAGTTCCTCAACTGCTATGTTTATACTTCATATCTTATAGAGAACTCCATGTCTATCTTCTCCATCTACATTAATCAATGCAGTTGATGGCTTCAACTCAAAAATCTTAAACAGTAAATACAAAGGGAGCAATCTGCTAAAAAAAAAAAAAAAAAAATGGTGTCATCCCTGCATATCCACAATCTATTCTTGCTTTGTTCTGCTCAAGCCCTAGTGAGCTTGGGGTGTACAAGTATAACTGAGTATATCTGAGGACAGAAAACTGATCTTACACATGACTCAATATCACTAGTGAACAGCATGAGGTATTTAACAGCAGCAGCAAAAGTTATTAAAGCATTGAGAATCTGAACATCTTGTTATAAAAAACGCACCTGCTTAGGTTGATCTACAAAAGCAGAAAGTCCTGGCTTCACAGAATCAAAAATTTCCCCTTCCAGAATCGGAAGCTGACCTTTTTGTTCATGGAAGAAAACAGAAGATAGATGGCTGATTACCAAAAGCTAGACTGTTTCTGATAGTGGGTTCTGTATCATATGACCTACTAGATTAACCTATTCCTCCAAGCCATCCCAAGTAATCCCACCTGTGAAGAGTGGCTTGTAGGAGTATTGAGTAAAGGGACAGAAGATGACAGGCAATTCTTGAGAGTCCCTCTGCCATCTGTCGGGGTGGACACCTAGCTCCTACTCCTGCTCTTAGGCTCTATATGTAACCTGAGAACACTGGAAATTCACAAAAAGTTAATCCTCAGGGTCGTTTCATCTCCTCCAAGGATGACAGTGATCCTCTCTCAAGACCACATCCAATATTCTCAATATTCTGGATCCGAAGTATCAACTACCTTTAGAGAAAAGGACAAATTACAACTATATTTCTTGGACATATGGGTTTTAGACTACAGGCAACCCAGATCTCTTTAATTTCACACTGAATTAAACTATATGTTCAATTATCGTCCAAAATCTTCTCTGAAGAAAGACATTCAGTAGCATT
Organism: Felis catus; assembly: GCF_018350175.1. NCBI lineage: Eukaryota > Metazoa > Chordata > Mammalia > Carnivora > Felidae > Felis > Felis catus. The sequence continues at coordinate 119,001,375 of NC_058373.1, forward strand.
AAGATTCTGTTATTCATATCACATACTCTCAGCACATTCATTTCTAGAAGGAGAGGCTGAAGTGTAGATTAATAGGCACCAATGAGGGTACGAGTTGCACTTACCTGGTATTTTCTGCACAAAGGTATAAACATGAATTCGTGTTCCAGTGCTCCCTGCATCAAACATAATTCCATACAATGTGCTAGCACTGACATTGATGGGGCACATGGAAGACAGGAAGACACCCTCAAACCAAGTCCGCTGGTCTCTGTGGAAGACAGTGCTGCAAACACAGGATGTCACCAGCATGAGAAAGGCTGCCCTCCATGCAGTGGCCATTCTCCTCCCAAGATGTGGTGAGTCTAGGCTTTTGTTGCAGAAGCAATGCTGTTCATACACCTGCAGTGGCTTATAGGACAAAAGACAAACATAGACCAACTCGTCTTTTGTTTAAACCTGTAAAGGAAGAAATACCTACTACAGAAATCCCACCCCCTTCCCCAAGGTGCTCTTTCTCTATTTTTTATAAGCAGCACAACAAGCTAGACCATAGTAACATAGGCTCTTGGCACCTTTTCCTTTAGAGTATCTTGTTGCAATAGAAAACTAGGATTTAAAATATATTTCCTCATTCTCTGCTTTCATTTGTAAGGTGGATCCCTCATACTCAAGGCTCTCTCTGCCACCCTGCTCTTATTGTTGAGTCTAATTGTCTTCTTTCAATTTCAACGATTTTGTCTTTAGATCATATAATAACCCTCCCACTTTCCTTCTCTTTTGTCTTTTTTCCTGTTTCAATTTCTGAATTAAAGTTATAAATTTACATAGAAGTTATAAAGTCACTAGCATTAGGGTGTCCACAGGCTTCAAAAATCAGGCTACTGGACTGCTACCTGTGACCAATAATATTGCCAGGGTTTGCACATACAATCCCATTTTAGGGAAATCAACTTAATTTAAAAACACTTAAATGGACCATTATAGGTTTTTTTGTTGTTGTTTTTAAGTTTCTTTAAGTAATCTCTATACCCAATGTGAGGCTCAAACTCGTAACCCAGAGATTAAGAGTCACATTGCTCTTCCAGTCCAACTGAACCAGCCAGGGGTGCTGACTGTTACAGTTTTAAAAAACATCTTTCATAGGTTTCAGGGTTCCATGTTATCCCTGTAAGAAGTTAAGGCAAATGAGCAAATTAAGCCAGAGAAGCTCAATGACTTGCTGAAAGTCATAAAGCAGGTCATTGGTGAAATCCTGATCAGAAATCAGTCTTCACTTTTGCCAATCTTTCTTTTTCTGATTATTCCCAAAGCCTCCCTTACGGCAAGTTCTTGCCTATATTTCTTTATATGTTTGTAGCAAAGACAAAAATCTTAGCATTAGTGCTCAGCATTATTTGTTTTAGATCAGTATATTATACCAGGTTGAATACAAATGATGCTGAAAACCTACAGTAGGGTTACATGAAACAATGTCTCTTGGATAAGCTATATTTTCTTTGCTCTAGGCTGTATTTTCTCCTGGTATTCATGAACAATGCTATCCTCTAACATGTAAGGCTTCCTTAATGGCCCTTTATGCACTTTGCTCAAAAAAGTTTTGAGAGTCCTGTTCCAGCCTTCATCTCTGGACTTCTCCTTATGTAAGTCACAGTAACTGGTTATATAAGATCTAATTCTGAAGTTCCTATTGTTCAGTCCCCTTATCTCTAACAGAATACTCAGTATATTTGGGGCACAGATTGAGGATTCTCAGTCATTCTCAAGTTTGTTGACCTCCTAGGGTTCATTTTATCAAAATGCTTCTCTTCCCACAGGTGGCATATTGTATAAAATTATGCAAATTGAGGGATGCCTGGGGGCTGAGTTTGAGCCTGCATCGGGCTCTCCTCTGACAGCACAGAGCCTGCTTCGGATCCTCTCTCTCTCTCTCTTTGCCCCTCCCCTGCTTATGCTCTCTCTCTCAAAAATAAGCAAACATTTAAAAAAATAATACAAATTGAAGTTAATTGCATTCAGAGTTTAAACTTTTAAAAATAACTAGAGTAGTTCTGAGATACTAAAAGGCAGAGTTAGAATTATCAGTTTGAACACAATTCAAGGCTGGACTTCTATTCCATAGTTAAGAATAAAGGTTTCGGCTAGGGGAAAAGAAAACACAACTTTGAGTCTCAAAGGAAACTTTATCCCAGGAAAACAACACTGAAATAGGGCAGCTGCTTGGCCAGATTCATACTCACATCTTAAATCACTCCCTTTGGCTGATTTTTCTTTTACAGCAAACAGACTGGACATGTATATCAGTCTAAATAACTGAAAACAGAAACAACCATTTCAGATTCTTGGAGTATTAATGGATCCTTGCCTTGTCCAGATTTCAAACCATATCCAGTCCTTGGTCCCTTTTCTCCCTCAAGAAGAACATTTAGGGCTCTCCAGTCACCAGCCTTCCTCTACCTCTGTAACTAATTCCAGAGCAGCTTCTTAGGGCTCATTTTTTCTCTATTATTGTGGTTTCTGAAAAATCTCTCCAGCTTCTATTTCCACTAAGCAAACATTTGTTTTTCTGCCAAAAGAGATTTCACATGGAAAAAAATGCATGCTAGGTTATCTGTTCTCATGAAGTGAAAAAGTGCAGAGTCATACCAGGTGTTTAGTGTGAAACTAAACAGATCTTAGAGAAAGCAAAGGATGAAAACATAAAATGCCCCTTCTGCTTTTAATCCCTACCTTCTAACGCCACTTTCAATCTCATTTTTCTTTAAGATTAGTTAAGAATGGCTTACAATTTAGAGTGTATAGAATGGGATCTTTTACACAACCGCAGCCTGAAAAGCTTGCTCATTCACTTCGTTAGTCTTTGCTTAAATGTCACCTTCTTGAAACCTTCCTTGTTGACTCAATTTAAAATTGCAGCCCACCTGGCCACATGCACATCTTCTACCTTCCTTCCCTTTTTTTTTTTTTTTTTTGTCCATAGCACTTTCCATCTTCTATATAGTTTACTACTTTTGTGGGTTTTTTTCACATTCCTTGCTCTCTGCCATCCTCATGTGAGCTACATATGGGTGGGAATTCTTGTCTGTTGTATACACTGATGTGTTCCTGGCACTGGAACAGTACTATCACACAGTAGGTGCTGAATAAGTACTCTGAGAAGATGAATAGTGATCCAATAACTCAGGCATTGGATCCTACCCATTTAGCAATATAAGAGCTGACCTCCTAAAAAGAAGGTTAATTACCTTCCACTGGAAGATCACGATTCCAAACTTCCAGGGCAAGATTGTTTCTTCAAACATGTCAATTATATGTTTTATATGCTACTCAAAACAAAACAGATAGTCAAGTTTACTTTCTACAGACTGGGGAGTATACACATCAGTATACTGAAATTCACTCCTTTCAGAACTGACCTTCTCAAACATCTCTTGCTCACTTTCTCCTATTCACCCCCATAAAGTCCCCTCTTCAATTCTTTTGAGACCCTGGTGCCAGCTCGTGTTTGTCACTATTCTCATTTTCTTCCAAGGTCTTTTCAATATATCTTTGTCTCTATAGGAAACATTAATACTCCCTAGTCAGCCTCCCCAGAGCTTCACACTCCAGATTCCCTTCTCCCACGTCACCCAGACAGACCACAATCCCACAGAACCCAGGCCCCATTTGGGTGCTCACCAACTCATGTCTGCCTGTTCCTGTGAATCCTTGCTTTCACTGTTGGTTGCCTTTTGCTCTTTGATCCTATTTCAAGAATCAAGCTAGCTTCATGAACCACGTTCACCTTTGTGCTAGCTTGCAACTAACTACGTGGCATTTTACTAACTCACTCCCTTCTTGATCTTTCACTCCTCCCTTATCCACCTTTTTTCTGGGTACACATGATTGTCTGGTTCATCTACTTTTATGATAGTTAAGTGTCAACTAGTAGAATTGTTTATAGGGCAGAAGTTGATCAGGAACTGACTTCTCTATTTTTATACAGGATATTACATGTTCTATTTACAATTACAAAATATGTAACTATGTAATAATGTTATTAATCCCCTCCTATTTCATGTTTTTACAACCTTAGTCCACTCCTTGGTAGTTTCTATCCTTTTTTTTTTTTAATTTTTTTTTTCAACGTTTATTTATTTTTGGGACAGAGAAAGACAGAGCATGAACGGGGGAGGGGCAGAGAGAGAGAGAGGGAGACACAGAATCGGAAGCAGGCCTTGAGATGAACTTAGAAACCTGGGCATTGGATTGTTTACTTAGTAAGCATTTACTGAATGCGGGGCACCTGGGTGGCTCAGCTAAGCATCCAACTCTTGATTTCAGCTCAGGTCATGATCTCGTGGTTCGTGGGATCAAGCCCCATGTTGAGCTCTGGGCTCACACCTGCAGAGCCTGCTTAGGATTCTCTCTCCCTTTCTCTCTGCCCCTCTTGTGCACATATATGCACACTCTCTCAAATAAACTTTTAAATAAATATTTTTTAAAAATTAAAAGTAAATAAATAAATTAAAAGGTCATATATTTAAAAAAAAATAAGTATTTACTGAATGTCTGATGTATGCCAGACACTGTGCTATCTCCTAGATACAAAAGAGGGATTAGATATAGGTTCAGCTCTTGGGGAGACTTCAACTTACTAGAAGAAACAGACAAGTAAACCAACAGCTATAACGCACATATGGGAATATGCATAGAATGTTATAGGAATGGACCTACGAGGCAAATAACTCATCTCAGAGTTACCGAGTTACATCTCAGAGGAAGGATGGAGTTGGGAAGGAAGAGGGTGGCTCCTTAAGGGATAAGAGGCCTAAGCTGGGTCCTGAATCAGAGGTAGGAATTAGCCTGGTGAAGTGACACAAGGAGAATCCTGAGAACTTTAAGTATTAAACAGATGAAGTATAGAGAGCCAAAATAGAGAACAGGTGTGAGAAACAATGGTTCTGTAGGCAGTGAATCATATTTCAAAGAATGGACTGGTTTTCCTTATACAGTTCCATGAGAACACCTGATTGTTAATTTAAGTCCTTCTATTCCTTCCCTAAACAAATACAAGTATTGACTGACCTGAATAAAATGACACAGGATTTCTCAACAGTTTAAAAACAGGTCCACCAAAAAGTCTTAGTGAAGCTCCCACTGCCAATTCATCTGAGCTCCACAAAAAAGCTAGCTTTAACAAAGTTAAAAATTAAATACAAAGCAAGTTTAAAATGTAACCAGAGTGAAAAATTTAAATAAGCTAAACTATGGAAATGGATTACCCAAACTACTCAGAGCAAAAGTTAGTCAAGTAAAGCAAAACAAAAACTGGTCTAATTTAAGTATGAAATAGATTCAGTACAGTGAGCAATGCCTCATTTGGGAATATAAGTTGGGACCTACATACCCAACACCAAGGGCCAGAACTCTGGAACACTTTGCTATTTGAAGAGTGTCTAAGGTGAGGCAACATGATATCTTTTGTATTTCCAAACCCAAGTACTGAGCCTGGAACATGTTAACATCAGTAAATTTCCTTTTTTTTTTTTTTTTTTTTTAATTTTTTTTTTTAACGTTTATTTATTTTTGAGACAGAGAGAGAGACAGAGTATGAACGGGGGAGGGTCAGAGAGAGAGGGAGACACAGAATCCGAAACAAGCTCCAGGCTCTGAGCTATCAGCACAGAGCCTGACGCGGGGCTCAAACTCACTGGCCGTGAGATCATGACCTGAGCCGAAGTTGGACGCTCAACCAACTGAGCCACTCAGGCGCCCCAACATCAGTACATTTCTAACTGACTTGGTACAACTGAACTGATAATATCTGCAGACAAAAGCATTGCGGAAGAGGGTACCACCTTTCCCAGTGTCTTACTATGGCTATCACATACCCAACTCCCCATGCCCCTCAAAACCAGCTCATGGATAGTAATGCTATTCCAGGAATTCTATTTATTCACAAATTCATTCATTCATTTAGGCATTCCAGAAATTATCAGCTGCCAATGCTACTTACAAGTATGTCATGCAAAGATGAATCATCTTAGACCTGGCCTTTAAGAGACTACAACAAACAGGAAATAAATACTTGTCCATTAACTATGTCTGTAGAGTTAAAAGGTGACAAGTTGCACAGTTGCCATGCTCTGAGACTTTAAAACAGGGAGATATTATTTACAGCTGGAATAATTGAGAAGGCTTTATAAAAGAAGTGGCATTTGAGGAAGGTCCTGAGAAGGGGCATTAAGATAGGAGAGGAGTACTTTTCAGGAAACAATGATTCAAGACATGGATATAGAAAAGGGATGGAAGCCCCTAGGGAATAGTGAACACATCAGTTTGACTAACTGTTATAGGAAATAAAGTTGGAAGGGCAAATTCAATTCAGACAGGAGAGCACACCAAACACTCAGCTGAGTTCAGACTAAACTCTGTAGGCAACGGGAAGCCATTGACGATTTTGAGCAAGGAAGTGTCACAAATATGAATCTGGCCATTACATATAAGAAAGACTGAAGTGGGAAGCCTTAGTAGGCTCCATTCCGGTGTCTAATTCTACAAATGTTCACTGATGCCCATCAAGTGGTAGTTGCTTGAGAATTAAACATGAATAAACACACTTTTTTATTCAAGATTCTCAGAGTCTGGCAGAGGTGACAGACATAGACACAAATAACCACACTTTCAAGTTAATCATAAAAACACGAAAAGAGCCCAGGGCCTTAAGGACTAACTCTATTGATAGGATTAGGAAAGGCATCATGAGATGGCATGTGAACTGATTGTGAAAAATGAATAGAACTACAAAAATAATATAGACATGTGGATAAAAACCAGAGGGACTATAAAAAGATGAAATAGGTAAATATGAAATAGGTAAATTATGAATGGCTTGATTTCATTTTTTATTTCCCCAAAAACGTGTAATATGCATTTCAGAAACAAGAAAGTACACTATTAGCAGAGGAGGGTATAGAAGAGAGGGTTAGCACTTAATGCAGGGGACTGTGGCCAAAGGAGCACAATCTGAAGTAATAACAATAATAGTGGCTAGTATTTATTGAAACCTTAATACTAGCTAAGCACTATGTTAAGTATTTTACATGCATCTCATTTAATCTCACAGTACCACTCTGTGAGGTAGGTTTATTTATAACACCCCCTTTCTACAAATGAGAAAACTGAGTCATAGGAAGCTAGGTAATGTAAGACCATATAGTAAGTGAAGAGAGCCAGAAATCAAACCCAGATGGTCTAATTCCAGAGCCCACAGTTTTAACTACTAGGTCACCCAGGAAGGGTCACCTAGAATGACTCCAGGGAAAAATGGATTTGAGGGTGGGAAGAGAAGGTAGAGCAGAGAAGAATGATCAGAGATGAAGCTGGAAAGTTAGACTGGCACCAACATGCAAAAGTCTTACAGTAGTTTGATCTCCTTCCTATATACGACCAAGAACTTTTGATCTGTTTCCTGCCGGTTAGAACCAGAACTTCATATTTCCACGATCTGACCACTTCTGATCACTCATTGCTACCACCTTGGCCCAAGTCACCATCATCTCTCATGTGATTTACTGTCTTAACAGAGCTCTGCTTTTTAAAAAAAAATTTATTTATTTTTTAATGTTTATTCATTTTTGAGAGACAGAGAGAGAGAGAGGGAGAGAGAGAGAGAGAGAGAACGAGCATGAGTGGGGGAGGGGCAGAGAGAGAGGGAGACACAGAATCCAAAGCAGGCTCCAGGCTCTGAGCTGTCAGCACAGAACCTGACGTGGGGCTCAAACTCACAAACCATGAGATAGTCATGATCTCATGAGCCAAAGTCAGATACTTAACTGACTGAGCCACCCAGGAACCCCAGAGCTCTGTTTAAAACAAAAAATTGTTTATGTATTTTGAGAGAGTGTGAGAGTGAGCACATGTGAATGCAATAGTGAGTGGGGGGAGGGGCAGAGAGAGAGGGAGACACAGATCCCAAAGCAGGCTCTGTGCTGTCAGCACAGGGCTCGACTCAGGGCTCTATCCCAGAAACCGGGAGATCAGGACCTAAGCCAAAATCAAGTGTTGGGTGCCTAACCGACTGAGCCACCCAGGTGCCCCAACATATCTCTGCTTTTACTTTCACTCCCCGAGAGCCTTTTTTTATTTAAAAAAATTTTTTTTAATGTTGATTTATTTTTTGAAAGAGAGAGGCAGAATGTGAGCAGGGAGAGGGGCAGAGAAAGAGGGAGACACAGAATCTGAAGCAGGATCCAGGCTCTGAGCTGTCAGCACAGAGCCTGATGCGGGGCTCGAACTCATGAACCATGAGATCATGACCTGAGCCAAAGTTGGACACTTAACCAACTGGGCCACCCAGGTGCCCCACCTACAGTCTATTTTTAACAAGCAAATAAAGCCATCCTTTTAAAATGTTACATGTCTCCCCTCTGCAAAATCTAGCAGAGGCTTCCCATTTCCCCCAGAGTAGCAAGATTCCAGCAACAGTTTTCATGGATCCACCTGTTCTGCCTCCCTCCCTATTACCTCTCTCACCTTATCTAAGTTTTAATCTTACTCCCCCGCATCACAGACCTCTGCATGCTTACATGTCAAACATGCTCTGGCCTTAGGGTCTTTGCTATAGCTGTCCCACTGTCTGAAATATATATCCACTTGATAAATTCCTACAGCTCCTTCAAATCATTGTTCAAATGCTACTTTCTTATTGACACCTATCTTTAATATTAACTTCTCCCCCTCATGTGGCCTTACCTCTGCCTGCTTTCTCAATCCCCTTTACTCTGATCTTTTTTTTCCATAGCACTTATCACATTCTAACGTATTAGACAGCTTATATATTATGCTTATGCTTATTATGTGTGTTCCTCTAATGGAATATATGCTCCTAGAGAGAAGGAATATTTGTTTACTGATGTAGCCCAAGCACCTAGTGGAGTGTCCAAGAAGGTTCTCAAAAGAAACTGATAATAGGAAACTACAAAGTGACATAAGAAGGGAAAAATAATACTTTCATAGATTTGTAAGAGAATAAAATGAGATTTTAAGAGAATAAGATGAATACCTGATCTAGTAATAATGATTTGTTTTTAGGAGAAACTATAATTTTATTTTTCTGAATCTATTAATTCTATAGCTATACTGCTACATTGAATGTCGGTCTTTAACCACTGTTAAAATTTTGATAAACTGAAGTAATTTTCCAAAAAAAAAAAAAAAGAATCTAAAGGATACTAAACTACTAAACATTATTTACATTGTCCAAGTTTTATCAAACCAACAAATATTTAAGATGGTATACATTAGTTACCTACTGATGTATAACAGATAATCTCAAAACTTAGTTGCTTAAAACAATAATAAACATTTATTATCTCACAGTTTCTGTAGTCCAGGAATTTGAGAATTGGATAGTTCTGGCTCAGGGTCTCTCATGATACTGGAGTCAAGATGCAGGCTCCCCAGCCTGCAGTTAACTGAAGGCGTGAATGAAGCTGAAAACCCCACCTCCAAAACGGCTCACTCGATGGCTGTCAAGTTGATGCTGGTTGTTAGAAGGAAGCCTCAGTTGCTTCCAAGTGGACTCTCCAAAGAGCCTTGAATATCTTTACAACATGGTGGCTGGCTTCATCCAGGGTGGGCAATCCAAGAGAGAACAAGGCAGAAGCAGCGATGTTTTTTAATGACTTAGCTCTGCAAGTCATATACTATCACTTCCCCCATATTCCACTGGTCATGCAGACCAACCTAATAAAATGTATGAGAGTGGGAATGCAAGCTTGTACAGCCACTCTGAAAAAAGAATGGAGGTTCCTCAAAAAACGAAAAATGGAACTACCCTACGACCCAGCAATTGCACTACTAGGCATTTATCCACGGGATACAGTTACACTGTTTCAAAGGGACACACGCACCCCCATGTTTACAGCAGCACTATCAACAATAGCCAAACTATGGAAAGAGCCCAAATGTCCACTGATGGATGAATGGATAAAGAAGATGTGGTATATATATATATATATATATATATATATATATATATATATATACACACATACACACAACAGAGTATTGCTCGGCAATCAAAAAGAATGAAATCTTGCCATTTGCAACTACGTGGATGGAACTGGAGGGTATTATGCTAAGTGAAATTAGTCAGTCAGAGAAAGACAAAAATCATATGACTTCACTCATATGAGGACTTTAAGAAACAAAACAGATGAACCTAAGGGAAGGGAAACAAAATAATATAAAAACAGGGAGGGGGACAAAACAGAAGAGACTCATAAATATGGAGAACAAACTGAGGGTTACTGGAGGGGTTGTGGGAGGGGGGATGGGCTCAATGGGTAAGGGGCATTAAGGAATCTACTCCTGAAATCATTGTTTCACTATATGCTAACTAATTTGGATGTAAATTTTAAAAAATAAAAAATTAAAATAATAAAAAAAGAAATGTATGAGAGGATGGGCATGAATACTAGCAGGTGAGACTCATTGGGGGCCATCTTGGAGGCTACTGCAAGTTATAACCAGTATTTGCGTAATATTTTGTGTTCAGCTTTTTTTCCTCACTTATACATATTTCTATCAACAGAGCTTACACACTTTAAAAACATTTTTTTAATGTTTATTTATTTTTGAGAGAGAGACACAGTTTGAGCGGGGGAGGGGCAGAGAGAGAGGGAGATACAGACTCTGAAGCAGGCTCCAGGCTCTGAGCTGTCAGCACAGGGCCCAACGCAGGGCTCCAATCCACAAACCACAGGATCATGACCTGAGCTGAAGTTGGATGCTTAATTGACTGAGCCACCCAGGTGCCCTGACCTTATACACTTCTTGTTTGGAAAACTACATGTTATTCCAATAATATTAACTCTTCTTTTTTAAAATTTGTAAAAATGTTTACTTATTTTGAGAGAGAAGGAGAGAGCACATGCTGGAAGGGCAAAGAGAGAAGGAGAGAGAGAATCCCAAGCAGGTTCCACACTGACAGTACAGAGTCCAATGCGGGGCTCAATTTCACGAACCAGGAGATCATGACCAGAGCCAAAATCAAGAGTACAATGCTTAACTGATAGCCACCCAGGTGCCTTGCCTCATTTTTTTTTTTTTTTATGTTTATTTTTGAGAGAGACAGAGCATGAGTGGAGCAGGAGGAGGGGCAGAAAGAGAAGGGGACAGAGGGTGCAAAGTGGGCTCTGCCCTGACAGCAGTGAGCCTGGCGTGGGGCTCGAACTCCCAAACCATGAGATCATGACCTGAGCCAAAGTTGATGCTTATAAGACTGACTGAGCCACCCAGGCGCTCCATTTCTTTTTTAAACATTTATTTATTTCTGATAGAGGGCGTACAAGTGGGGGAGGGGCAGAGACAGAGAGAGGGAGAGAGAGAATCCCAAGCAGGTTGCATGCTGTAAGCACAGAGCCCAACGTGGGGCTCGATCTCACAAACCATGAAATCACATCCTGAGCCAAAATCAAGAGTCAGACACTTAACTGAGTCACCCAGGCGTCCCTCAATGATATGAACTCTTAAAAATTAAAAACAATAATGGACTTTTAGTTTCTCTGAAAATATCACATCTCACCACTTGATGCTTTCCATTGTTTCTGTTATAGTCCCAATATTTTACTTAACATCATTAAAGTCAGAAAAACTACAACTCATACAAACATCCTGCTTGTTCCTAAGGGTGAAAGGAATTTAAATACTTCAAAAAAGTCAAATATATTTAGGAGAGAGTAGGAAAAAGTAAACAAGTCACTATATTTGTTAAAATTATAGGTATCCATTAATAACTGAATACTAAACCTAACAGTGAAATGAAATACTAAATCAAGGAAGGTATAAAGTGAAAATATTTATATTAACTTATATTGTTTAAATGTAGATATTTAAAAATATTTATAGCAAATTTCTTCATGCTATATACAGAAAGAAAATTTCTAATCAGACAATAGTAGCATTAATACTTAGGTACTGAGGAGATATTTGGTAGAAAGGGAGAAGACTAACAACTGGCACAGATACAAAATCCACTGAAAAATTCTGTAACAAGCATTTTTCAAGTATCAACAAAATAAAAAAGTTATTAAACAATCAAATTATATTAGATCCCTGCCAAAAAGTAAGACCTGTATAACATAATAATAAACCATAGTAAGAGCATGGAAACTACAAGAGGAGAGATTGGACAGGAGGAATTTTCCAACATAGGAGTTGTGCTGACAGAGGAGAGGAGTCTTGCCCCAAGGGCTCAGCTCAAATCTGACCACACTGTCCCAAGTGGATTCACAGATCAGAAGGGGGCGTTGAATGAGATCTTTTAAGGTCTCTCCAACCCTAGGATCAAACACTCCCAATGAATAAATTAAAATTGATACATTGGTAGTTACCAACAAATATAAAATTTTTTCCTATAAACATCACTTCTTTCTGTATTTTTTTCCATTTTATTCAAAACATTTTATTAAAAAATGTTTTATTCAAAACATTTTATTCAAAACTTGTCTAACTTTATTAGACAAGTGTCAAACAGGCCCATTCTATACAATGAAACCATTTGGGTGTTATACCAAAATGAGATCAGGCAGTGCCTGACTTCATTCTTCATTGTTTCAGGCTTGACTTAGCTACGATAATCACTGCATGGGGAAAGCTGTTGCTCTTGCTGCCTCTTTCTTCACAAGTCACAAGGCCTTTTCTTACCCATTCATTAAAGTGAAAAGCCTTTAGATAGGAAGATACTACCAGTCAAGAGAGGGTTAATATTGTCCCAATGAGCAAATATATTGAAAACCTAAGGAAATAACTATCTCTGCCTTTGAACTCCTATCCATTGTGGGAGGCACTTATGTGCAGAAGAGTATCTGCAAGGATCAGTGCCCTTTGTCACTGTTTACACTGGAATTTGTGGGAAGGGACGTGAAAACCTATTTTCCCTTTCTTATTATTAAATGAAAAATAGCTACTGTTTTAAAAACATTAAATCAAAATGAAAAAATGAGAAAGACTGAAATATTAAAGGATACCTTATATATAAAGCAAGGAATAGGACTTCCACATAAATACATTTCTTCCAAATGTGTCTGAGATGCTTCCCCTTTAAGTAACATTTTTATCTTAAAAATGTTTGCTACCAATATTTTTCTAAAATTTTTTTATGTTTTGAGAGACAGCAAGTGTGAGTGGGGGAGGGGCAAGAGAGACAGAGAATCAGAAGCAGTCTCTGAGCACTGTCAGCATGAAGCCCCATCCCCATGTGGGGCTCGATCTCACGAACCATGAGATCATGACCTGAGCTGAAATCAAGAGTCCACCACTTAATCGCCTGAGTCACACAGGTGCCTCTGCTACAAATATTTCTCAAATGACTTATGATTTAGGGTCATGATTATCATCAGCAGTTATATTTTTCTGTAAACTTGGGATGCCTCTAGGTGCTAGAGTTCTATAGGATTGTTTGCCTTTCTGCCACCAAACAGTCCCAGAATGCTATGCTTTTTGAGCTAGTTTCCCTGGACATGATGCTATGTTATCACTGATTAGTGTTGCCATGGGCCTGATTCCTTCAATAAACTGTCATCATGTAATATTTTAAAATCTTTAAAATCATGGGGATGTAAATCAGAAAGCCATAATTATTAGACTTTTATGTCAACTTATGCAAATGAGGGCCTAAAAGAATAAGGGTTTGTGACAAAAGAATAGACTTTGTGACAGCGCTTTAGTGGCTCATAGATCCCTTTCCATTTACTGTAAGCTCTCAGCTAGGAACAGAAAGCAGAATGTACAGAAATCTGACCTATGAAAAAGTAGGGTATTACTTTATATTGGCTACTTACCAATATTTTCTTCTTCTTCTTCTGGACATTCCCTTGTTTCCTTCAACTAATGTGCCATTTTTTCAACCTGTAGAAGATGGACGTGGATAATCATAAGAGCAAAGTTCTCTCTTTTCTCTCATCAGCATGCTTATTTTTGATGCAATTATCTCTTTCCACACTTGTTTCCAACTATTCAGTCTTTGGAAACCAGATCACCATACTCATCACCTGACTTGCAGTTTAGTACTCTTGGGCTCTTTCTCCTCTTCCATACTTTCTTCTTATTCAAACTACAACCACAGCCACTCTTATAAAGTCACTTGTTTATAAAATCAGCAACAGCCAAGGGAGGCAAGTCACACTCCCTCCAAAAGGTAGTGTATATTTTTGTATAAATGTATGTGTGTAAATGTATGGGAGGCAGTGACTAAGGAGCTAATCCATAAAAAAAGTGGATAAAATCTAGCTTTGCACTTAGTCGAGTCTTTTTTTTGGCTGTAAAGAATTCAAGTAAGAAGTTGTATGGAGTGCCTGGGTGGCTCTGTCAGTTAAGTGTCAACTCTTGGTTTTGGCACAGGTCATGATCTCAGTTTCGTGGGTTCAAGCTCTGCATCAGGCTCTGTGCTGGCAGTGCAGAGCTGCTTGGGACTCTCTCTCTCCCTCTCTCTCTGCCCTTCCCACACTTGCATTGTTCTGTCTCTCTCTCTCTCTCTCTCTCTCTCTCTCTCTCTCTAAATAAATAAATAAATAAATAAATAAATAAATAAATTTGTATTTATTATAAATAAATTATAAACAAAAAAATAAAGGTTTAAGAAACAAAACAAGTTGTGCGTTCCACAGTGTGATCAAGAGCAGCCACTTACTATCCATGTATGAGTACATGGTTACAAGGGACCAAGCCAATCCTGGTCCGAGGTACATATCCACAAGAATTGAAGATAGGGACTCAAATATTTCTACACCAATGTTCCTAGAGCATTATTCACAACCACCAGAGGTGGAAACAATCCAAGTGTCCATCAATAGATATGTAAATAAAACATGACCATATATCCAATAAAATTTTATTTATCTGTAAGAAGGAATGGGAAGGAATGGGGCACCTGGCTGGCTCAGTCAGAAAAGCATGTGACTTGATCTCGGGGTTATGAGTTCGAGCCCCACACTGGGTGTAGAGATTACTTAAACTTATAAAAAAAGCCAGGAATGAAATTCTGATTCATGCTACAAATATGAATGAATCTTAAAAACATTATGCTAAGTGAAAGAAGCCAGATACAAAAAGACATATATGATTCCAATTATACAAAATATCTAGACGAGGTAAATTCAGACAGACAGAAATTAGATTAGAGGTTATCAGGGATTGAGGGGAGGGGAGAATGGAGTTACTGCTTAACAAGTCCAGAGTTTCTGTTTAGGGTGATGACAGAGTTTTGGAAATAAGACAGCAGTGATGATTATAAAACACTGTGAAGATAATATCACTGAATTGAACACTTAGAATGGTTAAAATGGCAATTTTTATGTAATATATTTTACCAGAATAAAAACTTTTTATTTTTAAAAAATTTTTAGTGTTTATTTATTTTGAGAGAGAGAGCTCACAAGCACATGTGAGCAGGGGACAAGCAGAGAGAGAGAGAGGGAGAGAAAGAATCCCAAGCAGGTTCTAACACTCAATTCTTGGAGCCTGAGATGGGGCTCCATCCCAGGACAGCAAGATCATGACCTAAGCCAATATCAAGAGTCAGGTGCTTAACTTACCAACCACCCAGCTGCCCCAGTAAAAACTTTTTTTAAAAAAGCATATGGGAGGTGCCTGGCTTGCTCAGGCAGTAAAGCATGCAAGTCTTGATCTCAGAGTCATGAGCTCAAGCCCCACATTGGGCATAGATTACTTTAAAAAAAAAGGCAGATAGAACCAAATATAAGATCATAAGAGGAAAAACACTGGCTACTAGTTACTATTTTAGTGGAGCAACAGTTATTACACTTCATTCTTGGTATATCTCATGGGTACACAGCCAATTACGATTTAAACTCTGAAGGGTAGTACTGATACTCACAATACATATTTAAGCTTTGAATTTATAAAGTATCTTCCATTCTTCCAGAAAGAGAAACTTACCTATGCAACATAAATCTGAAAATTATACATTCAAGAGAGGATTCAAACAAGGTTGAAAATATAGGGCCCCCAAAACAAAACGTTTTTAAGAAAGGTCTTCATACATTTTGTTGACTATAACTTAAAAACTTCCCCCAGTATGCTCTTGGAATCCAAGGATGGAATAAGTGGTATCTACTTCTAAGCATGCAATCTTGGGGCTCCTGGGTGGCTCAGCTGGTTGAGCATCTGACTTTGGCTCAGGACATGATCTTGTGGTTCATGGGTTCAAGCCCCATGTCGGGCTTACTGCAGCCTGTCAGTGTAGAGCCCACTTCAGATTCTCTGTCCCCCTCTCTCTGTCCCTTCCCCACTTGCGCTCTCCCAAAAATAAACATAAAAAAAAAAAAGAATTTAAACACGCAATCTTGACATTTCAATTAAGTTTTCCTTTTAAAAACACTTAATATTGTGTGTATGTCAATACACTAAACTCAAAATAAGAGACACTTCAAACTGGCATCTCCAAATGCCCCCATTCCTTGGCACCCTTGTACTATACACATAGAGAGAGTTAAATAGACACTCTTATTTCCTTTTCTGTTAGTGGCATCACAGATTTCCTAATTCACAACTCAAAATCCTCATCATCTTTGAATTCTTCTCTCTTATACCTTCTATATTCCAACTATCATCAAGAACTGGTGATTTTTCCTTTGCAGTATCTTTCTCATCTTTTTCTCTTGCTTACCTCCTAGTCCTCCTGTTAATATCTAAATCCTGGCCTTTATTACTTCAGACTTGGACTATTACAGCTTCTTAAATCGTCTTCCAATCACCGATGTCTCTGTTCTCAAATATATGCCAATGTTTTCCTAAAATGTTTTCATCATCTTCCCACTAGATTTTAACCCACAGCATGTCAGGAATTCATTGACCTTTGAACACTATCCAACCTGGCATATATGTTTAACTAACCAATGTTTGTTGAATGAGTACATAGTATCACAATACATAACTCACCTCATTTTCTTTTTTCTTTTTATTTTTTATTTTTAGAGAGCGCATGAGCAGGGAAGAGGAGCAGAGAGACAGAGAGAGAGAGAGAGAGAGAGAGAGAGAGAGAGAGAGAGAGAGAGAGAAACTTAAGCAGGTTCCATGTTCAGTGTGAAGCCCAACTTGGGACTCAATCCCACAACCCTGTGATCATGACCTAAGCTGAAATCAAGAGTCAGATGCTCAACTGACTGAGCCACCCAGGCTCCCCTCCTCACTCTCTTTAAAACTTTCATTAATTTCCCACTATGTATTACAGAAGGCACAAACTCAAATACCTAAATACTTACTGGGGCCAAGCAGGAAATGTGAGTAAAGTTGCAAACCAACAGGAAGTGGTGGGGACAATGACAAACTAGAGAGTACATATCCTACCTACGCTGGCAGCTGCTTGCTGCTGCCACAAATTGCTGCCACAATGAAAGATAGGTCCAGTACTTCCAGGTCTTCTGATTTTTCAAGATAAGCTGAAAGTATAGATTTCTTTGTAGAATTTGGTTTTTAAATAGTGACAACTAATTCCATTTAAAAATTTAAAAAACGCAGAAACCACTGTGCAGGCCAGGCAAAGCACATCTATGAGCCAAATCCAGCCATCAAGTTACAAGTTGGTGACTCTGCTCTGTAGGATAAAGGACAAACTCCCTAACATTTGAAGTCCATCACTGTGAATCCCAGGCTAACTTACCAAAGTCTTTTGCCCACTATTTTTATATAAGAACCCTCTGCTCTAGTCTAGCAGTTTTCAAACTTTAGGCTGTATCAGAATCACCTGGAGGGTTTGTTAAAACACAGACTGGTGTGCCTCACGCCCGTTCTGATTCAGCATGTCTCAAGTATGGCCTGAGAACTTCCATTTCTTTTTTTTAAATTTTTTTTTTCAACGTTTATTTTTTATTTTTGGGACAGAGAGAGACAGAGCATGAACGGGGGAGGGGCAGAGAGAGAGGGAGACACAGAATCGGAAACAGGCTCCAGGCTCTGAGCCATCAGCCCAGAGCCCGACGCGGGGCTCGAACTCACGGACCGCGAGATCGTGATCTGGCTGAAGTCGGACGCTTAACCGACTGCGCCACCCAGGCGCCCCGAGAACTTCCATTTCTAATCTGTAACAAGTTCCCAGGTGATGCTGATGCTACTTGTCCACGGAACACACTTTGGGAACCACTGCTCTAGTTAAACACTTCATTGTCTCTAATACACACTGAATTTTGCTCACATGATTCTACCTTTCCAGAAAGCCTTCCCTCTTCTTTTCAGCCCACCGCCTTCTGCAAACTTTCTCTGAATATGACAATCTTCCATACCACCAAATTCCTACAGCACTTATTGTCCATGCCACGTTCCCCTTATCCATCACTGCTTGGTGGTTTTTTGTTTGTTTTTGTTTTTGTTTTTTTGTTAACTGTTTGTATATAGGTGCCAGTGAAATTTTGTACTCTCGGAGATCACTGTTTGGGTCACTACTTTATACACTCTCGGAGATCACTGTTCAGGTCACTACTTTACACACCTGACTGTAAGCCACCTGAAGGCTTGTAGCCCTCAAGCTATCAGGTAGCATGGTATACAAGTTGGTACTCATTAAACATTTCTCTTTCTTTAGGATTTTATTTTTAAGTTAGCTCTACATCCAATGTGGGGCTCAAACTTACAACATTGAGACCAAGAGTTACATGGTCTATTGACTGAGCCAGTGAGGCACCTCCTCCCTAAATGTTTCTTTCTTTTAAAAAAAAAATTTTTAATCTTTATTTTTTTTTAATATGAAATTTATGGTCAAATTGGTTTCCATACAACAGCCAGTGCTCATCGCAACAGGTGCCCTCCTCAATGCCCATCACCCTCTTTATTTATTTTTGAGAGAGAGACACCATGTGAGCAGGGGAAGAGCAGAGAGAGAGGGAGACACAGAATCCGAAGCAGGCTCCAGGCCCTGAGCTGTCAGCACAGAGCCCGACGTGGGCCTCGAACTCACAAACTGTGACACCATGACCTGAGCCAAAGTCAGACACTTAACCGATTGAGCCAGTCAGGTGCCCCTCTTTTTTTTTAATGTTTATTTTTGAGAGAGAGAGAGAGAGAGCGCACAAGCAGGAGGGAGAGGGCAACACAGAATCCAAAGCAGGCTCCAGGCTGTGAGCTGTTAGCACAGAGCCCAATGCAGGACTCAAACCCACAAACTATGAGATCATGACCTGAGCTGAAGCCAGATGCTTAATGGACTTAGCCACCCAGGTGTCCCGTCACTAAACGTTTCTTAAATGAACATCTAACAGATCCATGAAATCAAAGTACAGATAAGTGAGCCTGAAATTTTGGTGTATTATTTTTCTTAGAGAACTTTTAGTCCTGTGTAATGGCTTTGTCAGAATGGACAACTAATAAAAATTGGATATTTTGCAAATAAATTGCCAGTGGTAATAATTCTGTAGCAACACATTTTGTATAAAAATAGAAGTCAATGGTAAAAAAAAAAACAACAAAAAAACACAGATTTCAAAATCGGTAACAGTAAATATTTGATGTCAAGGATTCCTTATCCCCTGCAAGGACGTGAACTAGTCCACATCACAATATAATACCTATTTAATAGAATTCTGTATTTGTACAACGTGCAATAAAAAAGATGAAAGTAAGTCACTCCCCATGATATTCAGAAATACTCGTCAGTCACTTCAGACATAGTTTGGATAATATATTTATGCATGATTCTAAATGCTAAGTGAAAACAAAATCAAAAGCTGTTTGTTCACCTACTCACTTCCACCTAGAGTCACATCTGCTATCATGTGATTTCAAGGATGAATTAGGCGTGTAAACTAGGGTCCTCAGGTTAAGCCAGAATAAAGCCACAGATGACTTTACAGAGTAAATCCTATTTGGGAACCACTAGAAGAAAAAATCAGAAATACCATATATTCTGATACACAGTCCTATGTTATTTGGCTTTTTTTTTTTTTTTTAACAACTCCACACTTGACATTACCATCAACAAGATAAAAGTTATCATTTGGTAAAGACAGAGAGTCCAATTCAGAAAGAAAAACAACAAAAACCACCCAGAAGTCTATGAAGTACATTTACAGCTTTAAGATAGCAGAGATGTTACCTTCTATCAGGATACTTGTCCTACCTACTAGGACCATAATGATCTTGTCTGCATGAGGATTCAGCCAAGACACTCCACACTTCTATGTTGAGTAGGTACTACGCAAACTGGGGGAAAAAAGAATTGTAAAGCCAAATCAACAAAACATTAAGTGGATTATTTCAAGTTTTAAAAGCATTAGTATTCTAAAATCAAAGAAAATTTATTCAGCAAGATAATCCTGAAACTTCACAGTAAACCTACCAGAAATTATGGAATACTACCAGATTAATTGCTAAATAGCAACTTCCTACTCTACTATCTGTATCGTCAGATGTTTCTTACTAATAGATGACTGAATAACATCAAGTTCTTTGGCAGAGAATGCGGAGGTTCAGAAGACTGAAGACTCTAGACCCACTTCTACTATAGTATAAATATAGGCCTTTCTCTTAGCCATACTCATATCACAACAGTTTTAACTACAAATCAAACTTATGGTCAATAAAAATGTATGATTAAATAACTACAAAGTGCATGCAATTAAAGTATGTGTCTATCAAGAAATCTCATTACAATCAAATTTTCATTTTATAAATGAGTCTATAGGCCTGTGTTCAAACAAGGAAAGTCTTGGACTGACTTAAGTATTGTACAGTAACCAATTTTTAGAATGAATTCCAAATATACAGCCCGTGATAGAAGATGCCCTAACCTCTGTTTTCTGCCAGTTATCAACAGGGTACATCTTCAGAACCTTAGACAAAAACTCATCATAACTTTATGAATTCCATATCAGAGGAAACCCCTTCAATGCATGGTGATTCCACCAAGGACCCATCAGAGTGAGGCATACAAACAGAAAATGCACCAGAAATACAGTAAGCTACCAAAGGGCAGGGGGTGGAGGGTTGGGCAAAACAAGTGAAGGGGAGTGGGAGACGCAGGCTTCCAGTTATGCAATGAATAAATCATGGGAATAAAAGGGACTTAGGGAATAAGTTAAGGCATAGGAAATATAGTCACTGATACCGTAATAGCACCATAGTGACTTATAGTAGCTACATTTGTGGTGAGCATAACGCCTAGAGAAAGTGAATCACCTGAAACTAATGTAGCACTGCGAGTCAACTATACTCAAAAACAAAAACAAAAAAGAGAGAGAAAGCTAAGATCATGTTAACACACAGTAGGTCTAAAAAGATTTTCGGGGCGCCTGGGTGGCTCAGTCGATTAAGCATCTGACTTTAGCTCAGGTCGTATCTCACAGTTTCTGAGTTTGAGCCCGCCTCTCCCCCCGCCCACTGGGCTCTGTGCTGATAGCTCAGAGCCTGGAGCCTGCCTCGGATCGTCTCCCTCTCTCTCTGCCCCTCCCCCGCTCACACTCTTGTCTCTCTCAAAAAATAAAAACATTACAAAAAAAATTCTTAAAAGATTTTTAGCGCTTATTGCAAATCAGCATGTTCCCTCTATCCACACAATTCAAAAACAAACTACATAATCAAAGAGAAAGAAAAAAAAAAAAAAAAAAAAAGGAGGGGGACATTAGGCCAAAGACCTCTGGAAGAGGTGTAGGGATTAAGTTCTCCCTAAAGACATGGAGAGGGAAGATGTACAAAGAAGTCTTAAAAGAAACTTTAAATTCCATTCGAAATGAAGAATGACGCAGAGCAGAGCTTCTGCAAATTTCCTAACCGTTGTCTTGGCACCCAGAGTTCCGATCGTCCTCAAAGACTAACTCTCACTGAATGAAGGCATAATTACAAAGGTCCTCTGAAAAAGGAGAACAATACTTTTGAGTACTCCTTTCCATTCGTGTGCCCAGGGGAAGAAAACACCAAAAGGCAAGAGGTTCCAACTTTAGGCAACCTGCAGAAAAGGGGGCTGCGGACGAGTCAAGCATCAGCAAAAAGGGAATCAGGGGCTGTTCTGGGTGGGCAGGCTCGGGCACATGGAATGGGGCGGAGGGCCTGCCCCCCGAGCTCTCCTCGTGGCCCCGCCGCCTCTCCCACCCCAGCTGACAGCACTTTTCTCCCCGCCGGAGCCTCTCCCACCCCAGGTGACAGCACTATGCCAGCCTCACTCCCAACCACCGCCCTGGGAAAAATCCTCAACGGCCTCATCGAAATGTGTTTGGCCTCGGAAGTCCGCCGGATGCGCCGTCCCTTACATAATTAGCCAGAGTTAGAAGCCAGGAGTGGGATAAGGAAACCGAGAGTCAGGGCAGCTTCGGGAGAGGCTGAGGCGGCGCAGGCGGCTGCAGCCACGCTGGCTGTGGTGTGAGGCAAGGGGCGGACGCGCCTGCAGGACGCGAAACGCTGTAAAGCCGGCGCGGGGTGGCGCTCCGACCACCGCGGCGGGGAAGCCAGGCCCGCAGGGAAGCAAGCCTCCTGAGGTGAGGGCGCAACGACCGTCGCGCCGCCGGAAACGCCCGGCCTGCAGGACGCCACGCCGCTGCCCCGGACGGGCCCGCTTCGAGCCCCCACTAGGCCACCCAGCCCCGTCCCGGGGCCGACTCTAGCGCCTCTGCGGCCCGCACACTCACCGCGCGCGCGCGCGCCGCTCGGCGCGGCCGCCCGCCCTCCACACGACCTCCGCCCCGCCCCCCCCCGCGCCCGGCCCGCAGACGGGGCCCGTTGGCGGCGGCGGCGTCGGGGCTACGTCACGGGCGCGTGCGCTCTCCGCGCGCACTGGCAACGGCTGCGGCGGAACGTTACCCGCTTGGCGTGCTGGTTTCCTTAGAAACGGAGCCGGCCGGGCGTCGGTTACAGTGGGGTCCCTGGTGAAGCCGAGATGCCGTCTAAGGGAAAGGACAAAAGGAAAGGCAAGAACAAAGGCAAAGACAAGAAGTAAGGAGAGGCCACCCGGGGTTCCTGTCTCCCTGGGCCTACCCTCCGATGATTCGGAGCTGGGAGCCGCCTGCACGCTGGGGCTGGCCAGCTGGCTAACTGCCGTCCTCTTGCTCTCCCCGCTTCTGAAAAGGACAGCCCGCATTGTTCAGAAATTCCCCAAATGCATGCCAAACCATACTGCTCCAACCTAGACAATGTGGGACCCTGAATAATTTAGACACAGCCCCTGCCTATGAGTAATACGTTAACGGTGGAAGCAGATACATTCCCAAAGAATACAGTATAAGACCAAATGAACTAGGTGGGTGCTACTGGAGAGAAAAAGATCTGGGAATGAGGAGGAAGGATTGGTTCTGACACTAGAAGTGAAGGTCAAACTTCAGAATAACATTTCTTGGTATATTGAAGGTCCTCTAGACCAGCGCTGTCCAATAGGGTAGTGATCAGCCATTTGTGGCTACTAAACTAAAATTAATTAAAATTAAAACTTCAGATCCTTAATTGTATTGGCTACATTTCATATGCTCAGTAGGCTACTGGTGACTGTTTTGGACCGCCTAGGTATAGTACATTTCCATCACGACAGAAACTTCTATCAGACTGTATTGCTTTAGAACAGTGGTTCTCAACTGGGGGCGATTTTGGCTCCCAGGGGACATTTGGCACTATCTAGAGACATTTTTAGTTGTCACATCTAGGGATGTGTGCTACCGGCATCCAGTGGGTAGAGATCAAGGATACTGTTAAACATCCTGCAGTGCCCAGGCCAACTCCCACCTGCACCCCAAACAAAGAATCATTTGGCTTAGGATGTCGGTAGTGCCACGACTAGGAAGCCCTGCTCAAGCCTATAAGCTTCTCTTGGGACGCCTGGGTGGCTCAGTCAGTTAAGCGTCTGACTTTGGCTCAGGTCATGATCTCATGGTTTGTGAGTTCGAGCCCCACATCAGGCTCTGTGCTGACAGTGCAGAGCCTGCTTGGGGTTCTCTCTCCCTCTGTCTCTGCCCCTGCCCTTCTCACACTTTCTCTCTCTCTCACAATAAATAAATAAATGAAATGAAAAATGAAAGACTATAAGCTTCTCTAGAATAGGCACTTAGCATTATTCACCATATCTCCAGCTCCTAGCAAAAGTCTAAAACATAGTGGATGCTTATTATTTGTTAAATAAAAAAAATTAAGGTGTCTGCTTGTGTATACTGCAACTTGAATCTTTTCTTTTTTCCATGGGAGCTATGCTCTGGGTTTGTTTTGTGTGTGTGTGTTTTTGTTTTTTGTGTTTTGTCTTGCCCCTAGCCTGAGAGATCTCTGCTTTGTTGTTGAGAATATCTTGAACATCTAGAGAATCTCTGAGTGATTGAAGTAGTTCCTTGGGGCTTTTGAAGGATTCCTTTTGGTTCAAAAGAAAACCTAAAAGATTTGACCAAATTGGGTAATTGTTCAGATTTCCCCAAACTGATCAGAATGCCTGAAGTAGGTATTGCTCTAGCAGGCTTGGAGTTGCTGCTGGATTGCCACTAGATCTGTTGAGTGACTCTACTGGTTCATTGGAATCATACGTGGTGTCTAGCATCACTATGTATGGGACCATAAGGGAATCCCCCAAACTTGTAAAGTTTATGTGTACTCAGTACAGAAAGTTTAGGAAATGTGGGTAGTCAAGGCAGAAAACAAAAATCACTTGTAACCCCAGTATCCGAAGATAACCACTAATATCCTTTGGGATATTCTTTTTCTTCTTTATAAAATGATAGCCCACAGTACCTATTTACTTGTAGCTCCCCCACTCCATGTATTAATATAAGTATTCTTTTGCAGTGTTATTTTTTCTTTTTTACATAATTGCACAGTCTAGTACTTTTTAAAAGTGCCAAGGGATGGGACGCCTGGGTGGCTCAGTTGGTTGAGAGTCAACTTTTGATTTCGGCTCAGGTCATGATCCCAGGGTCATAGGATCCAGCCCCATGTCAGGCTCCGTGCTGAGCATCAAGCCTGCTTAGGATTCTGTCCCTCTGCCCCTCTCCCCTGCTCACATGCACGCGTGCTTTCTCTCAAACAAAATTTAAAAATTAAAAAAAAAAAATAGGGACGCCTGGGTGGTTCAGTTGGTTAAGCGTCCAACTTCCACTCAGGTCATGATCTTGCAATCTGTGAGTTCAAGCCCTGCATTGGGCTGTTTGCTGACAGCTCAGAGGCTGGAGCCTGCTTCAGAGTCTGTGTCTGCCTCTCTCTATGCCTCTCCCCCTCTTGCGCTCTGTCTCTCTCGCTCAAAAATAAAATAAACATCACAAAAAAGATTTTTAATAAAAATGCCAAGGGCTTATCGCATTCTCAAATTCTTGGAACTCACTAGCATATGTTTTCTATTTTTGACCATGCATCTACAGTACATCTTTCAGCAATGAGAAACATTGAGGGTAACAGACCTCTTATTCCTTGGATTTTTCCATGACTCAATTTGAGAAATACTGCTTTGTTTTTACAGTCAGTATTAGTGATTCTCTTAAGAGAAATCCTATCTGCATCAACTGCTCTGTGCAGGTTAGGCCTGATAACCTTCAGGAAGCAACTGGATGATTATAGCAAGGCAATCTATCCCTACTGCCTAAATCATGTTGGAAAGGGAGGTCAAAGCTATAACAAGCTAGGGAGTTGGAGGTGGGTCTGGCCTTAATTTGGAGAGAACAGTGGGACTGGAAAAGAATGGAGAACCAGGAGTAGGGGGTTGGGGATGGAGGGTGATAGTATAGAAAGGTCCACATATACCTATATATGAAAATATTTAGAGTTCAAATACTGAAGTCTTTTTTTTTTTTAAGTTTATCTTGAGAGAGCACGTGTGAGCACACACACAAGTGGGGGAAGGGTAAAGGGGGTGAGAGAGAGAATCTCAAGCAGGCTCTGCACTTGGTCAGAGCAGCACCCAATGCAGGGCTTGAAACCATGAACCTTGAGATCATGATCTGAGCTGAAATCAGGAGTCTGATGCTTAACTGACCAAGCCACCCAGGCGCCCCCAGGTGAAGTCTTACTTATTATCTGAATATTTATATATCCAGTGCCTACTATATATAAGGTATATCGTTTTGTTATTCCTTGTACAACAAATCTTTACTTTGAAAAACTCTCCTTTAATCTTTGGAGGCATAGATTAATCACCTTAATCTTGAAGCCATACTTTATTATTATTAATTTCCTCTTTACCTCTGTATAATGATTATGGTTTGTTTCTCAACCATCCTTGAAGCCTGGTGCATGTGGCACCAGCTGATAAAAGTATTTAACATACTTGTTCAAGTGACTTGATCTTTTGTCAAAGGCCTAGCCAGAAAATCCCCCCCCAAAACAACCTACAACAAAACCAAAACTAGGTTTGGGGTGGGTGGAAGATTACAGAACAAGGGACTTAAAGTTATAGTTACACTATGCATGTATCATCATAAAGAAGGGGAACTAAGGTAATGGATTTGCAGTACAAGAATCAAGGTCTAAAACTGGGTGAGTAGGAATAGAAAAGACCGTTCAAATATGAGAAAAAGGAGTAAGGGGCACCTGGGTGGTTCAGTCAGTTAAGCAACTGATTCTTGGTTTTGGCTCAGGTCAAGATCTCACAGTTCATGAGTTCTCCCTCCCTCTCTCTGCTCCTCCCCCACTCACACTGTCTCTGTCTCTCTCAAAATAAATAAATAAACTTAAAAAAATTTTTTTAAGTAAATGAAAAGATGTGGAAGATTTATGAAATGAATTTGACTTACCATGCCTTTCTTCTTTGTTTTTTCAGTCTCTCAGAGTTATGCTCCAAAGCTCCCCTCTTCCAAGAAGAGTCACCCAATTAACTCCCTTATCAAGCAAATGTGTATTTCCTATTAACTCATTTATCCAAAAATATTTGCTTATATGTGCCAGGCAATGCCAAGCAAAACAAAAAGTAATAAAGAGAAAGGTATAATTCTAATATAGTAGAGTAACTGTTATATGCTGTCAATGTCCTCTTCCCACGCAGGAAGGTAATAAAAGCTGATGAATCTGCAGTGGACAGAGCCAAGGCCAGTGCCTCCCTCTGGGAGGCCAGGCTGGAAGTCACAGAACTCTCGAGGATTGAGTATCGTGATACTTCACGGAGACTGGCAAAAAGTAATGAGGAGTTAAAGAAACAGCAGTATAAAATGGAGAAAGACACAATGTCTGTATTAAGTTACCTGAAGAAGCAGGATCAGGAGAAAGATAATATGGTATGTAGGTAGAAATCCTCCTGAGCCTCAATAACTACCTCTGTTATACTTGAAGCAGGATGCTATTTCTTTCTTTTTTTTTTACTTTATTTATTTATTTAAATCACATTTTTTTTAATTAAGAAAAATTTTTAACATTTATTCATTTTTGAAAGGCAGAGACAAAGTGTGAATGGGGGAGGGGCAGAGAGAGAGGGAGACACAGAAACAGAAGCAGCCTCCAGGCTCTGAGCTATCAGCACAGAGCCCGACGCGGGGCTCGAACTCATGGACTGTGAGATCATGACCTGAGCCGAAGTCGGCCACTTAACTGACTGAGCCACCCAGGCGCCCCGAAATCACATTTTTTTAATATATAATTTATTGTCAAATTGGTTTCCATACAACACCCGGTGCTCATCCCAACAGGTGCCCTCCTCAATGCCCATCACCCACCCTCCCTTCCTTCCCACCCCCCATCAACCCTCAGTTTATTCTCAGTTTTTAAGAGTCTCTTATGGTTTGCCTCCTCCCCTCTCTGTAACTTTTTTCTTTTTCCCCTCCCCCTCCCCCAGGGTCTTCTGTTAAGTTTCTCAGAATCCACATATGAGTGAAAACATATGGTATCTGTCTTTCTCTGCCTGACTTATTTCAGGATGCTATTTCAAAATGACTTTACTATTAGAATTGGCTGTTATTTTCAGCCCTTGTCCTGTTGTTTTCTTGTCTGAAACAAAGATTGATGGTCATAAGGGAACATTAAGATCCATTTTATTTTAAGAAGAAGAACATATGACCTATATGTTTTTGATATTGATAAATACTTTTAATGATTTGTAGAGGAATTCACCTTTAATCCATGATCACATGATTATGAACCCAGCAAACTGAATCTCCTTTTTTTAGCCAGTTGAATCTTGAATTTATCTTTCTGTACTCTAAGTGTTGAGGGTAAAGCTACTATTTTAGATCTGGAAGGAAAAGGGAAGGGAACCAATATTTTGGAGCCCCTATTTTATGCCAGGCACTATGCTAGGAAGTTTACCTCTTTTATCTCATTAAGGACTTTTAACAACTGCATGTAGCTACAGTATTGTCATTCCTGTTTTACAAATTGACTCTCAGAAAGGTAACTTGCCCAAAGTCACACAGCTAGTAGGTGTTAAAGTGGAATTTAGGTGTAATTCCAAATTCTTCTCTTTCCCATTTGCCTCTCTGAGCCCCATGGAGACCTAAGGGAATCTCTACCATGCTGAGGATGGTGTGCTCATTCCCATGTATGGTTTTGTACTTTAACCATTGATCATGCATTCTCAACATTTTTTTTTTTTTACTCACCATCATGTTTTTGTGGTATATTCATTAAAATCACCTGATTCAGTTTATTTTGTAAAAATTTATATTGGGGCACCTGGGTGGCTCAGTCAGTTAAGCGCCTGACTTCAGCTGGGGTCGTGATCTCATGGTTTGTGAGTTCAAGCTTCTTGTCAGGCTCTGTACTGACAGCTCAAAGCCTGGAGCCTGCTTTGTATTCTCTGTCTCCTCTCTCTGCCCCTCCCCTACTCAGGCTCTGTCTTTCTCTCTCTCAAAAATAAACATTAAAAAAGTAAAATAAAAGAATGAAAATTTATAATGAGCATGCTTTATTTTTTCTTTAATTCTTATCTGCTTTGTAATATTCCAGCAAATAAACCAAAACTTATTTATCCATACCCGCTGTGAGTCAGACTCCCATTTTTTCATTATTACAAATAGACTTTCAGTGAATATTCTTGTGGATGTCTGCTTGTGTCCATGATGGAGAGTTTCTCTAGAGTAGACACTTAGAAGTTAAATTACTACATTATGAGGTTATGCATTGTTTCAGCTTCACAGGAGTTTAAATTGAGCTCCAAAGGGGTTATACCAATTTATGCCATCACAAGTGATGTATTAGAGTGAGGTCCTGTTTGACCACATTTTTGTCAAAACTTGATATGTTACTTAGTTTTTGTTCAATTTTACAGGTGTAAATTGATATCTTGTTTTAATTTATATTTTCCTGATTATTAGTCATTTGAGCATCTTTTATATGATCCTTCACTCATTCTTAATTGTTTATGCATTTGCTTCAGTACACATTGGAATTAATGCTGGTGTGATGCAAAACTTGGCTCCAGCATAAGGATGACATACAAATTCATGCCTCATTCCATAGCTTTTTCAAATACCACCTCTGCAGTGACACCTTTCCTCACTACTCTCCTTAAAGTTAAAAACAACCTCCCTTGTTTTTTCTCTGTAATATTTACTATCTTCTGTCATATTATATGTATGATAATTATATATTTGTTTATTGTCTCTTTTTCTGATTAGAATGAAACCTCACAGAAGTAAAGAATTTGGGGGCTTTTTTTTTTTTCCTCAATGCTACACCTCCAGCATGTAGTGTAGGCCTAGCAAATAGTAGGCATTCATTAAAATATTTTTGCATGCATGAATGAATGGCTTGTGAGTATACTGATACTTTGAAAAAGTTAATAACAATCAAAACTAAGTTCAAGATGATAGTGAAAGCACATTACAGAAAGACTACTGAACATTTGTCTTGATTTTATATATTAAAGTAATTTTTTATGCATTACTGTTATTTTTTTTACCTTCTTTCATAGGCAACTTCCATTTTAAAAATTACTTTCATTAGTAGGCATTAAAATTGTCTTCTATAAAGTATTATTCTAAAATAAGTTTTAGGTCAAATAATTTTCCAAATTCATTACATAGAAGCTTTGTGGCCTGCATTAGCTAATTGATATTGATTTATGAGTATCATTTATATTTCCTGATTTTCATCTGCCTTTGTGTATCAGAGGTTAGCATCTGGCTATAGCAAATAACATAATTTTCTCACAATTATGGTTGACTACTGAAACCAAAGAGACTACCTTGGGAGAAAGAAGTATAGTAGATTCAATATATCCTAGTTAAGTAGCTCTCCTATAGTTTTGTTACTCATTCTGCCATATCCTAGAAATGTGTCATTAAGCTTTATATAAACTGTCTATAATCTTATTTCATGTTAATTATAGAAATAATAGAAATGAGGGGTGTCTGGGTGGCTCAGTCAGTTGAACGACCAACTCTTTTTTTTTTTTAATGTTTTTATTTATTTTTGAAGGAGAGACAGACAGAGCATGAGTGGGGGAGGAGCAGAGAGAGAGGGAGACACAGAATCCGAAGCAGGCTCCAGGCTCCGAGCTGTCAGCACAGAGCCCAACGGGGGGCTCGAACTCATGAACTGTGAGATCATGACCTGAGCTGAAGTTGGATGCTTAACCGACTGAGCCACCCAGGTGTCCCTGAACGACCAACTCTTAATGTGGGCTCAGGTCGTGATATTGAGATTGTGGGATCAAGCCCCACATCAGGCTCTGTGCTGAGTGTGGAGCCTGCTTGGGATTCTCTCTCTCTCCCCCTCTCTCTGTTTGTCCCCTGCTCACTCTCTGTCTCTCAAATAAACAACAACAAAAAAGAAATGAAATGTTTTTTGGAAACATATCTTGAACAAAATTAGGAGATTTTCCTTAAGAGTGTGTTTTTGTATTTAAAGGTTTGTTCAATCACAAAATAAATCTCATATTTCACACCTGTCCTATATGACTTAGGACTGTCTCAATTTATCTTTCAGAATTTTTAGGTTTCCCTTAAGCTAGTCTAATTACAATATTTCACTTACGTATCCTCTGATTCTATACCCATGTCAAGGGGTTTTTAGTTTAAAAAGCTACTCAGGGGGCACCAGGGTGGCTCAGTTGGTTGAGCGTCCAACTCTTGTTTTTGGTTCAGGTCATGATCTCACAGTTCATGATTTTGAGCCCCACGTTGGGCTTTGCACTGACAGTGCAGAGTCTGTTTGGGATTCTCTTAATCTCTCTCCCTCTCTCTCTGTCTCAAACAAATAAATAAACTTAAAAAAATAAATAAGCTACTCAGGTTTCCTACTAAAACATACTAGAATCTTTGGACAAATGATTGATTCCAAGGCAAGCAGGGAAAGTAAAAGATGAGCCTGGAATATTTGTGCAAGAAAGTAAGTAAAATAAAGGGTGGGTACCTGGCTGGCTCAGTCAGTGGCACATGTGACTTTTGATCTTGGGGTTGTGAGTTCAAACCCAAAATTGGGTGTAGAGATTACTTAAAAATAAAATTGTAAAAAAAAAAAAAATTAAAGGGCACGGGTACTGGTTTGAAGGGGCTCCCACTGTAAATCTGAGACAATCAAAATAAACAATGACAGTAAAACATAATCCATTGAATAAAATATGTCCATACAGTAGAATAGAAAATCACTAAATTTCCAAAGAATGGTGGAATTGAAAAAGGCACTATTTGGTGCCATGGGATTAATTGATCCCATCAAAAATCATCGGTGGATGCTAAAACTAGTGGTGAAAGTTTGGTGAGCAGAAGGATATTTGCATAGTCTCAAAATATCTGCCCTTAATTTGTAAATTAACTTAATTAGAAAAGGAAAATTGTAACTTTTTAATAGTCTCAAAATATCTTTCCTTAATTTGAAAATTACTTAATCACAAAAGGAAAAGTTGTAACTTTGTAAAAATTTTAAAGGAAAAACCTAGCAGACACAATCTTAACCAACTGATGAAAACATCAGTTACCTTATGATATAATGCACTGAAAAGAATACATCATCACTTAGACAGTGTATGCCTGCCAAAAATGCATAACCTGAATCTGCTCATGGGGAAACATCAGATAGCCCCAACTCTAGCTGGTATTCTTGAAAACTGTTGATGCCATAAAAGACAAAGACTGAGAAACTTCCAGATTAAAGGAGACTAGTACACATGGCAACTAAATGTAATGCATAATCAAGGATTATATCCTGGACCAAAAAAAAAAAAAAAAAGTTGCAATAAAGGACACTACTGGGACAATTGGCAAAATTTGAATATGGACTATAGATGAAATAATAGCATATCAATGTTAAATTTTCTGATTTTGATTACTGTGCTTCTAAAAGAATTTTGGGGCAAATGTGTGGCTCGGTTAAGTGTCTGACTCTTGATTTCACCTCAGGTCACGATCTGATCAGCCCTGTGTGGAGCCTGCTTATGGTTCTCTCTCTTCCTCTCCCTATGCCCCTCCCCCCCCATAAATAAATAAATAAATAAATAAATAAATAAATAAATAAATAAAAGAATGGAAATACATTCTAAAGTATTTAGGGGTAAAGAGGCATGATATCTTAAACCTCCTCTCTCATCGTCCAGAAAAAAAAATGTATATCATCTCTACATATTTTAGATAGATCAATCTATACATACATAGAGTGGGAAAGCAAATGGGAAAAATTGGGTAAAAACTATATGAGAACTCTGTACTCTTGAAACTTTTTTCCAAAAGTTACCCAGATAAGAGAAATACAAATAAAAACTACAGTGAGATATTACCTCACACCTATTTTTTTTAATTTTTTTTTTTAACATTTATTTATTTTTGAGACAGAGAGAGACAGAGCATGAACGGGGGAGGGTCAGAGAGAGGGAGACACAGAATCCGAAACAGGCTCCAGGCTCTGAGCTGTCAGCACAGAGCCCGACGCGGGGCTCGAACCCACGGACCGCGAGATCATGACCTGAGCTGAAGCCGGACGCTCAACCGACTGAGCCACCCAGGCGCCCCTACCTCACACCTGTAAATAGGAAATAACAAGCCTTGGGAAAGATGCAGAGAAATTGGAGCCCTTGTGCATTGTTGGTGGGAATGAATGTAAAATGGTGCAGCCATTATGGAAAACAGTATGTAGTTTCCTCAAATAATTAAAACTAGAATTACCACATGATCCAGAAATCCACTTTTGGGTGTATTTCCAAAAGAATTTAAAGCAAGAGCTTGAAAAGATATTTGTGCACCCCCTTCATTGAAATATTATTCACAGTCAAGAGGTGGAAGCAACCCAAATGTCCATTGACAGATGAACGGATAAAGAAAATGGATATGTACATACAATACAATAATATGCAGACTTAAAAAAAAAAGAAAACCCTCATTTAAAAAAATTTTTTTTAAAAAGAAGAAAGTCCCATCACATGCTACAACATGGATGAACTTCAAGGGCATTATGCTAAGTGAAATAAGCCAGTCACAAGAGAACAAACTGTATGATTCTACTCATACAAATTATCTGAAGCAGTCAAAAGTCAAAAGCGTTGGGGAGGGGGGTAGGTAGGAGAAGAAAGTAGTGTTTTATGATATAGAGTTCCAGTTTTGCAAGATGAAAAAGTTCTAGAGATCTATTGCACAACAATGTGAATATATTCAACACTGCCGAACTATATACTTAAAAATGGTTCAGATGGTAAATATAATGTGGTTTTTACCACAATAAAAAAAAAATAGTTACCCAGGCAATTCTGATGATAGCCAGGTTTTAGAAACTGGCAATAGCAGGTTAAGGGCATGGAATTATGCCCCCTTTTCTCTTCTTTCTACCATACTCTACCTCTCCAACCCTATTGGTTTTAATATCATGTGAAAACTAGGCTACTTAATAAAGATAAGACACACAGCAATGTTTTTTACCTTCCTGACGGTATTTCCAACTTCTACAGATTGAAAAACTAAAACAGCAATTGAATGAAACAAAGGAAAAAGCCAAAGAGGAGAATGAGAAATTGGTGAGTGTCTAGGTACTACTACTGTTACTTACTGGGTGGTCAGGTTTCTGGCAAGCTCAGATATTTAAGACACAATATGAGTAAGTGAATAGGTCCTAAGAACAGCCTCAGTGACCTTAAAGCTCACACACTTGATTGTGCAGAAGCTCAAAAATAGCAAAACTGTTTTTGTAGAAAATGATCTGGTAGTCGTGGTGCTCCTGAGTTTGTCCTTTCAATGGCTTTTCAGTGGATGGAGGTAGGAAATATAAATTCAGATGCAGGAGTACAGGGTTTTTACTTGACCCAGTCTCCTTTCTCTCTCAGCAGAAATTCTGGTTCTTAATATCAGGTATGATTGAGTTATTGCCTCAAACCTCAATACATCAACAGTCACAGAATAACTAACACCAACATAGATTAGTGGAAACAGTTTAAGATTTTAGGGGGCACTTTTCCCCTCTGGATATATACCAATAGGGATCTATGATCAAATTACATTATCATTTGAAATAATTTCTTTCTGTGTGATTATGCCACCGACTCAAGAACACATTTTGTTTTTGGTTTGGGGGAGTTGCTTTTTAAAATTATGGAATTATATAAAATTATGTAATTTTAAAGTTATGTAATTACATAATTATGTAAAATATTTATGTGGCTCCAAAGTCAAAGCAAGCATGTTATATTCTGAGAAATCCAACTATCCATGTCTTCACAATATACCAGAGTATATTGTCAAAACCGATTTTTGTCAACATGACAGGTGAAAAAGGGTATTCCAGTGTATTTCAACTTGCATTTCTCTTATTTTGAGCTAGGTTGAGCATTTTTTCATGTTTGAGGGTCATTTGCATTTCTTTTTGACAACTCATTCATTTTTTAAATTGTTATTGGCCCTTTTTTCCTCCTCTTCCTCTTTTTTTCTCTTCTCTCCTTCTCTTTCCTTTCTACTCCTCCACTTCCTTTTCCTCCTCCCTCTTCCTTCCTCTTTTTTTCCCCACCTTCTCCTTCTCTCTTGATTTATTAGAGATACTGGCCCTTCCTTTATCTCTTAGCTTACTAATTTTAATTTATGGTTAGGGCTGTTACTTCTCTTTCTTACAAATTAAAGATTTGTTTAGTCTTCTCACACCTCTTTTTAATAATTAACCTGCATTTTCTAGATAAGATCAGCTCATTCTAGAAGTTCTTTCTTATTCAAGGCACTTGGTATCTTCTGACAAAAAGTAAAACTTTATGCAAAAACAAAAAGGGAACATTTCTTCAAAGAAGATAGACAAATGGCCTAAGGTTTCAAGGGAACACAACTTTGTGGGACTTCTGTTCTTTTTCCTAATTCATTTAACTGTTTGGGTTTTTTGCTTTGTTTTGTTTTTGTTTTTTGTTTTTTTACATATAGGAACAAAAGTATATTGTGCAAATAAATGAGCTGGAGGGAGAGTTCCAGCAAAAAGCCAAAGAAATTGGCATGATTCAGACAGAGCTGAAAACAATAAAACAATTCCAGAAGAGAAAAATCCAAGTGGAGAAAGAATTAGATGATGTAAGTTTCTTTCTTTCTTTAAACATAGGAGATTAGAGGGGTACCTGGGTGGCTTAGTCGCTCAAGCATCTGACTTTTGGTTTTGGCTCAGGTCATGATCTCACGACTTTGTGGGTTCGAGCCCCACATGGGGCTCTGTGCTAGCAGTGAGGGGCCTGCTTGGGATTCTTTCTCTTTCTCTCTCTCTCTCTCTGTCTCCTCTCTGTCCCTTCCTCACTCGTGCTTTCTCTCTCTTAAAATAAATAAATAAATAAATAAATAAATAAATACTTTAAAAAAAGGAGATTAGGATTAACTACAAGCATAATTCAGAGATATTGCAGGTTTGGTTCCAGAGTGCCACAATAAAGTGAATGTCACAATACTACACTTTTTTTTTTTTTTTTTTTTTTTGGTCTTTTTAAGTAGGCTCCTTGCCCAACATGAGGCTTGAACTCACAACTCTGAGATTGAGAGTCCTATGCTCTACTGACTGAGCCAGCCAGGTGCCCCTCACAATACTATGCTTATGTGTGCAAAAGCCTTCATAGACATTTACTCCTGTGAGATGGTAAAGGACTCCCTTTGGCATTTTAGAGATTATTTGAGAGAAAGTAGAAGACATCACGAGTGTGGCACTGGGTGTAAAAAAGTCTTGGTTAGACTTTTCTAAGCATTGATTTCTTTGTAACTTCACCAAATCTCAGCCAACACACCTTCTGCTTTTATCAGTAATTAAACCTTTGGAGTCACTTCAATAAGAAACACACTACAGTTCTTGGAAAACAGTAGGGGAAAACAAAGTAGAAAGTCCCAAAGGAAACTAGGT
Source organism: Felis catus (assembly GCF_018350175.1). Classification (NCBI taxonomy): domain Eukaryota; kingdom Metazoa; phylum Chordata; class Mammalia; order Carnivora; family Felidae; genus Felis; species Felis catus. The sequence continues at coordinate 119,037,501 of NC_058373.1, forward strand.
TGAGACTGATGAGTGATAATTTTAGAACATTTTAGAAGGTTCTCGGGGTAGGGGTAGGTGGGGCGAGGAAAACCGTACTTTCAGAAAGTTTCTCTGACTTCGCTATGCTTTTTCTCTTTCCATTCCCTCAGCTCGGAATATAGTTTTATTGCATTAATAATAATGTAGTAAATGGCACAGATGAGTGTTGGGCATAGTAGCAGAAATCAGCTTTGTGACTTTGGGCAAGTTACTTAACCTCTCTATACCTTGATTTCCTGATCTGTAAAATGAGGATAGTAAGAGTTCATCATAGGCTCATAGGGTTGTTGTAAGGATTAAATGAGTTCATATAGTTACAGTGCTTAAAATAGCATTATGTCATATAAGGGACAATTATATTTACACTAGTATGTAGCGCTCTGCAAACAGAAGTCCTGATTTTTAGCATTTGCTGGTTTCCTTGGTATAAATACTCTTATTATGGCCAATTTCAAGCTACCAACACCTTACACATGCTAGCGACATTCCTGGTGTAAGTCTGCTCCAATGTGCAATTAAATACTGCTGCTGTTATTAGTAATAGCAGTAGCATTACCGCCTAAGATAACCATATTTCATACAGTGGAGGGGTTGAAAGTTGGTGCTCTAAAGTCAGACTGCTAGAGTATAAATACTGTTTTCACTACTTGAATATTATCTTGTTAAGCTTCCTCATCTAAGCCATGGAGCTGGGAATAATGGTACCAACTTTGAAGGGTCATTGTGAAGACTAAATGAAATCATCTGTTTTAAATGCTTAGCACTGGGTGGTAAATATTACCTGCTGTTGCTGTTTCTGCTGCTAGTATTACTACTGCTAAAATTATGATTATAGAAATTAGTATTATTTAAGGCCCTTCCACCATCCCTTTTGGCGCCTCTCATTCTTGGTCATGGTGTTCTCCAAGCATGCAATGTCTCTCAAGCAGTCTTTGGGCTCCCCAGAACCCTATTGAGCAAGAACAAGGTCTGATGGGAAACCAAAGTTCCTGCATCCTATTTCTGTTTACCTCCCAGCTAACTGCCAAATTGCAAGGGTGTATGAGAAATGAATAAGTCAGACAAGATACTGTAGTGGTTGAAATCAGGGACTTCATGTCCTGGCTCTGCAGCTGATAGCTATGTGGCCCTTGGATAGTCTGTTAACTTCTCTGAGTCTCAGATTCTTCATTTGTAAAATGTGGCTATAATATCACGTGTCTCCTCTTAGAGATGTTGTGTCGATTAAATAAAGTAATGTGTGTACAATATTTAGCATATTTATTCCTACTAGTCTCCAGTAAGAGGAGTAACATCATAATTGTTGATATTTACTTGTTATGATTATATAGCTTTAAAAATCGTAATAGAGTACTCTTAAAAGCTCTAATTAAAGGAATGAGTTGGCACATTTTAGGCAAAGTGGGAAAGTCTAAGACACTTTCTTAAATTGGAGGAATGTATAGGAAAGTGTTTTAACTCTTTCTGTCATAATTGCAAAGTTATCTCCCAACCTCCCTGCCTGGCTGACTTTGTGAACTTGATTGCCTGTTGCTTTACAACTGTCATTCTGTTACTTTAAAATTGTTCTTAATTTCAGTAGTTCATCTTTATACAAGCTCCTGTGCAATGTTTTCTGAGGAACTCTCTCCTTCTATGTGTTTCCAGACCTTTAAAGTCCTTAAGGGGAACCAGGGTGGCTCAGTCCATTAAGCATCTGATTTGATCTTAGATCCCTGCGTTGGGCTCCGTGCTGACAGCAAGGAGCCTGCTTGGGTTTCTCTCTTTCCCTCTCTCTTTGCCCCTCTCCCACCTGGTCTCTTTCTCTCTTTCTCAGAACAAAACAAAACACAATGAAAACAACAACAATAACAAACCACATTAAAGTCCTTAAAATAGCAGCTATATAACTGTCTTCTCTAGTTATTTTATGTTTGTATTGTTCATTAGTTTTGTAAACTGAGGAGAATAAAAGGAGCCAGATCATCTACTTGTGAATATCTTTGTCACCCCTCACTAGTCGCTAGACTGGTACTTACCAATAAAATTTGCTAAGTGAGTGATATAAGGCAACCATCTAAAATGAAATCCTTTCATGGAATTCATAGAATCTTAGAGCTGAAAGAAACTTTAGGGCCAATTTAAGCCATTCTATAGATGAGCAAAACTGAGACACAAAGATGTTAAGTGACTTTCGTGGTAACTTGTAGAGCTGGTAGCAGAACCCTGTTGATCTGAATCCCTGCCCAGTACTTCTAGTCATGCCCTCTCTATTTCTTCACCTGCATTAGTTACCTATTATTGAAGAAAAATTACCCTCAAATCTAGCAGCTTAAAACTACACTAAACATTTGTTAAAAACATAATTCCCATGGGTCAAGAATTTGGGAGCAGTTTGGGGCACCTGGCTGGCTCCATAGAGCATGTGACTCTTGATTTCAGGGTCATGAGTTCAAGTCACACGTTGGGTGTGGAGCCTACTTAAAAAAAAAAAAAAGAATTTGGGAGCAGGTTAACTGGGAAATTCTGGCTCAGGGTCTTCCATGAAGTTACAGTCTAGATATCAGCCAGAGCTGCAGTCATCTGGAGGCTTGATTAGAGCTTCAGGATCTGTTTCTGAGTGCCAACTAACATGCTGTCAAGTTGGGACTAGTAATTACTGGGAGGCCTCAGCATCTTCCCACATGAGCCTTTCAATGACTACCCAAAGTGAATAATCCCAAAGAAAGCCAGACAGAAGCTATCCCTTTCTTGACTTAGCCTTGGAAATTGTACAGCATTACTTCTGTCATATTCTATTAGTTAGGAGTGAATCCCTAACTCTGGCCCACATTCTAAGGATGGAGAATTAGGTTCCATCATTTGAAAGGAGGACCATCAAAGAAGTTGTGGATGTATTTTAAAACCACCACATCACCACAGTCCAAAGTATGCACCAATACGGAAATGTTCTGATTAACTCCCTGAAGAATCTTCTTTAGTATTTCTCTTTTGTAAACCCAGTATTGCCCAGATGCCTTGATGTGAAAGTCAAGACCCAACACCTATTTTGAAACATTATTTTCTCCTTTTACTTCCTCATGCACACCCCCTTTAATTCATCCAAACTGGATATTTACTCATCCCTGAAGTCTTTTTGCCATATTTTTTAAAGTTCATTTTTGTTTATTTTGAGAGAGAGAGTGAGAAAATGGTGGAGGGGCAGAGAGAGAGGGAGAGAAAGAATCCCAAGCAGACTCTGTGTTGTCAGCACAGAGCACAATGTGGGGCTCGATCTCACAATCCATGAGATCATGACCTGAGCGGAAATCAGGAATTGAACGCTTAATGGACTGAACCAGGCACCCCTTTCTGCCATTTTTTTCATAGTTCAAACTGTTTCTTCTATCCAGAATATACTCCCAACAGATCTCTATCCATTAAAATTTTACCGATTCTTCAAAGGCTCAGCTCAAATGCATATCCTCCATAAGGCTGTCCCCCAGAGTCATGTTTAAAAGTCATAATTTTAGGGGCACCTGGGTGGCTCAGTCGGTTAAGGTCTGACTTCAGCTCAGGTCATGATCTCACAGTTTGTGGGTTTGAGCCCCATGTCGGGCTCTGTGCTGACAGCTTAGAGCCTGGAGTCTGCTTCAGATTCTGTCTCCCTCTCTCTCTGCCCCTCCCCCTCTCATGCATGCATGGTCTCTCTCTCTCTCTGTCTCAAAAATAAACATTAAAATTTTTAAAAAATAAAGTAATAATTTTCTATGAAAAAAAGTATTAATTTTCTTCCATTTGTGACAGCTTGGATGAAACTTGAGGGTGTTATGTTAAATGAAAAAAATCAGAAAGATAAACATTATATGATATCCCTTATATGTGGAATCTAAAAAAGAGCTGAACTCCGAGCAACAGAGTAGAGGTTACCCAAGCTGGGAGGGAGGAGGATATAAGGAGATATTGGTCAAAGGATACAAACTTCCAGTTATAAGATTGACAAGTTCTGGGGATTCTAATGTACAGTATGGTGATGATAGCTAATAATCCTGCATTATATACTTGAAAGTTGCTAAGAGAATAAATCTTAAATGTTCTTACAACAAAAAAGAAATGGTAATTATGTGACAATATGGAGGTGTTAGCTCATTATTTATTTATTTATTTATTTATTTGTTTATTTATTTATTTATTATTTATACCATGTTATATGTTATACCATTTTATATGTCAATTTTTTTTTCAACGTTTATTTATTTTTGGGACAGAGAGAGACAGAGCATGAACGGGGGAGGGGCAGAGAGAGAGGGAGACACAGAATCGGAAACAGGCTCCAGGCTCTGAGCCATCAGCCCAGAGCCTGACGCGGGGCTCGAACTCACGGACCGCGAGATCATGACCTGGCTGAAGTCGGACGCTTAACCAACTGCGCCACCCAGGCACCCCTTTATATGTCAATTTTATCTCATCAAGCTGGAAAAAAGAAAAAAGATTATTAGCAAAAAAAAAGTAATACTTTGTGTGTTTTCATAGCATTTTTTATCTCTTTTATACCACTTAGCTCATTTACCTTGACATATTCATTATTTGCCTTATCTCCCCTGCTAGTTACAAATTCTTTGAGGCATGAACATCATTGTTCATTTGTACTCATCAAATACAAGATAACACAGTAATGCTCAATAAATCTTTGTTAAATTCTGAGTAGGTGTTTTCATTAAAAAATGTAATTGAAGATTGGGGCACCTGGGTGGTACAGTCGGTTAAATGTTCGACTCTTGGTTTTGGCTCAGGTCATGATCTCACAGATTGTGAATTCAAACCCCACATCATGCTCTGTGCTGACATGTGGAGCCTGCTTGGGATTCTCTCTCTCTCTCTCTCTCTCTCTCTCTCTCTCTGCCCCTCCGGCTTCAGCTCTCTCTCTCAAAATAAATAAACTTAAAAAATGTAATTGAAGGAATATCAAGTTTTCTACTAATTAGAAGGGAGGAATCCTTTCATAATGTATGTGTATATTAAATCATTGCAATATATACTCAAAATACTTTACAATTAATAATTTCCCAAAAAAAGCTTAAAATTTTCTAGAAGGAATATCAAATTTTTTAATATGAAAATACTGAAGATTGAATCAATTTAAGATTGGTAACTTTTTAGGAACTCTCACAATAGCTATCTTAAGTATAGGTATACAATCTGAATCAAAATGAATTAACTAGTGGGTATTCTAGAGGTATGATTTCTTTTTTTTAAGAACAATATTGCCACCTAATGGAGAAATAGATTTCGGACTTTTCAAAAGGGACGTGGGCCAGGAAGACTTAAAATTCAGGCAAAAGATACTGGTTTGTGGGAAAAAATAAGGTGGTTCTCTGGAATCCAAAATATGGAAGATTTAGGGCAGGTGTAGAGGCCCGTGAACTTAAAATGAGGGGAGTATATAGATAAAGGAAGAAAATTAATTATACTGTGTATATGGAATTCACTATACAAATGAAAAGAGGCTAGTTAAACTTAGATTATCAAAAAATATTCGAAGCATAAATTTTAAAGAAAAAAATGATTTCTATTTATGTAATTAACAGAAGGAGCATACATTGGTAGGTTGCAGTTATTTTAAAAAAATTTGTTTTAGTCTATCTTCTTTTGACAGTGATAATACCCATTGCAGCAAATTTAGCTGATAAAAAAGAAGAAAATTAAAAGCCCTCTCCTCACAGTTATACTACCTAGAGATAACCATTAAATATTTTGGTCTATTTTCTTTCTCTTTTTCTTCCTCTATGTAGAGACGTTTAAAAATACATGGCATTTTAGAAGGCACCTGGGAGGCTCAGATTGTTAAGCATCCGACTCTTGATTTCAGCTCAAGTCATGATCCTGGGGTTGTAGGATCGAACCCGTGTCTGACTCCATGCTGAGCATGGAGCCTACTTAAGATTCTGTCTTTCTCCTTCTGCCTTTCTCCCCCATCTGCCTTTCTGTCCCTATGCTCCCCCTCTTCTCTTTCTCTCTCTCTCAAATAAATAAATAAATAAATAAATAGCCATCTTTCAAATATATATATGTATGCTATTTTTTAAAAAATGAGGTTATTAGGGGCGCCTGGGTGGCGCAGTCGGTTAGGCGTCCGACTTCAGCCAGGTCACGATCTCGCGGTCCGTGGGTTCGAGCCCCGCGTCAGGCTCTGGGCTGATGGCTCAGAGCCTGGAGCCTGTTTCTGATTGTGTGTCTCCCTCTCTCTCTGCCCCTCCCCCGTTCATGCTCTGTCTCTCTCTGTCCCAAAAATAAATAAACGTTGAAAAAAAAATTTTAAAAAAAATGAGGTTATTATGTACAAACTGTTACCCTGACTTTTTCACTTTTATTGTGAACATTTTTCAATGCCATTACATATTTTTCTTTTTTCTTCTTTTTTTTTTAAAAGGTACTGTTTTTTAAAGTTTATATTTATTTTGAGAGAGAGAGAGAGAGACAGACAGAGAGAGAGGGAGAGAGAATCCCAAGGGGATTCCATGCTGTCAGTGCAGAGCCAGATGGGGGGCTCAGTCCCACAAGCTGTGAGATCATGACCTGAGCCGAAACCAAGAATCAGACACTTAACTGAGTGAGCCACCCAGGTACCCCTCAATGCCATTACATATTTTTCTATAAAATCTTTTGACTAGTCAAGGCATATGTATCATGATTTATTAGGTAAGATGTATCATGGGTAGATGTATCATGATTTATTAATTAGTCCCTCATTGTTAGACATCTGAACTTTTTTCTAATTTTCCACTATTATAAACTGATGAACACCTAGGTAACAAAATGTTTTTCTACATCTGCAATTAGTATTTAGGATAACTTCTCTGAGGTGGAATTTGTAGGTTAAAGAACATAAACTTTTAAAGGTTTTTGATAGGGGCCACCTGGGTGGCTCAGTCAGTTAAACATCTGATTCTTGAGTTTGGACCAAGGTGGACCCTGTGTCTGCTCTGGGTCAGGCTTCGTGCTGAGCAGAGCCTGCTTGGGATTCTCTCTCTCACTTTTCTCTCTCCCTCCCCTGCTCGTGTGCTCATGTTTGCTCTCTCTCTCTCTCAAAAAAAAAAACTTAAAAAAGATTTAAAAAAAATTTTTTTTTGAGAGAGAGAGAGACAGAGAGAGAGCAAAGCAGGGGAAGATCAGATAGAGAGGGGGACAGTGGATCCAAAGTGGGCTCTGCGCTGACAGCAGTCAGCCTGATGCGGGGCTCAAACTCAAGAATCACAAGATCATGACCTGAGCTGGTCAGTCGCTTAAACAACTGAGCCACCCAGGCACCCCAAAAAGAACAGTTTTTGGTAGGCATTACCTAATTATCTTTAGAAACATTTGTTAATTTATGGATTTTGAAAGGTCCATCTTCCCACACACTAAGATGATAGACATTTCCATAAACTTAATGTACACTGACATTAATTTTCAGTCTTTAATGATATCAGAAGCCATTTTTAAAAAAATTGTATGAAAAATACAGAGAGAAAGAATATCTGAATGAGATCATATAAAATGGAGATTCAATACACTTGGGACAGAGATCACAGGATAATTATTAAGTATAAGGGAGGACAATAGTAGATATAATAATAACTAGCTGGTATATTAAACGGTTACTATTCTAGCTAGGTACTTTACATGTATTGTTTGTTATTTAATCCTGGCCACACCCTATGAGCTAGTTACTATTATTATTCTCTTCTTATTCCTGGAAACCTGAGACTTAGAGAAGTGATTTGCCCAGAGTCCAACAGTTGTCTCATGGGACACTCTACTGCCTTTTTTATGGATTAGATGGAGTATGCTTGTTTCAGCCTGACTGATTGCCAGTAAATGTAGACTACAATATAGCTTTAAATTAGCTTACTTTTCTTTGCCTAGAAGAGTTTTATGTCCTTTTTATTCCATGTATACATGTTTTTAGGACAGAAGGATCCATCTATGAGAATCATAGGGATATGTATTTTAGATTAATACTAGGGAGAATTTTCTAAAAATGGGAACTATGAAAGGCTAGTCTAATCAATTAATGACATTTGAATTCGTGATACTTCTGTCTCTAGATATTTTTCTCATAGAAAGAATCCTATATTAAGTGGGAGATTGTCTGGTGTGACTTTTAAGGTCCCTTTCAATTCTAAAATATTATGTTTTTAAAGTGTAATCTCTACACCCAATGTGGGACCTGAACTCCTGAGATCAAGAGTCACACACTCCTCCAACTGAGCCAGCCAGGTGCCCCAATTCTAAAATATTATGATTCTATGAGTCTACATGTTTAAATGAAGATATTTGGCAAATATGATTATGAGAACAACTTGTCTGTTCTGGGAACTGTTGTTCATGAATAACTTTTTAGAAACTCAATACTGATCTTGTAAGTCTATAGACGATTGGTGGGAAATATGGTACTCACGGGTAGGGACATGGAATTTTCCTGTGTGTTCAGGATTAAGAAATAATGTATAACAGAAAATGTTTTTTTTATTGAGAATTTTCCAGGAATGTGCCTCAGTCACCCCCATTTCTTATTGATCTTTTTTTTTCTTTTGTTATTGTAATTATAGCTCAAGGAGAATTTAAGGAACACGGAGCGGAAACATCAGGAGACTCTTAGAAGATTGGAGGGCAAGTTTTTTGAAGAAAAGGTACAACACTTTAGTGTTAATTAAGAAATATTTTGTTTTTAAAAAGAAGAAATATTTTGTTTACTAAAACATTATAAGTATCTATATGCACTCCGAGACATGTCAACCTTTCTTTTGGTATCTTATTAGAGGATTGTTTATCAAATCACAGCAGATAAAAAAATAGGGAAAATGAAACCTGTTCTAGATATCTCAGTGTCTAGTCAGTTAGAGATTCTTGAAATCCTAAAGAGGGATTGTTATCTGAAGCTTCAGGACACAGTCCCTTCAGCTTGGTGTTCCCCTAGTGGAAGGAAAGCTGCATGTAGCACATTATATAGGGGGATGAGATGGGAAAGGTCACTCTGGTACACGTGAAGGTGTTTCCTTAGTCAAGCCAAGCTAAACTAAGGGAGTTAATAAAAAGGGGCCTCAAAAATGTTCCTTAGCATATCACAAACTTCCACATTTCTCTGTGCCTCTGACATTAATTCTCCAAATTGTGGGAAGTGCATTGGAACACTTCTCTGCGAGCTTTTCAGAGGACCCATGGTTTTTCTTTAAGTCTTCTAAACTTTCCTTTAACTGTTCATTCTTAGCGAAGAATTGAACAGATTTCTTTCAGAAACTGGTAGGGATGTAGGAAGTTGAGGGTGGGGCAAATAAGTACTCATATCAGGTTTAGATAAAAAATTTGCCGTAAAAAGTGGCTCTAGATTTCCCGTTTCTGTATTAAATAACCTAGGAATGGGGCAGGAGCAGCATCTTGGTGCTTTCCTTCTCAGGCACTTCCTGGCACTGTTAGGAGTGGAAGTCCTCAGGAATGGGCTGCTCTCAATTGCCTTTTTCCCTCTATCCCACCCCCTAAGCTTGTTCTCTTCTCTGCTAAGTGCAGCAGTTCCACAAAGGTTAGGAGTGCTTCGTCAGATTGCAGCATACATGTCTGACAGTGCCTATATAAATAGGATTTTTACGTCTGGAAGTAGGTGGCTGCTGGCCTTTGCCTCATAATTGCAAGATGGTTAATGCAGCTCTAAGATTTGTCTGTGTTTAAGGCAGGAAGAAGGGAAAGCTTTCCCAGAAGCTCTTGGCAGATTCTGTCTTACATCTATCTCATTGGTCAGAGCCATGTTATATTGGATGCTGGGAAAGTAAGTGTTTTTTTCCAGACACTAGTGAAAGCTGGAAAGGGAGGATGGGAATGAGTATTGGGATGGCCAGCCACAGCAGTAGCTGTCTCACTATGTTCGGTGTAAACTTCATGGTTAGGTACGAACTCCTGTGCTGGTTTGAACCCCAGTGCTGCTGGTTTATGGCAGAGGGCTTTCCGGTAAGCCCTGTTTATTCGTCTCTTACTATAGTATGCTCCACCTGGTCATATAAAGGACATCCCTCAGGTTATAGGTGTTTTGTTTCCCTATTTAATCCTTTCTGTTCCTTGAACCACCAAGCCCTTTCCCAATGACATATTTTTGTACTTGGTGTTCCTTTCTGGAATGTTCTTCCTCCAGCTCTGGCTCTTCTCATTCTTAGGAGCTCAAATGTCATTTCCTCAGAAATCGATTCCTTAAACCCCAATCTAACATAATCTCCCCCAGTTACTATCTATCTCATTACTCCATTTATTACATTCACAGCATTCATCACAGTTTAATTCTCTCATTTGTTTGCTTGTTAGGGAGCAAACAAGCATCACATTGCCTGCATATGAATCTCTGCTCTGCCACTTACCAGCTATCTGACATTGGGCAAGTCACTAACCTCTCTTTCCCTGTTTCCTCAGTCCTTGTTTTTGGTGATAATAATAGGGTCTAATTTTGAGGGTTGTTGTGATAGGTAAATAATACACATAAAGCTCTTAGAACCATGCCTGGCACGTGGTAAAAGCTCAGTGCACTTTAATTATTATCGTTGTTTGCATCTCACCTAGAATACAAGGTCTGTCAGAACAGGGACCTTATCTGTTTTTTTCACCACAGAATCTCCAGCATCTAAAAAATCTGATACAATACTAATGCTCAATAGGGATTTGTTGGATAAATAAATGACTCTAACCACATTGTATTTAGCAGAAATTTATCCAAGCTCCACTTTCCAATATTGATGTGGACATTTTTTTTCTATTTATGTGTCATATTCCTTCTTTAATGGGGAGATCAGATGGTACCCTGAGGTTCCTGTGTTCACAGTATCCTCTTTGCTAGCTATTCCACCAGTACTTGGAGTTCTTCATACTAGGGCATGTGGACAGGAGTATTTTGTTTGACATTTTAAAATAAATACTTCACTTTTTGATGTGTAAATTGGTTAGAAATATAACTCTATTAAAATAGCCTACAGGCGGGGCGCCTTGGTGGCTCAGTCGGTTAAGCGTCCGACTTTGGCTCAGGTCGTGATCTCGCGGTCCGTGAGTTCAAGCCCCGTATCGGGCACTGTGCTGACAGCTCAGAGCCTGGAGCCTGCTTCTGATTCTGTGTCTCCCTCTCTCTCTGACCCTCCCCCCATTCATGTTCTCTCTCAGTCTCAAAAATAAATAAAAATTAAAAAAAAAACCAAAACAAACAAACAAACAAAAAAATAGCCTACAGGCATCTGGGCGGCTCAGTTCGTTAAGCATCTGACTCTTGATTTAGGCTTAGGTCATGATCTCACAGTTAGTGAGATTCAGCCCCTTGTTGGGCTCTGCCCTGACAGCTGAAGGCCTGTCCTTTCTCTCTCTTGCCGCCACCACCCCCAAAATAAATAAATAAACTTAAAAAAAAAAGTCTGTTTTCTTTTTTAGCATCGACTAGAACAAGAGGCTGAAAAGAAGATAATAATGCTGGCAGAGAGAGCTCACCATGAAGCTATCGCGTAAGAGACTGCTGCCTCCTTTTTCTTTTTCATAGCTTCTCTTATCTTTTTGCTGGTCTGTTTTGTTCTCATCATATTGTCTTCTCCCTTCTCTCTTGGTTTGCTTTCTTCAAATTTTCTTGTTTACTTTCCCTCGTTATTTCTTTCTCTTTGTGTCCCCGCCCCTTTTTCACCCACCCTTTCTGCAGCAAGGTGGTGTGGAGGAAATAACCCTGGCTTTGAAGTTAGACTTTGGTTCTCAACATGTATACCGACATGACTGACTGTTGGAAAATTTCCTAACCTTTTTGAAATTAAATTTCTTCATCTAAAAACGGGGTTAATCATAGCAACTGTATAGAGTTGTCATGAGGTATGTTAGTGAAAGTAACATTTAATTGTGTTAATAAATTCCGAAGTCTCAATGGTTTAGTTCTTGCTCGCTTAACAATCCAGTATAAGTCTGATAGCTCTACTTGAGTGGTGATTCGGGAACTGGGGCTGCTTCTATCTTGGACTTCTTCCATCCAGTCATATGGACAGGAGAGAGCATGGGAAACCTGTCTGCTCCTAACTGCCTTGGACTGGAAGTAACACGTAACTTTTCACTTTCCATTGGTAAAAACTTAGTCACATCCCCACCTCTTTTGAGTCCCTACCATAAACTAAATACGTTGTGGTCATTATTTTTAATGTTGGGGGATAAGGCAGTCATTGTTCTAGTTTGGTAGTATCTAAAACTTAACACCTGTGTTTTGGAATCATATATCTATGTATTTCAGGCAACTGAACCATGCTGGAAGAGCCGTTTTTAAAGAGAATGTTTATCTCCAGAAAGCCCTCGCATACCACCTGAAGGAAGCTGACGCTCTACAAAAAAACTCCCAGAAGTTGCAAGAGACTCAAACTTTCCTTTTACATCAGAAGGTTCCCACTCCATTTGGACTTTCTGGGTTTTTTGTTTGTCTGCTCGTTTGTTTATTTAAGGATTGGGTTGGTAAATATGAAGAATTGAGTGTAATAATGATACATGAGGACTTTGGGACCATTTTTATTTTGTCTGGATGATGTACCTTTCTTATTTGAAAGGATTAGTTATGAGAATGACATAAGAAGTATTTGACTTGGGATGCCTCAGTGGCTCAGTCAGTTAAAGAGTCCAACTCCTGATTTCTGCTCAGGTCATGATCTCACAGTTTGTGGGTTCAAGCCCCACATCAGGAGCCTGCTTGGGATTCTCTGCCTTCCTCTCTCTCTCTCTCTGCCCCTCCCTGAGCATGTGCTCTCTCTCTATCTCTCTCAAAAATAAATAAATAAATAAACATAAAAAAAGAAGTATTTGACTTGACTTTATAAAGGATATATCAGAAACATAAATGTAAACCTATCCTCTACTACCTTAGAATACTCATTTTATTTTGCTTAGAGTTGGTCTCTGAATTACTGGTTCGGAATAAGTTCAGCTGTAACAGCCCCGACAACAGTGGCTTTACCATGTAAGGGTTTATTCTCTCCTCTAAATGAAGTCTGGAGGTTAGCAATCCAGAGCTGGAAGGGTAGTGCCACAAAGTCAACAGAGACTCAGTTTCCTTAACTCTGCTGGGCAACGTATGGCTTACATCCCCAAAGTTACTTCATGGCCCAAAGCAGCTGCTAGATCTCTAACCATTACCCAGAAAGCAGGAAGGAAGAAGGACAGGAAGGAAAAATTATGCCCCCCCTCCCCTTTAGAAGTCTTCCTGGAAGTCCTGCAAACACTTCTACTTACATTTCATTGACCAGAACTTAGTTACATAGCTTTGCTGAACTGCAAGGGAGACTGGGAATTTTCAATTGGGCTTCCTGCCTTCCTGAAAAAAAAAAAAAAAAAAAAAAAAAAAGGAGTTTTATTACTAAGGAGGAAAGGGAAAATGGAAAAGGGATAGGCCACTAGCCTATAGGCTAGGATAGGAAACATTTTCCAGTATATAGTTGTTAATGTTTTACTGTATAATCTTATTGATTTTGAAATTACCCATTTCAATAATATAAAATATTTAAACTATTGGAATTTTAGAGAAAGGAAAGTTTCTTAATCAGCAAAATTAGTGGCCTTCACAAGTCCAGAGAAGAACCCTGAGATGTTTTTTCTCTCGGTACACAGAATACCAAATATCATCATCTCAACTTGGTATCAAATTTAAGCTAATGATGTAATGGAAATTAGTGAGGAACTTTTAAGTTTTGAAATTGATTAAAGAAAATCAACTCTCTCATCTTTGTTTTTAGGAAATCAATGATCTGTTGGTTAAGGAAAAGATAATGCAGTTTACCCAGCAGAGATTACAAATCCAAACTCTTCAGAAAAAGGTGGTAAGCTTGGAGACTGCCCTGAGTTGTATGACCAGAGAGTTTGAGGCTGAAGTTCTAAAAATGCAGCGACAGGCAATGATAGAGAACCAAGCAGGTCAGGTTGAAATTGACAAGCTGCAACATCTTCTCCAGATGAAGGACAGGGAAATGAATCGAGTGAAGAAGCTGGCCAAGAACATACTGGATGAGAGAACAGAAGTGGAAAGTTTCTTTTTAGATGCTCTGCACCAAGTGAAGCAACAGATCCTACTTGGCCGGAAGCATTACAAAAAGGTAGCACAAGCTGCTTTCAATTTTAAGATGAGAGAGGCATGTGCAGGAAGAACAGAATATCCCCAGATCCGAACGTTCGATGGCAAAGAGCACAGCACCAATAGCGTAACTCAAGATCTTATGGAGGCTGAGAAATGGTACTCATCATGGCTTTAATATTTTATCCTTTGTGCAGCCATTTTTGTGCCCTTTAGAGAAATAAGCACTCTGAGGAGTTCAGTTACATAATATCTAAGTATTGAATAGATTACTCACTAAGTTACTCGAAGATAGGAAGTGTCTTACCTGTCTTTATAACCCCTGTGCTTAGCACTGTGTGTGGGGCTTAGTAGGTATTCTTAGTAGATTTCCTTTTTTCAAGACAGAGACTTATTAAAGAGACTAGATCATTTGTTCCATAGAATGTCATTGTAGTATCTTTGAACATGTTCCTTTATTTTCTTTTCTGTAAATTCATTATAAAGGTGTGATCAGATTCAGGTTAAACATTTTTGATAAGCTTACTTTTACAAATATTTTGTAACGTTCCTTTTACTGAGATGAAATTCATAGATAATATCTAACTAAACATATAATTTAAGAAATCAATATAACAGTTCTTTGTAATAATTCTTTGTTGCACAGAACTGTTCTATGGGTTGGAGGACATCCAGGAGTGGGACCCCATCATTGTACTAACCAAAAGTCCTTGCAAGTTTCCAAAATACATGCTACAGATCTACTGCCACCATAATAAAGGTAGCAGGATGCTTGAGACAGTTGTAGACTTTATACAATGACTGTTCCCTGTTAGCATTTCTGTCTGTCAGTGCACTCTTAACTCCTATGAACCATAAATTAGAGTGCATTTTAAAGATTATTCTGAAAAAAAAAGTTTTATCTCCCAGTGCAATTAGGTTCTTCAAAGGCCTTAGCTTGAGAAACTTAAAAGGACTCCCTACTACTATGTACTGAACACCTTATTAACAGTGCTTCCAAATGTGTTTTCTGATTTATTTTTTAATGGATTAATTAGTAGGTTCTTTTAAACTATGTATCTGTTGGGAAGGTTGGACATGGTCAGTGGCTTCTGAAAGATAAGACTGTTTTCTTCAAAATGTCCATACCATAATTTTTTAAAACCTTTTTGCCATATTTAGAAGTCTATTACTTGTATTACCAATAATTTCTCTGTAATTTCCTCTTTTTAAAAAAATTTTATTTGAGGGGCACCTGGGTGGCTCAGTCGGTTGAGTGTCCGACTTCAGCTCAGGTCATGATCTCACAGTCTGTGAGTTCAAGCCCCGCATCGGGCTCTGTGCTGATGGCTCAGAGCCTGGAGCCTGCTTCGGATTCTGTGTCTCCCTCTCTCTCTGCCCCTCCCCTGCTCATGCTCTGTCTCTCTCTGTCTCAAAAATAAATAAAAATATTAAGAAAAAAATTAAAAAAAAATTTATTTGGGAGAGAGAGAGAGCATGCAAGTGGGGGAGAGGGAGAGAGAGAGAGAGAGAGAGAGAGAGAGAGAGAGAGAGAGAATCTTTTTTTTTTAAATTTTTTTTCAACGTTTTTTATTTATTTTTGGGACAGAGAGAGACAGAGCATGAACGGGGGAGGGGCAGAGAGAGAGGGAGACACAGAATCGGAAACAGGCTCCAGGCTCTGAGCCATCAGCCCAGAGCCTGACGCGGGGCTCAAACTCACGGACTGCGAGATCGTGACCTGAGCTGAAGTCGGATGCTTAACCAACTGCGCCACCCAGGCGCCCCTAGTTTTTCTTATTTTTATCTTAAAGACTACATAGCATTTCAGAATGGCTAGCATATTGATATCCTCTTCAACTTCGTGATTTTGTAATGGACACAGTTTGCTTTGTAGTCATTTTTGGAAACCTCATAATAGTTATGGTTTGGAAATTTTCTTTTCTCATATTTACATATTTTAAATTTTAAAAAGGAGAGATGCTTACTTTGGCCATTTTGCCTTTGAAATTCTTCAGGACGGATATTCAAGGAAATGTGGATATTGAAGATTTGACCTGGGAGCAAAAGGAGAAAGTCTTGCGATTGCTCTTTGCAAAAATGAATGGTTTTGTTTCCAGGTAACTCCCTACTTCTGTAGTGAAATACCAAGGTGTTACCAAACCTAGAAACCATATAGGAAGAATGAACTTATTCTCACTTAGAATTAAAGGAATGGGAAAGGATCAGAAAATGGAAAAGGGTCATGCTGCTTAGCACCTGTCACTCCCAGAGATGAATGATGGGAGATGAATGAATGAGCACAAAAATGAAAGATGAATTAAAGGGGGGAGAAAAGAGACTGATCTTAGATGTTTAAGGTAATGCTTGCTAGGAAGGTACAGCATTGTTCAGCTGAATGAGTGGTCACTGAAGAGAAGCATAATAATTATTAAGATTTTATTGGTAAAAAAAGATTTTATTGGTTTGCAAAAACAAATAAGTGATTTTTTTTAACGTTTTATTTATTTTTGAGACAGAGAGAGACAGAGCATGAACGGGGGAGGGGCAGAGAGAGAGGGAGACACAGAATCTGAAACAGGCTCCAGGCTCTGAGCCATCAGCCCAGAGCCCGACGCGGGGCTCGAACTCACGGACCGCGAGATCATGACCTGAGCCGAAGTCGGACGTTTAACCGACTGAGCCACCCAGGCGCCCCAACAAATAAGTGATTTTTAAGCTGATTATTGATTTAGAGACTCTCTAATACCAAGATAAAGACCTAGAGAGGAAAACAGAAATTCACAGATACTCCAAATCATTCTTTTTAATGATTTGTTTCACTCTCTTTCTCCACTATGCTTTATCAATGACTACAACACTGGTACTGAACTATAAAGTGGCTAAAATAAATCAACCTCTTATTAATTGCTTGTTACATGCTTGGTACTGTGTTAGGTACTGTGAACATTTGCAGGAATTAAGAGACATTGCCTTTGATTACAGTTTCTAATCTAGTTGCCCAAACAAAACCAAACATAGCAAAGAAAAAAATCAGGTGGCACAATAAAGTATCACTGGAGTTCAGACAACATGTCAGGGTCCTACAGCAGTTAGGGAAGACTTCAGTGAAGAAGACTGAAAGAGTGTGACGCTGCCGGGTGCCTTGTAGGAGAGTGGAATAGTAGACAGAGTGGGAAGGGTACATCAGGCAAGGGGCTTTGTAGACAGCCTATGCAGAAGCCCAGAGGTAGGAATAGAGGTGGGGTGTTTGAGGAACATTGAGGAAAACTTCATGGCTTGAGGAAAACTGGTGGCAATGAGAGTAATTAGTAATTAGAAATAACGTTGGGGCGCCTGGGTGGTTCAGTTAAGCATCTGACTTTGGCTCAGGTCATGATCTCATAGTTCATGGGTTTGAGCCCCACATCTGGCTCTGTGCTGACAGCTCAGAGCCTGGAGCCTGCTTCGAATTCTGTGTCTTCCTCTCTCTCTGCCCCTCCCCCGCTCGTGCTGTCTGTCTCTCTCTCAAATAAAAATAAACATTAAAAAACAAATTAAAAAAGAAGAAACAAGGCTGGATCTATAGATTAAATTATGATGAGCCTTAAAAACCATGCTGAAAAACCTTAACGTGTGCAACTGTTATTCTAAAGTAGTATAACATACTTTCCTTTTCTGCCTTGAAGGAATTCAAGAGCGATAAGCCCTACTCTCATACTGTCTCACTGAAAGGGTTCATAAGCCACTGTTCCCAGAGCTGACCTTAACCTAATGCAGTGACACATATACATAGGATGGACTGCAGGACAAAAGTAGAGTTGGGAACCAGCAGAAACTGCCGTGTTACTCTGCACGTGCGGCAGTGGAGGGTGTGGGTGGGAGTGGAAAAGGGGAGAAACTGAGGCACTTAGGAAGGAGAGACAGGACTTAGTGATAAAAGGCAAAAGAAATCAGGAAAACAAAGTGTAAATGTTTAAGGTGTTTAACTTAGAAGTGCACGACTGGTGGTATGAAAGGCAAGTGAAAAACCTGGAAAGCCAATGTGAAGGAAATGTTTACATTTTATTTAATCCATCCATTAATTCATGTAGCATATACATATTGAGCACCTACTATTTATTGAGGATATAGTGTTGAGCAAATAAAGACATCATTCCTAATCTCAGGGAGTTCATCGTCTATGTGGGAAGAAAACATTATTCAAATCATCACACAAATATTAAAGGACAACTATGAGATTGGCTCAAAGAAGTGGCATACAGTGGTAAGAGAGGCTAGATTAAGGGACTATGACCCAACTGAGGAGGTCAGGAAAGTTTATGAGGAAATAAAAGCTTGAGCTGACCTCTGAAAGGTATATAGGAAGAGAAGGTAGAGGAAAAAACATTCTGGGCAGAAGAAATAGCAAGGAGTGTTTTCGATGTTGAACTGGAGATGATGGCAGTATATTGAAACGAAAAATACTCTTTGATTCGAGTACAGTTGTTTAGAGGAGATTTGAGCATATTTAGTGAAAATTGGTAGTTGAGTGCAGGAGGTTGTATGAAGGTAGAAGGGTAAAGGGCCGAGGCTAGAAATAACCACAGTAGTGAATAGGAGAACAAGGAAGAGGACAGCCAAAAGAGAAGAGTTTAAAGAATTTTAGGCTAAGTGGAAGATGGAAGACTTTGAAATGGTCTTTTGTCTCTGGGAGCCTTCCAAAGAGTCTTATTTTATTTTATTTGTTTTTTTTTTTTATTTAGAGGGGGAGGTAGAATCCAGACTATAGCTACAGAATGTCTGTCTCATTGTGAGTTGACTTTTCTGTACTCCAAGAAACAACCAGAGTTCTAGGTCTCAAGTTCCATACTATGTTGTTTTCAATACTGCAGAAACAAAGAAATGTGAGTGAAATCTTCACACCAAAGCAATGAAGTTAAATCTAGCTGCAATGGAATGATGTCTAAGCCTGTTGGAATCTCGTATCAGAGCTGGTTGAAGGGAAAAGAAGATGGGAATCGAATAGTGAAATGTGTGGTGAAGATGAGATTAAACGAGAAAGCTCAAACCAGACTGGGGAGAGATTAGATGATAAATGGTCTACCAGGGCAAGCAGAGCAGTTAGGAAGTTCATTAAGAGTTCAATTGATTGTATGATTGTGAATCTAACAGTATGCTATTTTTGTGATTGAACGAAGTCAAGGAGTATAACCAATAAACTGCACTCTTTAGTGCACCAGCAACCACACTGGCTATAACTCAGGTAATAGTAGTATCCGAAGTACATTTTTAAAAATTAAATGTTTATTTATTTATTTTGAGAGTGAGAGAGACAGCGCATGTGCAAGCACATGAATGCAGGGGAGGGGCAGAGAGGAGGGAGGGAGAGAATCCCAAGCAGGCTCCACATTTAGCATGGAGCCCGATGTGGGGCTCAGCCTCATGACAGGATCATGACCTGATACCAAGAGTCAGACGCTTAACCAACTGAACCACCTAAGAACCCCCAAAGTATATTTTTCTCATGCATAATTATTAGACTATTTAATACAGTCATATTTTGAATGGGTTTATTCTGCTTTCCTATGTACCAACTTGAGGACAAGTTTTAGAAGTGGAGCATGTGTCCTTACCTGCTGGCAAATCAACCTACTACGCTTTTTTTTTTTTTTTTTAAGATTTTATTTTTATGTAATCTCTACACCTAATGTGGAGCTCAAACCCACAACCCTGAGATCAAGAGTCACATGCTCTACCAGTTGAGCCAGACAGGCACCCCCCCCCCCCACTGTACTTTTTATAATCCTGTTCAGCTCACTTTCCATTAGAGTATTCAATCAGTGATATGATTACTTCCTGTTCTTAAACCAAACTTTCCAAAGTATGAGGAGAAATTTTCATACTGGGTCCATCACCATTGGATAATTTTTCTATGTTCTGAGGTTCTTTTTGTGGGAAGGGAATTTCTCTGGCCATGTTTTTGGTCAGTTCTCTGGTTCAGTCTTAAGCATCACCATTAATAGCTATTGGAGGAATATCATCATCATGATTATTAGTTAAGCATCCGACTCTTGATCTTGGTATTGACTCAGGTCATGATCTCACAGTTGATAGGATTAAGCCCCGAGTCGGACTTTGCACTCTTAGCGTGAAGCCTGCTTGGGATTCTCTCTCCCTGCCCCTCCTCTTTTCACCCACATGTGCGCATGCTCTCTCTCAAATAAATACACTTAAAAAAAAAAAAAAAGCACAGTTGAAATATGGGACAAGAGGAGACACTGCCTCATTGTTAACTTTTATCTACCACAGAAAATATAGCCAGAGCTCTAGGCCTTCAGTTCCAGACTATGTTGTTGCTGATGATGGAGAAACAAAGGAATTTGGGTAAGAGCTGTCTTGACAAGGTAATGAATGTGAGCCTGATCACAGTGGTTGTGGTGGACATTTTCTATGTGCCAGAACTGAGTGGGAGTTGTAGGACAAGTCTATTGTTCTGAACCAAGTTCCATGTATATGTGGTTGTTGACAGGTCTGTCATTTTGTTGTCATTGCAGGGATGACAGTAAGCTTCAAGATCAAACCTTCATCACCCAGCAAGTACCAATCTCAGACTCTTCTGGTGAACTGATGATACCCAATATTCAGAAAGAATCACAAGAGTCTGACATAGTAAGGAGTCTATAATCTAACTAAACGCTTCCTTTCCCCCATGGAACTTCTTGCTAAGTCATAGTGCTTTTCTCTACTAGCCAAGAGCTCTCAGTGATCAGTGAAATGAGTAATAACACATGTATAACATGTCTACACTATGGCAGGCATATTATACTTAATGCAAATGCACATTTGTGCCTCTTTTAGTAAATGTGGAAAAACCTATAAATTGTCTTGTGAAGTATAAAGGCTAGCCAAAATACATACTATCTTTTATGTAATAATAAACATAATGACCATATTATGTAATAATAAACATAATGGCTTTGAACAGAATTGGGAAGTCTGAATCCCTATAAGCTAGGGACAAAGGAATTATGTAGGAAGGCATTATTAAAAACAAAAAGCCAGGGGTACCTGGGTGGCCCAGTTGGTTAAACGTCCAACTCTTGATTTCGGTTCAGGTCATGATCTCACAGCTCATGAGCCCACATCTGGCTCTGTGCTGGCAGCGCGGAGCCTGCTTGGGTTTCTGTGTCTCCCTCTGTCTGCTCCTCCCCACTTGCACTCTCTCTCTCTCAAAAATAAACATTTAAAAACAAAACAAAAAAGCCAGGTTTTCTTTTTAAGAGCTTTTTATTTGTAATTTGTTATTCATAATCAATTAGTACAACATAGGATCTGAGAAATTTCAAATGAGGCCACACTAAATTTTTAAGATGCTATTAGCATGAATACAACTGCATATTTTTTTTCCATATAAGAAACAAGAAACTCTTTTGAGTAGCAAGTAGCTAGACAAATGAGTTGATTCCAATTAGAGCAACACAATTCTGATGAGTCAGTATTTTTACAAAAGTGATTTCCCTTAAATATAAGGAAAACATAGGAATCTCTGGGATTATATTTAATTCCAGTTGGAATTTAGACAATATGAGCTTTCATTCAACCCAGCCTATAGTTGTTGGATTGGATTAAGTATTACTATTAGTTGCCAGCTGTGATAAGTAGAAAGAAAATAAAGGGCATTCTATTATCAAATTATAAATTTTTATTGCCTCATATTTAGGAAGGCAAATCCAAAAAAAAGAAACAAAAACAAAAAAACCCCAAAAAACCAATAAACCCATTAGGGTCATAAATGTATTTTATTAAGGTTCCAGTCACCTTAAACGATTGAAGATTCTGACACTCTATCCAGCAGTGGTAGTATTAAAATCCACAGAGTGCACAAATGTTTTCAAAGTTTTCATATCCTTAGTTCACTGAATCACTGCCATGGAGCAGATTAGCATTATCCAAGTGACTCATGAGGGAGCAGAAAAAATAAATGACCTATATCATCTGGCTGAGGACCAAAGACTATTGTATCAGAGCCAGCAGCCGTCTCTTAGTTCACTGTGTAAAAACTATATCCGAAAAGACTTGATTCGGTTGGGAATCTGTTTTTTTTAGCTCATCAGTTTCTGTTCTGACATAAAGTTTAGCTATACCAAAAGAAAAGGCGTAAAGACACTTGAATATAATGGTTGCAGAAGAATCTGTCAAAGCATTTCTTTTTTACTATTTCATGTCATGAAGAGCCTTGAAATTTCTTAGGCACCAATGAATTACTCTACATTAAGAGTTCTTTCGTTAAAAATTATCACTAACGAGAAATGCAAGCAAGAAGAAAGAACAATATAAAAAATTCAACAAGTAATACCTGGTTACACTTACTTAAGGCAAGACTCTTGCACACTTTCATGGCTAGAATACCCCTTGATTTCTGGCCCTAAAAACCTTTTGAAATAGTGCTCTTAAAAAACTCCATTTGCATCTGAATTAATGACTGAAGCATTAATGAATGTTGAAGCCAAATGTGAAATTTAACACTTGGCACACACAACAAAAAGTTGATTTATCCAGTACATACTGAGGTATCCTTGAGAAGTGATTTTTAAGAAGTAGGAACAGTAACAATGATAGAATTAGTAATTAGTGGTCATGAATCACTAGGACAAAGTGGCATTTAGCAGAAAAGAAAGCAGTTGTCACAACCACGGGATAAGTAGAAATGGATTATGTCCTTCATAGTGTGGGATAAATGACAGGCTCAGGAAAGCTTGGCAGAGGGGTCTCCCCCACTGCCATTTATGTAGGGCTGTGTTTGAGGATCAACCAAAAGGTGAATTAATTTCTGTCCTGTTTCCCCATCCAAGAAGTCCTCTTCCAGTTATTGGAAGATCTTCTTTACATACACTATCTTCCCTTCCGCAAGTCATCAGAAAAGGGGAGAACTTTTAAAAATAACCTAAGATCTCATTCCATATAAGTGTTTCAGAGTTAACAAAAGTTACCTCAAAAACCAAAGTAAGGAGCAAGTGAAAATCTGTTTTCAGAGTCAGACTAGGAATCTCCCCAGAACAACTTTGCAGGGGCCAATGGTCTTGAGAAAGGTCTTAATTACCAGGTATTCCAATCCTAGAGATCTGATCTGAGCAAAGTTGGCAAATGAAGTTGGTCAAGAACAGAGGGAGATTACTCAGGGTGGACTGAATCTGGAACAAACTTGTTTCTAACGGCCCATGGTAGGCATGACTACAGCAGGTGAGGAAAGAGTAGCATCTTCTTCTTTCCACTGAGAAGTGATGGTCTTTAGCTGAGTGTAGAATTGGATGCCCTAAAGAGAACAAAGGAAAAAAAAGAGCATATATTCCTGGGGGTTTCATGATTTCTCTTTCAATCAGCTTTTGAAGGAGGTGCTGTAAAGCGTTACTAATGTTGCCACTTGAGGAGCTGGTGCAACCCAAATCCAACATATTGCTCATGAGATAATCTATTTAACACATTTAACACAATGCCTGGCATAGTAAATAAATAGTCAAACCTTACCTATTATTATGCTGAAACTAGTCAAGAGGATCTAAATGGCAAAACTGAACAGTGTAATCTGTTAAACTTGTAGTTCATTCTATTCCTAGAGCTGAATGTGTGCTCTGAGATATGAGGACCTGGCTCAAATCCTGCCTCTCCTCCTTATTGACTGCCATGTAACATTGGGCCTTATCTGTGACCTGTGGCTCACCTCGCTGTGAGGGGAAAATGAGATGACCTTCAAACGTCCTAGCAAAGTAACTGCTGTTCAATAACTGTTAGTTTTTCTCTCTTTTCTGTGAAGAAGAAAAAGGCATGAAGGGATAGAATACATATTAGGCCATTTCTGACAACTGTCAGTGATGCTAAAGTAGTAAAATCCACAATATCTTACAAATCTAAAGTAAACTGTCTGATACTACACACATTCACTTCTAAAGCACCTGTAATGTGAACCAAAAAAATTCATATGTAAGGCTTTATATATAGTTTATTTTGTAAGAATAGGCTGGAGCAAAGGAGAATAGACTGTGCAGATCTAACACACAAAAAACTAGCAAGCTAGAAAGATAATGTTAGAAAAAACCACAAGGGCTTCTTTAAAATACTTTTCTAGAATTATTTGACAAAATCTGGGCCATGTTAATATATATATTAAGGGCTTTAGAGTTATTATATACTTTCAATATAACTAAAGTTGTCATTTTATTATGAGAATGATTCTTTCTTGTCTATTTTCCAGAAGAATAAAAAGTAGCAATTTTTTGAGAGAAGGAGAATATAAAGGGGGAGGGGCAGAGGAAGAGTGAGAGGATCTTTTTTTTTTTTTTTAATTTTTTTTTTTTTTCAACGTTTATTTATTTTTGGGACAGAGAGAGACAGAGCATGAACGGGGGAGGGGCAGAGAGAGAGGGAGACACAGAATCGGAAACAGGCTCCAGGCTCTGAGCCATCAGCCCAGAGCCCGATGCGGGGCTCGAACTCCCAGACCGCGAGATCGTGACCTGGCTGAAGTCGGACGCTTAAACGACTGCACCACCCAGGCGCCCCGAGGATCTTTTTTTTATTTTTAATTTTTTTTTTAACGTTTATTTATTTTTGAGACAGAGAGAGACAGAGCATGAACGGGGGAGGGGCAGAGAGAGGGAGACACAGAATCTGACACAGGCTCCAGGCTCTGAGCCGTCAGCACAGAGCCTGACGCGGGGCTCGAACTCACGGACCATGAGATCATGACCTGAGCCGAAGTCGGAAGCTTAACCGACTGAGCCACCCAGGCGCCCCGAGGATCTTTTTTTTAAATTAAGCTTTTCGTTTTTTTAAACTCTATTTATTTATTTATTTATTTTGAGGGGGGAGGGGCAAAGCAAGGGAGAGAAATTTTTTTAAATTTTTAAAAATGTTTGTTTTTGAGAGAGAAATAACATGAGCAGGAGAGGGGCAGAGAGAGAGGGAGACACAGAATCTGAAGCAGGCTCCAGGCTCTGAGCTGTGAGCACAAAGCCTGACATGGGCTCGAACCCATGAACTGTGAGATCATGATCTGAGCCGAAGTTGGACACTTAACTGACAGAGCCACTCAGGCGCCCTGGGAGAGAGAGGATCTTAAGCAGGCTCCACGGCCAGGGCAGAGCCTACTCAGGGCTTGACCTCATGACTCTGGGATCATGACCTGAGCCAAAATCAAAAGTCTGATGCTTAACTGACTGAGCCACCCAGGCACCCCAAAATAGCAATTTGATTACCTAAGAATTTAAGACTTCAAACTGTATGGGGTCAGTCTTTGCCTCTAAGAAACCTCACTTACCAGGATGACTTAACAGTAATTAAACCAAGCCAGGGAGAAAAAAAAGCAATAGTTTTACTCTGCTTCCCTCAAAAGAAATTTTTGTTAATAGAATCAAAGTAATCGATTATGCAAAAGCTGTGACTAATGTGCAAACTGAATAATCTGCCTCCAAATAACCAAAATGTTTTCCTTTTTTTTTTTTTTAAATGTTTATTTTTTGAGAGATAGAAAGAGAGCAAGCAGGGGAGGGGCAGAGAGAGGGAGACAGGATCAGAAGTGGGCTCTGTGCTGACACCAGTGAGCCTGATGCGGGGCTCGAACTCATGAACCTCATGATCATGACCTGAGCCAAAGTTGGCCGCTCAACTGACTGAGCCACCAGGTGTCCCCCAATATGTTTTCTTAACCAGCCGGCCACACTGTTACATTCTGCTATGCAATGCTACTGTTAATTTTTTTTTAAATTAAAGTATAAAAGACAGTCCTGTATAGAAAACATGTAGTTTATTACTGAAGGTTCCAAAATGGCTGTATCTCTGTGGGGTTACAAAGAACTTTCACTAGCCCATTTGTTAAACACATGTTTGGGCACCTGCTCCGTGCAAGGTACTGCAGTTAAGTAAATAATTACAATGTGATGTGTTCTTATCTTGGCTTACACAGCCCTACAGGATTCCCCCTGCCTCTCTAACCTCATCTCTTACCACTCTCCTTCTCATTCACTCTCTGTGCCCCAGCCCATTTCTGCTATTTGAACCTGCCATGCCTCGTCTTAGGAAATATGCATCTGCTGAAGTATGTGGTAACAATGGTGATTTGATCTTCATAAACTTATGAAATATAAGTACTATTGTTATTCTCATTTTATAGATAAGAAACTTGAGACACAGAATATCCCTCAAAGTCATGCAATTAATAACAGGCCAAGCTGGAATTTGACCCCAGGCCATTCTGTGCCAAATCTGCTTTATTTTTTTTGTTGTTCATAATGTATCCATAATGCCTAGAATAGTTTTGGTACAAAGAAGGTATTCAGTAAAATTTTTATAAATGAAGGGGTGCCTGGGTGGCTCAGTCAGTTAAGCACCCAACTTTGGCTAAGGTCATGAGCTTGCATTTTGTGAGTTCAAGCCCTGTGTCTGGCTGTGCTGACAGCTCAGAGTCTGGAGCCTGCCTCGGATCCTAGGTCTCCTTCTCTCTCTCTGCCCCTCCCCCACTCACACTCTTTCTCTCTCTCAAGAATAAATGAACATTAAAAATTTGTTTTGTAAATGAATAACTTACAGGAGAAAAATGTGCAGTGGGAGGACATGGGGGCATTCCCAACCCAGCACTGAGGAAGGGGGTGGTGATAGTCGGAGGTGATTTTCTGGAGGAGTCAGTCCATGATTCAAACTTAGACAAGCCAGATGATTAAGACTAAGATGAAAGAGGAGAGGCAGGAGGAAAGGCTCTCAGAGGAAAGGACATACGTAAAGGCTTGGACTTCCTTATGCTCTTTCCCCAAAACTTTGCTGCCTTGAGTTAGTCAGGGAGCAGCAGCTTTGACGAAATTTTGTTGTATTTTAAATCTTCTCTAGGGAACATCCTGATAAGCATGGCTGAACAACTTATGACCCAACAGAAGCTAATGTCAGGGCCTTCCTTTCAGAATCCTTGTTCCTGAGTATATTCAAGAAAGTTTCTTAGAGGAAAACAATATTTTCTTAAAGTTACCTGTTTGCCATAGAAATTGGTGTCTCCTCTGAAGGAAGATCGAGAACCGGTGAATGAGAACATTGGCAAAGGCACTGGAATAGGGACATTTACCCCCACCTAAAGCAGAACAAATCCACATAAATAAAAGGACTCAAACAGAGGAACTTTCCATTTAGAAGCACAAATGCTTGGCATCAGACAAACCGATTTTAAATACCCCAACTTCTATCCCATTCCTTCCTGTATCCCATGAACTGTGATTCCTGAGGAAGAAATGGGGCACTGTAGGAAATCAGAGGCGCAGCAACCGATCACTTTGCTGTTTCCCTTAGATAGTAAACAGTATACGAGTACAAGAATCTCCTAAGAACTCTGTTCACAAACCTGTCCAACATCCACCAGGTGGGAATATTTCCGAGCAGTGGCTCCATTGGTGGTGAAGATGGCGGTTCCATTTCCATATGGATTGTCATTTACAATCTTGATGGCTTCATCCAAAGTGTCTGTCTCCAGAACCACAAGAACTGGACCAAAAATCTCCTCTTTGTAACAGGTCATAGTTGGCTTCCAGGAGTGATGCATCCAGAAAAGAAGTCAGTATTTTAGGCTTATCTGGCACTTTATTACCCACTGTTTACATGGACAGTTTTCATGTTAGTAACCTCTCTTCATTTTAAACCACCTTTTAAAAAAAAGCCCTTTCTTGCTGTGTTCCATCTTTGAAGCTACCAATCATATAAACAACTTGAAATTCCCATTAACTACAATTACACTCCTGCCCTTTGAGCACTGTATTTTTAGGTCCCATGACCCATCACTAGCTTCCTCTTTTATACCTGTATAACTTGTTTATACAATTGTTGTTATGAAAAGTTACATGAAAATTCATTTTTTATAAATCAAATATATATATATATAATTTTTGTTTAATGTTTATTTCTGAGAGAGAGAGAGACAGAGCACGAGCAGGGGAGGGGCAGAGACAGAGGGAGACACAGAATCCAAAGCAGGCTCCAGGCTCCAAGCTGTCAGCACAGAACCTGAAGCGGGGCTCAAACCCACAAACTGTGAGATTGTGACCTGAGCCTAAGTCAGACACTTAACCGACTGCGCCACCCAGGTGCCCCTAAATCAGATAGATATTGAAAATAACATTGGGACACCTGGGTGGCGCAGTCGGTTAAGCGTCCTACTTCAGCCACGTCACGATCTTGCGGTCCGGGAGTTCGAGCCCCGCGTCAGGCTCTGGGCTGATGGCTCAGAGCCTGGAGCCTGTTTCCGATTCTGTGTCTCCCTCTCTCTCTGCCCCTCCCCTGTTCATGCTCTGTCTCTCTCTGTCCCAAAAATAAATAAACGTTGAAAAAAAAAAAATAAAGAAACCCTGTACTAAGTTTTCTGTAACATAAACAATTCATTCTCATTCATTCCCTTGCCTCCCCAAATGAGTCTGTACATTTATATTTTGATATCAGGTCACATTAAACATTCAAAACATCCTTCACCACTGTAGCTGGTCAGCTGTGTTTGTTGCTATTAAGTGGATTTTTCCTCAATGGTTTTGTGGCAAGAGATTTCATAATTTCTACAATACTTACATTCAATTCTTAATTATTCAGGATTATAGTAGGTATAGTGGGGACATAGGAACTTCAAAAAAAAGCTTCCTCATCTCAATTTAGTCATTAATTTTAGCTGAGAGATTTGTGGAGTTTTAATAAATAAAAATTGAGAGATCAATTATTTTTCTTTCCTCACTTTCTGGAGAAGAGACAGCTAAATTTGGGGCACAGAGTAGGTACTCAGTAAATACTGGGTGGTCAATATGTTGATGGAGACACTGTAATAGCTATAAACTAGACAGCAAGGAGCAGAACGAAAAATTAATATTAAACAGATAAGTAGCAAATACAAGATAGGGTTGGCAAAATATAGCCAGTGGGCAGAATATGGCTTGCTGCTTATTTTTGTACAGCTCACGAGCTAAGAATGGTTTCTGTCTTTTAAATGGCTGAAAAAGAAATCAATTATGACATATAAAATTACTTAAAACTAAAATTCCATTGTCCAATAAAAGCTATGGAACACAACCATATAATGTTAAAGTGCTTTCTCACTAAAATGCCAAGAGTGGGTAGTTGTGACACAGACTGAATATCCTTGCAAAGCCAAAAATGTTTACTATCTAGCCCTTTATGGAAAATCTGCCAACCACCGGTATAGTGGAAGGAGGCTGGGTGTCAGGATAAGAGGATCATTCAGACTCTAAATAAAATAACGGACTAATCCTGGCAAGAGATGAGGTCTCAGTCATTAAATGTCTTCATTTGGAGGGATGAGATTCCATCCACAGCCTTCAAGGTACCTTTAGTGCTTGTATGTGTGAAATAAATGAGCCAGAGTTATTCACCTTGACATTTGAGATGATGGTTGGTCCAACAAAGTTGCCATTTTCATAGCCTTTCACTTTAATTTTTCGACCATCAAGGAGGATAGAAGCTCCCTCCTTTGTTCCACTATCAATCAGATTACAGACTCGCTCTTTGGCCTGGGGGGTGATCAGAGGGCCAAGATCAGCTCCAGGCTGGTCTCCTGTAAAACAACACAAAAGTATTTAATGTTTTCACTAACATATATTATGACTGCTAACTATGACAAGTACACTATAAAGAGAGGAATGGTTAAAGAGTAGACATGATTACTCCCACTGGCCAAAGCCAACACTAAAACCAAGAGCTTAGTGCCACAGATGCAAAGTCTAAAGGAGCTAGGCAGATAACTGATTACCTGCATTGACTCTCAGGTTTTTGGCACGCTCCACCAGCTCTGGCAGCCACTTCTTAGCTTCTCCTACAAGGATTGCTGTGGAAAGAGCCATGCAGCGCTGACCAGCAGCTCCAAAGGCTGCCCCAACCAGCTGGTTCAGGGTATTTTCCTTATTGGCATCTGGCATGACTACTCCATGGTTCTTGGCTCCCTAAAGGAAATACAAAAAGTACATGGATCTTCCTTGGCAAAATACAACGAGGCTAAGAAACTAAGCAAAATCTGAGATTTCAAATAATTTAAGGAAAGAGAGAATTTACCCTTTGTTGTTCTGAGGCTAGATTTATTATCATTTTGATACTGCGAAATCTTGATAGCATAGAGTAAGTCTCCAGGTTACTTTTTTTCTACTTTCTTAGCTGATAAGCTGTTATATGTTTATTTAGATCAAAACCATTACCAAAAAAACAAAACAAAACCTCCAGTCACATAATCACATTCAGTCAAACTGACAGACTAAATACTGCACCCAGGAACCAAGAAGAACTCCCTTCTCTTTCCTAAGTTAGACAGGAAACAGTCTATTGTCTGCTGGGATTTCCAGCTATAAGAAGAGCAATGTGAACAAAGAGCTGCCAGTATAATACCGGTGGTCAGCTGAGTGGCGAAATAGGTGGACCTCTTGATACACCATTTCTGGAAAGAGGTTCCCCAAATTGGCTTGCTTCTAGATACATAGCCTCATAAATTTCTTTACTAGGTAGGATAACATGGTCATTTCTAAACATATGTTTCCAAATACAGTAATCTCCCCTTATCTGGGGTTTCACTTGCCACGGTTTCAGTCACCCAAGGTCAACTGAAGTCTGGAAACTATGCCTCCTAACACTTTGCCACAATGCCCACATCATTCATCTCACTTCATCTCATAAGGTAGGCATTTTATCATCTCACATCATCGTCATAAGAAGGGTGAGTAAAGTATGATAGTTCAAGAGACCATATTATTAAAAACATTTTTTTAACGTTTATTTATTATTGAGAGACAGAGTGACACAGAGTGTGAGTAGGGGAGGGGTAGAGAGAGGGGGAGACACAGAATCTGAAGTAGACTCCAGGCTCTGAGCTGTCAGCACAGAGCCTGACGCGGGGCTCGAACTCACGAACTGTGAGATCATGACCGTGCCGAAGTCAGTCGCCTAACCAACTGAGCCACCCAGGTGCCCCATCAAGAGACCATATTATTATAGTGTATTGTTAAAATTCTATTTTATTATTAGTTATTATTAATCTTTGTGCCTAATTTATAAATTAAAATTTATCATTGACATGTATTTATAGGAAAAATATAGTATATATGGAGTTCAGTACTATCCACAGTTTCAGGGATCCACCGGGGGTCTTAGAAGGCATCCCCCACAGATTAGGGGTGACTACTGTACAACTATAGTTGAGTGCATGGATACCATGTTTGCTATTTAATTTTATCCCATTACACATAATATACTGTTAGACACAGAATAAACTCAATAAATATGTAATGAGATGGGAGTGGCTTAAGTCAAATTGGCCAAAACACATTCACCAGGAAAAGAAATAAGTGAGCATATCAGGAACTGTTTCTAGGCCTGTGCATAGGTGGCTATCCTTTCTGCAACATTAACCAAAGGGTGAGAAAGAGGCAACTGGATTTACATTTAGTATCAAAGAATTACTATGTACTTGGCAAGGAGCTAGTAAGAGAATAGTAAAACTACGCAAACAAGTAAACCATACTCACATACAGGGTATTTGGCTCCTTCTAGTACCTTAGATAGCATGGACTCTTAGGAAGAGCATATCTGACATTATAGTAGTTGGGATATGTGTTGAATGGAAGGAAGGAGAAAGGGCTAGAAAGGTATGAAGGAAGAAACAAGGCCAGAACTAGAATTCAGCTGCTACTGCTAAAGCCAAAGAATTTGAATAACATTCTTAATGAGAAAGGTGCTCTTTGTCACCAAGATAAAGTGTCTAAGATAAAAAGTAATTAAAGTGGCTTAGGATAAAAATCATTACCAGGTTCATGGTTAAAAGGAAGACATTCAGGATGAAATGGGAATAAAGACACATTGGCATGACAGTGGGATAGTAATGCCTCGGCTGAAGGGCTGTTTGTAGGTAATTTTATTATTATTTTTTAAAGTTTATTTATTTTGAGAAAGACAGAGAGAATGAGCAGGGGAGGGGCAGAGAGACAGGGAGAGAGAGAATCCCAAGCAGGCTCCATGCTAGCAGTGTAGAGCCTGACACAGGGCTCAATCTCACGACCGTGAGATCATGACCTGAGCAGAAATTAAGAGTCGGACGCTCAACTGACTGAGCCACCCGGGGAACCCCTGTAATTTTAATACATATAACAGATTTGGGGGGAAAAACGAATAAGAAGTCACCATATTGGCTTGAACTCTCTTGCCATGTCTTGACCCTCTCTCGAAGATGTACTCTCCTGCCTGGTTGGATCCCACAAAGCTGATTGCTTTGATATCCGGATGATCACAAATAAAGTTTACAGCTTTAAGAAGAAAAGAAATGATTACCACAAAGGAGCAAATGTCCGTGGGCTTCTCAACATGGCAAATTTGCCTTTTTCCATTGCTATGAATGAGAAGTTTCTATGCTTCTATTTTTCTAGTTTCGATTCCCATTTTGAAGTTCTTTCCTTTCTCTTAAATTCTTTAAACTACTATTTCTATTTAGCCTCTTCCCTTTCATTATTTTTCTCATTTGTTATACCTACTTCTAACTCCAAAGGCTACAACTCCTGTTTTCCTCCAAAATAGCAGCCTTTTAATACTCAACTCTTCCTTTTATCCTTTAAGAATGTGGTATTTCTTTAACTGTTACTATATACTGGGACTCTCAGATACTACTGTGCTGTCATGTGAGCAGCAATATAGCATGATTTAAAAGTAAAAACCAGAGTTTCCCTGGGTACTGACAGTCTGGCTTTGATTGTTTCTAGCAAATGACTTCATTTCATTAAGCCTCAGTTTCCTTACCTGTAAAATGGAAAAACAATAGTATCTACTGTTTATAGGTTTCATAAACCTAAGGATTGTTTATAACACTCCTTAAAGGAGTGTTATAAAGATTAAATGAGATAATATATGAAAAGCACTAGAAACTGCCTGAAACACAGTAGTGCTTTTTAAGTGTTAGCTATTACTATGTGAATTAGAAGGCCTTCAGTCTCTCTGAGGTCTATAAATTTTTCAGTATAGAACTGCAAACATTCTCTTTTATCTCTTTTGTCTTGACCTAATCCGTATTTCTTTGTCCCAATGTATTCTGTAGGGCCAGAAGCACTGCTACTCCCCAGTCAGTTTCCTTAGCATACAGGGATGGCAGTCAACAAACATTACCTTCAAACATGGAGGTTACTATCAGTAAATCCCTTCCTCCCTAGGTTCCTCATCCTAAAATATTCCTTCACCACTCAACACCTTGATTTTTTTTGGTAGCCAGATTAAGTGCCATGTACAGAAGGGCAGTTACCTTCATGTTGTCCATGGATGATATTTAGTGTTCCATCTGGGGCACCAGAGTCCTGGAACAACTTAGCAAGAAGCATGCTTGCTCCAGGAACTCGCTCTGATGGTTTCAGTAGGAAGGTATTTCCACACACTATGGCCATTGGAAACATCCACAGGGGGATCATGGCAGGAAAATTGAATGGAGCAATGCCTGCGCACACCCCCAGAGGCAGACGGTAGGAATAAAGGTCCATGTCTTTGGTGATGGATGGCATAGTCTCTCCCAGCAGGAGGGATGTTACACTGCAGGCATGCTCAACCACCTCTGCAACAGAGAAGCAGTCAGACCACCAGCTCTCCACTGGGCACTACTTAGCTTTGTCCTGCTCTAGTCAGCCCTGTGACAGAGAATGGCTCATGCCAATGACACACAGCAGAAAGATCGACTTGCCCGTCCATGTGAAGGGGCTGAGCAAAATGAGATTCTCCAAATAGGAAAAAAAAAAAAAAAAAAAAAAGAGTGAAATGCATATATCTACTGAACGATCAAGTAAAATAAATGAAATAAACTGATCCCATAGGTACCTAAGAAGTATTGCCATTTTCCACAAGTATTAAAAAAGATCATGGGATAGGAAAATCTACATGGAAGAAGCAACCTCCCGTTCCGAGATCTTTGCCTCCCATCTTCCTTTGCTCCTTCCCAAAGGGTTCCTGAACTCCCCGAGAGGGACTCCCAGCTTACGAAGGCCTCGGAATACATCTCCTTCAGCATCAGCAAGGGTCTTCCCTTGTTCCAATGTGATTAACTTGGCGATTTCTTTCTAGAGAAAACACACACAGAAACCAAGGCAAAGATGTGCCTCCTTTTAGTTCTTAGGTAGCCAAGGAAGAACAAAACTGGGGGAGAAGTAGTATAAGGGAGAGAGCCATGATCTATGTCTCTGCATTGTGGAGTTACAAGGGCAGCTAAAAGGCCTTCTGCATCCTAGGCAACAGCTTGGAAAATAACACCATTCTGATTTCTTACCAAGTTTTCTTTAATGAGTTGTTGATAGCGGAGCAGGATCTGCTGGCGGCTTAATACTGAAGTGTCCGCCCATGCGGGAAAAGCACGTTTGCAGGAAGCAACAGCCGTGTCCATTTCGGCCTTGGTGGCCAGAGGAACATGACCAATGACCTCATTGGTGGCCTGATGGGAAAGAGCAGCACATCATATTTTGCCCCTTGCCTGCCTTGTCCATTTTTCACCTAGTCATAGAGGCAGCACTATGTACTTCACGACAAACACCCAAGTCCCTAATTTCCCACCACGTTCCGAGAATTCTAGACTAGTCAGTTTAAATGCCAAAGTAGCTTTGCTTACTGGGTTGTGGATGTCAATCCATTTGTCACTTTTGGATTCAACAAATTTCCCATCAATGAAGAGCTTTACAGTTGGCTGGAAAATAAAAACCCCACAAAACTTGTATTAGTGAATTGTTCCTCTCCCTTTCACAAAGAGGAAGGAATTCAGGGTTGAGAGTGAATCTTCTGTTCTCTAGAAATGCTAACACTAAGAAAGAGATATACAATGTGCTTGTCTATAGTGTTCATTAAGATGTGGCCGAGCCTCTCAATACTGTGATTTCTCTGAGGAAAAGTCCCTGCTAATCACACAGTGGAACTTTATGTTGCTGTGAAGCACCGACTGAAAAAGCAGCAGATTCTGTATTAACAAAGATTAGCTAGTTGACTTGTTCACCCAGCTGACTTTTTGTCATGTCACCATGAGCATGAATTACACTTACGATTAAAAGACTAGAGCCAAAGTCAGACACTTAACCAACTGAGCTACCCAGGCACCCCTCTGTGTGTGGTTTTTCTGAGAAGTAGCTTCCTTACATTACATTTTCAAAGGAGGCTGTGGACCAAAAAAGGCGAAGGACTGCTATGTTATAGTGTGTGCATGCTTTTAAATAGAAAGGATTTCAAGCACCTGTCCTTATGTGTTAGATTTTAGGTACTGCAAATGGCTGACAATTCTGTGAAAACAACTTTAAAGATTGTGAAGAAGAGGACAACTATCTGGCAGGATCAATAAACCCTCTAGAAGCCATGAAAATGTTTGTATTTTTTGACATAGTAATCCTACCTCAGAAGGACGATAATCTAAAAGAAGGAAAAAACTATATAAATAAATGTTTGTTTTATAATATTGAAAAAGTCAATCAGTTTAGGTGTTATATGGGAAAATTTTTAGTTAATTCAGGCTACATATACTTGATGGAATATTATGCAGCTATTAAAAATCATAACTGTAGGGGCGCCTGAGTGGCTCAGTTGGTTGGGCATCTGACTTCAGCTCGGGTCATGATCTCGCAGTTTGTGGGTTTGTCGGTTTGAGCCCTGCATTGGGCTCTGTGCTGACAACACAGGGCCGGCTTTGGATCCTCTGTCTCCCTCTCTCTCTGCCCCTCCCCTGCTCACATGATCCCTCTCTCTCTCTCTCTCTCAAAAATAACAACAACAACAAAAAAATCATAGCTATACGGGACCTGTGTGGCCCAGTCAGTTAAGCATTTGACTTTGGCTCAGGTCACGATCTTGTGGTTTGTGAGCTCAAGCCCTGTGATACGGGGCCTGTGTGGCCCAGTCAGTTAAGCATTCGACTTTGGCTCAGGTCACAATCTTGTGGTTTGCAAGTTCAAGCCCCGTGTTGGGCTCTGTGCTGACAGCTCAGAGCCTGGAACCTGTTTCGGATTCTGTGTCTCTATATCTCTGCCCCTCCCCTGCTCATGCTCTATCTCTCTCTCACTCAAAAATAAAACATTTTGAAAATTAAAAAAAAAATCACAGCTATAAAGAGCATCTTGCAATACTGAAAATGCTTACGACATATAATTAACAGAATTTAGATAAGAAAACCAAGATAGAAGGTTTCACATATACTCTGATCACAATAATATAAAGAAGATAAATGGGAATACCCCAAAATTATACTGTATTCCTTCTCAGAAGTAAAACTTTAGTACCCAATAAACTTACCACTGAAGAAGAAAAGGAGGATGCTGGGTACCAAGTGGAATTCACCTTGGAAGAGACCTGTGAGGTAAAAGAATGATTATTTTGATAAATGAGAGCAGAAAATTATTAAAACTTGGAATGGCTACCATATGCTTAACATTACACTAGTTACTACGGGCATACGAAAAATGATTTGGTGTTTGCTCCCAAGGGTCATATAGTCTTTAAGGAGAAAAGATAACAGACGATGAGGTACGGCAAACTATAAGAAAATAATAAATCATAATGATCATGTCCTCAGTGTCCAGGGAAGTCCTGATTTAAAAGGTTTTGGTGGCTCAGTCAGTGAAATGTCCAACTCCTGACTTTAGCTCAGGTCATGATGTCACGGTTCATGGGTTTGAGCCCCACATTGGGCTCTATGCTGACAGTGCGGAGCCTGCTTGGGATTCTCTCTCCCTGTCTCTCTGCCCCTCCCCTGCTTGCTCTCTCTCTCCCTCTCAAAATAAAGAAACTTAAAAAAAGTTTTTTTATTGGACCATATTTTCCTAATTTTTGGCCTGGAAAATGTAGTCACCACAAATCTTAACAATATGAAAACTCTTAAATGGTATCCAACACAATCGGGTGTCGAATATAAGATAGCATATAACCAAGTGTCAAATGTAAGTGTAAGTATTTACATGCCCATATAAATACTTGAACATAAATGTTTATAGCAGCTTTGTGAAAGCCCCAAACTTAGCAATAACCAAAACCACTGGATGGGTGAATAGGGAAACTAATGTGGTATATCCATACATTGGAATAGTACTCAGCAATGAAAAGAACTATTACACATGCAGCAACTATAGCAATTATAACTGGGTAAACTGGATAACTATAGCAATTATACTGGGTAAAAGAAGTCAGACATGCAAACAGTATACACTTTATGATCTCATTTATATAAAACTAGAAAATGCAAACTAATCTATAGTGCTAGAAAGCAGATCAGTGGTTGCCTGGGGATGATGGAGGAAGTGGAGAAGATGGGATAGGAAGGTAACTTTTTGGGGTGACAGATATGCCCATTATCTTGAATGTGATGATATTTCCACAGGTGTATATAAATATAAAACTTGGGGTGCCTGGGTGGCTCAGTCAGTTAAGCATCTGGCTCTTGGTTTTGGCTCAGGTCATGATCTCTTGGTTTGTGAGTTTGAGCTCCACATCAGGCTCCATGCTGATGGTGCAGAGCCTGCTTGGGATTCTCTCTCCTTCTCTCTCTCTGTCCCTCCCCTACTCCTGTGCTTTCTCTCTCTCAAAATAAATAAACTTAAAAAAAAAAACCACGAATATAAAACTTATCAAATGGTATACTTTAAATATGTAGAGTTTATGTCAATTTTATTGCAATAAACTTGTTTAAAAAATGCCACATGTACCTTATAGGAAAAGAATGTGTTGTATAGGTAACATTTGATAGGGTATAATCAGCAGATTGGGGAGAGGGGCCAGTTACAATAAAATAACTTCATTTGTATATATGCTATAGAAGTTGATTTAAGAAATATTCAAGTCAATTAGGGATGGGAAGTAGAGGAAAACTGTATTCTAAAAATCTTTTATCTTGTCTGAAGACAGACATGTTTTTACTTTTTATTTTTAACGTTATTTTTGAGAGACAGAGTGTGAGCAGGGGTGGAGCACAGAGAGGGAGACACAGAATCCAAAGCAGGTTTCAGGCTCCAAGCTGTCAGCACAGAGCCCCACACGGGGCTCGAACTCATGAACCATGAGATCATGATGTGAGCCAAAGTCGGCACTCAACTGACTGAGCCACCCAGGCGCCCCAGAAGACAGACATGTTACTCAAAGGGTTTGGGGCTGCATGAAATGCAAGAATTTGTTTGTGTTCCTGCAGTACTATCTAGGGGAAAGGGTGCCAGTCCTTTGGGCCAGCAGAAGATTCTTCCAAATGCCTCATCTACTTCCTCTCCCATTCCCCACAAAAATTATTTCCAATCATCCACACTCTTCTAGAGCCCACCATGTTTTATTTATAGGCATGTTCCCAACATCAACATGGTACCTCGTACATAGGAGGTGTTTAATAAGTATCTATGGAACAAATGAAAGGTCTACTGGGTGGCTGACTGCCCCCAACCAAGACTTGGTTAGGTGTCCCTTTTTGGACTCCCATAGCAGCCAGTACTTCCCCTATCAGGTTTATCTGTCTGTGCTGTAGTTGCCTGGTTACTTGTCTGTTGCCCAAAAGACTTGAGTTCCATGAAGGTAGGCACTGCATCTGTCTTGTTCACCTACTTTACAGTTATTGTGATCAAGATTGTCCAGATATGGAAAATAGCAAGTTGTTGGTGCTAATTCAACGTTACTATTATATTATTATAAATACTTTTTGCTGTGACTCCTTGCTATTTGGAAACTTCTCTTATCTCCTCACTATTATGTCTTTTCTCCTTGCCACAACTCTGTCTTCTCACTACTTAGTTGTTCTTACTCCTTGCTATTTCAAAACTTATTCTCTTAAAACTTCCAACCTTGCTGCTTCCTCTCTCATTCTCAAAAGCTGACCTTTGTTTTTCCTACTTCAGAGGGAACAGAAACCATCAGATGAGAACTTCAACTTCCTACTAGCAACCCTACAAAACTGACCTATACCCATCCTTTTCCCCTCCTTTTCGCTTATAAGGGAGAAGATAGCTCCCTTATATAAGGGAGAAGACAGTCAATCACAATCACAAGCTCTGTGGGGACAAAGTGACTGGGAGACTGAAGCGTACAACAAGTATCTATGGACTGACCAATGAGGCACCTGTCCTCCAACTGAAGGCTAATCTGCGCCTGTGCTCTAAAGCCAACTTTTCCCACTACCCCAGACACCTCTACCAATGATCCTTTCTTTTCTGAAACTTAAACCTCTCTCCATCCAATAGCAAGGATTCTCTATACTAATTACCTTTATTTCCTCATTTCCCGCTAACCCTTCAATCTACTCCAACCTTCATGACTAAACACCAGTGACTTCCTACATCCCATGGGCTCTTCCCAGTTCTTCTGTACTTAACCTTTTCCCGCCCTTTTCACCAGTCTTCAGTATGTCCTGATATCATCCTCTGCTCCCTGGCCACTAACAATTCCATTTCCTCAAGACTTGGTCCTAGGCCTTCTTTTCTCATTCTGCACATTCTCCTCAGGTGATTTCATCAACTCCTGTAGCTTGATTATCTAGATTCCGATGATGCCCAAATCTAGTTCTTAGCCAGCTTCCTCTTCAGATAATAGCTACCTAATTGTCTTCACCACACCTCTATGTGGATGTTATTTAGGTACATATTGAGAAAGCTGAACTCCTCATCTTCCTCTCACCAAGCTGCTCTGCTTTCTATATCCCGCTTTTCGGTGAAGGGGACCACTATTCACCTTGTTGCCCAAGAAAAAACCAGCATGTCACCCTAACTCCTCCCTCTCTCTCCACAGTGAATCAAATCCTGGCAATCGGTCCTCCTAGAAGTCTCTGGAACACAGCCTTTTTTTCTCTATGCTGCCTGCCATCACTACAGTCTATACCATCACTGTCTCTTACCTGGACTTCAGTAACTGTTTCCTTACAGGTCTCCCAGACTCCAGTTTTAAGCTTTCTGAATCTAGCTTCCTCCCCCATGCCAGAGGGGCTTTCTAAGACACAAATCTGGGCAGATCACTCCCTTGTTTAAAAAGCTCCAATGGCTTTCCACTGTTCTTAAAGGCTAATCTTGATGTTGCTTAGAAGACTTCCCATGGCATCTTTACTTTTCACAGCTTGCCACTTTCCTCCTTGCTGTCTATGTTCTAGGCATTTGGAACATGTTTTGTGCTCTTTTTGCCTGTATACATGCTGCTCCTTCTTGCATGGAATTCTGTTTGCTTGACTCACTCCTATTTCTTATCTCCCTACTTAGCCATCACTTTGGGTGTCAGTGAAGATCAGTTTTATGTTTGCCAGTAGGAAGTTGAGGAAGTTCTCAACTGACGGTTTCTGTTGCCTTTGAAGTAGGAAAAAAAAAAGGTTAACTTCTGAGAGTGAGAGGGGAAATAGTCAGAAGCTTTTAAAGTCACAATCTCAAGTTTAGGTCAAGCACCTGATTATACAGCTCTTACAACACCTAACTTCCTCCATTTCTTATATCATATTATGGAATAACAGATTGTTTAATTATTAAGTCTCTTTCCCCTTAGGTCACTAGTGGCTGTGTCCTCAGCTCCTGGCATTGTTCCTGGAATAGAGTAAGCATTCATTAATACATTTGCAGAATGAAAAACTGAGTACTGGCCAAGCAATCATTTGGTATTCATCCTGTTTCATGTTTACTCTCTTACAGGGCAGAAAATGCACAGATCAGTCAACTTGAGGATGCTAGGCCACTTAGTTTTATTTTTTTACTTGCACACAGCCTCCTTGCTGCCAAGAGGGCATAAAAGGCATTGCATCTGGCATAATAAAACATTAGCACATAATTTTTGATGGGTTGGATCTCCTATCTTTTCTTCATTTCCTAAAAAGACATTCATTACCACTGTTGTTAAACTATCCTGCTTCCAGTCACACCAAAATTCTTCCTCTCTAGATGTCTACCTCATACTTGTTTCCTTTATCAGTCACTCCCTTTCCCCTTGGCTGAAGGCCTGCTAGTCTTGCAAAACTCA
Organism: Felis catus; assembly: GCF_018350175.1. Taxonomy (NCBI): domain Eukaryota; kingdom Metazoa; phylum Chordata; class Mammalia; order Carnivora; family Felidae; genus Felis; species Felis catus. The sequence goes on from NC_058373.1 coordinate 119,078,473, forward strand.
AGCTGGAGCCAACTCCTTCTGGATTTTTTTCCTGAATTGTACAGATGGAGTATGAGATAGTTTCCCTACACCCCTGCAGTACTCTGTGCACTCCTACTGTTAGTGCTTACTATTGCATTACAATAGGGGAGCCTACAGTGTGTGTCTTACTTAATCTCTCTTTTCCCAAAGCCTGGGGACAGTACCTGACATAGAAAGAGAAACCAAGACTTACGTCCTGAATTCTCAGCCCCATCAGTCACTAGTTGGGAGATACTGGATCGGCTTAAGTGTCAGGTATTTATTTCATTATATTCATGAATTCCAATCTTCACAAATATTCTTGAAACTAAAAAGTGGTGTTGCGAGGATAGAATGCAAGCATGACTGTGAAGTCTGTACTCTTTAAACCACATCACCGAGGCAAGCCACTGAGTGTCTTTAAGACTGGTTTTCTTGGGGGGTCTGGATGGCTCAGTCAATTAAGTGCCTGACTGCTGACTTTGGCTCAGGTCATGACCTCACAGATCATGAGTTTGAGTCCCACATTGGGCTTTGCACTGGCAGTGTGGAGGCTGCTTGAGATTCTCTCTCTCCCTATCTTTCTGCCCCTCCCCTGCTCGTGCTGTCTCTGTCTCTCTCAAAATAAATAAATAAACTTCAAAACAAAAAAGACTGGTTTTCTTTACCTCTGAATATGCTAAACCCATCATAAGTTGAAAATACATTTAATATATCTAACCCACCAAAAGAACATCATAGCTTAGCCTAGCCTACATTAAATGTGCTCGGAACACTTACATTAGCCTACAGTTCTACAAAATCATCTAACACAAAGACTATTTCATAAAAAAGTGTTGAATATCTCATGTAATTTACTGAATGCTGTTCTGAAAGTGAAAACCAGAATGATTGTACGGGTACAGAATGCTTATAAGTGTATCAGTTGTTTAACCTCGTGATCATGTGGCTGATAGAGAGCTGTGACTCCCTGCTGCTGCCCAGCATTCCTCAAAAGTCTCATACTGCATTTTGCTGGGGGGTGGGGACGATAAAAATTCAAAACTTGGAAGTACGGTTTCTACTGAATGCATATTGCTTTCACACCATTGTACAGTCAAAAAGTCTCAAGCTGGGGTGCCTGGTGGCTTAGTTGGTAAAGTGTCTGACTCTTGATTTTGGCTCAGGTCATGATCTCACAGTTTTGTGGGTTCGAACCCCAAGGACAGCTCTGTGCTGACCCTGTAGAGCCTGCTTCGAATTCCCTCCCTCCCTCCCTCCCTCCCTCCCTCTCTCTCCCTCTCTCTGCCCCTCCTCTACTCACACACTCTCTGTCTCAAAATAAATAAAAAAAAAATAGTCGGGGTGCCTGGGTGGCTCAGTTGGTTAAGTGTAGGACTTCGGCTCAGGTCACGATCTCATGGTTTGTGGGTTTGAGCCCCACGCCGCGCTCTGTGCTGACAGCTCAGAGCCTGGAACCTGCTTTGGATTCAGTGTCTCCCTCTCTCTCTTCCCCTCCCTCACTCACACTCTGTCTCTCTTTCTGTCTCCCAAAAATAAATGTTAAAAATTTTTTTGTGATTAAAAAATTTTTTTAAGTCTTAAGTTGAACCATTGAACGTCAAGGACTATCTATACTTAAAATTACTGAAAACAAGGGCACCTGGGTGGCTCAGTCAGTTAAGCATCCAACTTTGGCTTAGGTCACAGTCTCACGGTTCATGAGTTCGAGCCCTGCATTGGGCTTTGTGCTGAAAGCAGGGAGCCTGCTTGGGATTCATTCTCTCTCTCTCTCTCTCCTCCTCTTTCTCTGGCCCTCCCACACATACTCTCTCTCAAAATAAACTTTAAAAAAATTACTGAAAACACCAACTCTTTCCTTTACAGACCCTTTTGATGATCCTCTGAAATTCATGACCCCCAGAATCTAGACTACCTTTTTTTTTTTTTTTTTTTTTTCAGTTTGAGAGAGTTAGAGAGAGAGGAGCACAAGCAGGGGAGAGGGGTCAAGGGAGAGAAAAACAGAATCTTAAGTAGGTTCCACAGTCGGCATGGAGCCCAATGCAGGGCTTAATCCCACGACCCTGGGATCATGACCTGAGCTGAAATCAAGAGTTGGATGTTCAACCAACTGAGACATCCAGGCGCTCCTAGACTACTCTTTATCAAAGTTTCATGTTATAGTAACTCCTCTTTGGCTAAGAATTACTGTTTATGTTCTTTTCCAGGTCAACTCGGAAGTTTCTTCAAATGAATCAGAAAATAGTGTCTGTTTCCAAAATAAAGTGCATAGAAAGGGAGATTCCTCTCCTTGATTCAAAGCACAAAATACCTTCTTAAGGCCATCAATGACTCACTGTGATGGTGGGGAAGCAAAGGAAAAAAACCAATTTTAGTAAAAGATTTCAAGGATAAATTGGTAATGGAAATTATAGGGTAGAAACTTTGTATCCCTACTATAAAAAAAGGTCCTAGAAAAACAACTAGGATCACAGCAAGAAATAGATGAGTGAAGCCAGACTATCTGACAAACTTTTCCGGTCCATTCTCCTCACTGTCCCGTTAAAAAGCATTTAAACATGAACCTTTACTGACTTTGCTAAGAATTTAAAAAATGCATTAAGTTTCTGCAGTAGAACTCAATGCAACCTGGTAAGTGCTATTATCTAAAAGCCCAGCAATATAGAGGAAGAAGTTCCCAGGCTGGATGTAACAAGCAAAAAGGGCAAAGCTGTTTCTTGTAGGTTGGAGAAACTTTGCCTGCAGTAAACCTTGCCTAAGTACTTGCTGGGTTGTGAAAACTGGGGAAAGGCTATGAACAGAGTTAGAAACCACCCCCAGGCATGCAGAACGGACCCAATCCCCACCATGGACAAGTGTGAGGTTGTGTTAGCACACTCAAAGCTGACTTTGGATTAGGACCTTGGAATTAACACTTCTTGTTTATTTTCTACCACCCATTTTAGAGTTGTTTATCACCTCATTTTCTATCACTTTTTTTTAGATGTTTAGTCCCTTGCATATGCTTGGAACATCTGGTAGTATAACTATGTGTCCTTATTTACCACCAACAAGAATACTGTAACTTTGCTAAAAGTTTAAATGAAACTCTTGGCAAGAAAAGGGACAGCCTACAGCCTGTGGAAAAAACAAAGAGCCATAGCTAGGTTAAACAGCTCAGCAAATAACTGCTTTGGGGAAAACCTAGTGTACATCTTCCAGAAGGATATTCAAAGTTCATTCACGGACCCTCCCCTTCGTGTGCTTCCTTTACCACGGATTAGACAGTGAAGTAGGGTGGGGGGAAGGGAACAATCTGGTCCCTCTGGGCAGGAGAAAGAGCTCTAAGAAAGGTGACCAGAAAAGGGAGTTTCTGGAAAATAAGGTGAGAGAGGTGACTGGCACAGAGGTGAAAAGGAAACACGGTGAGTGGACCAAAGTAAGTGAGGGCAAGTGAGCGACTGCAGGGACGGACAGGGCTGGGGGGAGGAGAGTGCGCCAGAGACAGAAAGGGAGAGCCTCCAGAGTAAAAGGGCAGAGAGCCAGGGGGGACAGTCCAGGATGCAACGAGGGCGGATGAGAAGTGAAGACTGGGACAAGGCCTCACGCGCCGGGTGGGAACTGGAAGGTCGGCTAAGAAGGGGTTGGCTCAGAGAGTGGACGGAAAGGACCCAATTCCTAGCTTCGCCGTCCCTCGGTAGCACCCTCACTCGCCTGCAGGATCCGGGTCCGCACTGCTGCCGCCGCCGCCACCGCCGCCGCCATGGTCCTCAGCTGCCTGCAGTCGGCCTCCACGAGCCCCTGCTGCGGGTGACTCCCTAGAAGCGCCACGGCTGCCAGGCCCAGCCCTCCCAGCCTGCCGCACTTCCTCATTGGTGGAGAAGACTATTTCCTCTAGCCAATCACGCACCCTAACACCTTACTGCACTCCTCTCAGTCCCGGTCTTGGAGATACGCGATTGGTCCGAAGTGGAAGAGCCCTAGCCCCCTCCCAGCTCAGAAAATTCGGTTGGCCGAGGTAGGAAAGTCGCCACTGACTTGAGTACTCTGTATTGAGCACACGGAGAAGACGCCCCCTAAACGGGAACCCCGATTGGCCACAGGTACGACGGCGGTCCCACCCCCTCACCGAAGAAAGTAAATAAGACCCTTCAAGAACTTTGCAGTCGCCGCACCTCATCCACTGTGTGAGGGGGTGTGGCCAGCACTGGAGGCGGGGCTAGGCAAAGCTTGCCTATGGGGCGGGGAAATGAGACAGGGCTGCAAGTTGGGGATAGGGGTTTCTCTCTGGGGGCGTGGCTTATGGATCCTAGCTTTCCCGCCGACGGTTGGCCACGTCACGTGACATGGGTTGGAAGATGGCGTCTCCCACAGACGGTAAGAGCCGGCATAGAGACCTTTCGGCTGCAACCTCCTTCTTTGCTCTGCTGGTGACTTCCATTGTCTGCCTGCCCCTCGAACTTACACTTTTGTTCTTGAGCTCCAACCCTTTCCTTTAGGCTTCTTTTTCTTAGGATGCGGGTGTGTCTTCAAGCTCGCCTGTTCTTCACAGTAGCTCCGGAGGTGCCCCGTTTCCCCTCTGCGTACCAAGCGGGTGGAGGAGGGCACCCTCGTGGGGCCCATTCCAGGCGGAAGGTCGGGGTCGCTCTAGCCCTCCCTTCGCCCCATTTGGGTGAGGCAGGGCCGAGGAGGATATACTGCTGGGGGGAAATGTGATGCTTTAGTGTAGTTTTCTTCTCAGGGCACCCCATGGAAGGGTCCATTCTCTCTTCTTTTTGAGCATCTGGCAAGATTCGTTCAAACCCTAGCTGGGGTTGGTGGCCGACCTCATTCCCGGAATTAAGCCACAAGCAAAACCTGATATTCTCCTGTCTCGGTAGATTGGGACCGTTGCCCTGTTTTGGTCCCTTCCGTCTTGGTCCCTTCCCAGAGAAAGATGAGAATTGAGCTTCTCGTAGTCATGCACTTATCTCATACTCTCTTGCTTCTCCTGTATGTATTTCCTCAGGCCCAGTGAGTGAACGATTTCTGTCTATATGTTGTCTAAGATACAAGTCACTTCAGATAGCAGTTAAGTGGTTTTGGTATATCCGCATTCTTCTGCACTCCATTCTGCCTTATTTATGATTTTGCAGTCATTTCTGAACTCACTTAATTTTTGCTTCTACCGCCCCCATCCTCAAGTCCATTTCATTGATATGTAGTTTTCTCAAACACATTTTGTGTTTGGAAGAAATCTTGAAAGTTTATTTCAGAAATGAGGAAATTGAGGCCAGGAGAGCTATTACTGAGTTTCCACTGTATGAAAGGCAAAATGTTAGGTGCTTTGGGGGAGGAAGAGATTAATCAATCATGTAAATGCTTTTGTACTTTAAGGTCTCATTTTAGATCACTTCCCAGAGAAGGTTTCCCAGAACACAGTATCTGAAGTTGCCTCTCTTCACTGTTATTCACTGTCTCACTACCTTCACTATCAGCATAATTAGTCTGTTAATTTTGCCCCTTTCATGCTAGATTATAAATTCCAAGTCTGCCTTGTTCATGGTTGGATCCCAGAGTTTAGCACAGTGTCTGGCAAGCAGACCTTCAATTAACATTTTATTTTTAATCAATAATTTACTAGTCTTGGGTTTCAAGTTTAACTTAGTCTTAAGTTTTTTGAGCACAGGTACGTACTGTATAAGAAATTATGGGTGTTCAGAGTCAAAAAATATTCCTTCTGCCTGGATGCTCTCTTAAAATGTCTTTCTTGCCAGAAAAAACAAAAAAGGACATTTATAAAGTCAACTAAGGGAATGGGTAGTTATTGTTTAATAGGGTACAGAGTTTCAGTTTAGAATGGTGAGAATATTCTGGAGATGGATGGTAATGATGGTTACACAACAGTGTGAATGTTTTTAATGCCACTGAACTGTACCCTTAAAAATGGTTAAAGTGGTACATTTTGTTATGTGTATCTTACCAGAATTTTTAAAAAATCAGCCAAGTGATAGAAGTAGAAGTAATTGCTATTCAAATTTTTAGTTTATGGGGCGACTGGGTGGCTCAGTAGGTTAAGTGTCCGACTTTGCCTCAGGTCATGATCTCGTGGTTCACGAGTTTGAGCCCCGCATCAGGCTCTTAACTGACAGCTCAGCACCTGGAACCTGCCTCAAATTCTGTGTCTCCCTCTTTCTCTGCCTCTCTCCCACTCATACTCTGTCTCTCCCCCGCTCATGCTCTGTCTCTCTCAAAAATAAATAAAAATCATTAAAAAACTTCTTTTTAGTTTATTACTAAGTTGTTTTTATATTTATAAATTTGGAGATTTTAGAATTGTGTTGCTTGTATTTTGTTTTTTTCTTGTGTTCTCTATTTTTTTTTTTTTCCTTTTTTTGGCTAGGAAGAATATTGGAAGCATTGTTTTCCCTTGATCTTCTAGCCATCTCCATAGTCACTCTATTTGCACACTTGATTTTTCAGTTTTCATGCTTATCTTTTACAGAATTGCATTCTTCACCTAATCTTTTCCTTTTAATCTGACAAAATCATGTTGAGCACTTTGAACTTAAATACAGCTTCTAAATAAGTATCTCATCCTAAAATATTCCACTGCCTAGCTTTCTCACTATTTTAAAAGTTTATTTATTTTGAGAGAGAGTGCGTGTGTGAGAGAGTGGGGGAGGGGCAGAGAGGTTGAGAGAGAATCCCAAGCAGGCTCCACCCTGTCAGTGCAGAGCCCAATGTGGGGCTCGAACTCATAAACTGAGAACTCATGACCTGTGCCAGAGTTGGATGCTTAACCGACTGAGCCACCCAGGTGCCCCTAGCTTGTATCTTTAGTGTTTTACCTGTCTCTTTCTATAAGATTTAATTCAAATCTAGGTCATTTACTCATTTGTGTTTTTAATGTTAAATTTGCTTAGCACTTCTTTAAAAAGGAGAACATTGGAATTAATGAATGAGAGTAGCACTCACAGCAAATTCTCAGTTATGCCCCAGACCGTGGGATCATAAGACCACCCTTGTTTGTTACTGGATCCTATTCTCAGTAAGTTCACTTTTGTTGTGATTGAGCTTCCTATCAGTAACATTCCTTGGGAATTTGAAAATTGGCATTTTGTGTGTTACACACAGCTTTTCTTTGTTACCATTTTTGGATGCATAGTTAAGACAATTTATTAGGGTTGAGTTCTTTACCAATTAGAATGCTGCTGGAAATTCCCGTAGAATATTTGGGGGGGGCGGGGATCCAGTTTAGAGAAGAGCACATGTTTGTTGTTGTTTTTTTAATTAGGCTTCATGCCCAGCATCCAGCCCAACACAGGTCTTGAACTCACGACTCTGAGATCAAGACCTGAGCTGAGGGGCGTCTGGGTGGTTCAGCTGGTTAAGCGTCCAACTTCGGCTCAGGTCACGATCTCGTGGTCTGTGAGTTCGAGCCCTGCATTGGGCTCTGTGCTGACAGCTCAGAGTCTGGAACCTGCTTCAGATTCTGTGTTTCCCTCTCTCTCTGCCTGTCTCCCGTTTGCACTCTGTCTCTCTCCTCCCTCCCTCTCTCTCTCCCTCTCTCTCTCTCTCTCTCTCTCTCTCTCGCGCGCGCAAAAATAAATAAACATTAAAAAAAAAAAAAAAAAAAGACCTGAGCTGAGATCAAGAGTCAGGCGCTTAACTGACTGAGCCACCCAGGCACCCCAAGGAAAGCACATGTTGAAATTTTATACATACGTACGTTTTCCAGGGAATGAATCCATAGCCCTTTTTCCCGCAGATTTCCAAAGATGTGACTCACCCAGAAAATGTTAAGAACCACTGTTTAGACCATTAAATGAACTAATTTATGCAACTGTCTGTCATACTGAGCACACAATGGATACTCAACAAACGTTAGTTGTTATTAATGTTGAGCATCTACTGTGTGCCAGGGAAGAGTAGTGAAGGAATGGTATGTATCAAATGGTATGGAAGAATTAGGCAGGGGCTGGATCATGTATGATGTTTTTCTAGGGCATGGCAGATACAATATACATTCATGAACTTAGCTGGGAAGAAGTCCCTTAAGCCGAAGAGTGACACAAACTGATTGACATTTTAAAAAAAAGTCAGTTCTGGCTACTTTGTGAAGAACAGATTTGGGTAGAGAGGAGAAGAGGTAAAAATCGAGGCAGGGAGAACTGTTGAGAGGCTTCTGAATAGTCTGGGAGAGAAGTGATGGTTCCTTGGCTAGTTAATTTGGTTTCATGGTATATTTTGGAGAGGGAAACTACTGGACTTACTAATGGATTGTAATGGACGGGTGAAGGAAAGGGAGGCATGAAGGATAGATGACGTCTGGATTTTGGTTTGAGAACTGGGGTTCATGGTGGTTCTATTTCTTGAGGTGGAGATGATTTTGAATGTATTAGACTTACGGTTTTCACACATGTAAATAGAGACAGATGTCAGGAGTTATTAGAGCTCTGGCAGAGGAGTTTGTTAAGTAGCCTCCTAGCTCTTCCTCTGAAGTTCTGGGTAAGATTGGGACTGGAAATATAATTATGGAGTTATTGACATATAAATGATGGTAAAAACTGTGGGGCTAGATGAGATCTCCTTAGGAGACTTCAGGTAGAGAGTGAAGCCAGCCTAGGGTGGGACCTGTGTGGTAGAAAATGAGGAAGGAGTCAGTGAGGTAGGAGAAAAATCAACATCATAGAGGTTTTATAGAAGCTGGAAGTGGAGTTTTTCAAGGAGAGTGGTCAGTGTGTAAGTGCTGCAGAGAGGTCACATAATAACAGAGAAGTGACTGCTGGATTTAACAACATAGGTAGTCATAGGTGATCTTGATCACAACACTTTCCATGTATGCAGGAGCAGAAGCCTGATTGTCATGGGCTAAGGAGAGAATGTGAGGTAAAGGAAGTGGAAATAGCAGGATAGACAACTCAAGAACTTTTGAAATGAAGGAGGAAAAAGGAGGTAATGGGGTCATAGAAGAATTTTTTTCAAAGAAGGAGAAATTCTAGAACAGGCTTGCTTGCTGTTGAGGATGAGCCAGTAGAAAACATAGAAATTAATTGTGTAAGAAAGATTATTCAAGATGATATCTTTGACAAAGCAAGAAAAAAAATGGCATGCAGAGCTCTGCAGAGGAGTTTGTCTTTCTTGGGAGCAGGGACACTTAATTGCGGGAAAATCTAAGAGTATGAGTGAAGATGCAGATGGGTTTGTTGTTACTTATTTTTCTTAACACCCCACTAAAATATTGCTCCCGGGGCGCCTGGGTGGCGCAGTCGGTTAAGCGTCCGACTTCAGCCAGGTCACGATCTCACGGTCTGTGAGTTTGAGCCCCGCGTCAGGCTCTGGGCTGATGGCTCGGAGCCTGGAGCCTGTTTCCGATTCTGTGTCTCCCTCTCTCTCTGCCCCTCCCCCGTTCATGCTCTGTCTCTCACTGTCCCAAAAATAAATAAACGTTGAAAAAAGATTTAAAAAAAAAAAATATTGCTCCCAGTTTATAGATCAGAAAAGTGAAGTTTGATGAAGGAGAATGATTTATTTTTATAACATCATGGCCTGGTAGTGTCAGTAGTTCTAGAACTCAGATTTCTAGACTTCCAAGAGAGTGTCCCAGTTTGTTATGTTCTTTGAGTTTGAAGTGTTATAAAATGTGAATTAACATGTTTTGTGTCTTCTTGGCTCATGTGGGTGTTTTGTTCTAGGGACAGATCTGGAAGCATCTCTGCTAAGTTTTGAAAAACTTGACCGTGCCTCGCCAGACCTTTGGCCAGAACAATGTAAGTTTTTGGTTTCTTGATATCAGAAGTAATACAGGAGAACCAGTGCTACTTTGAGAGAGAGTTTTGAAGTTATCATTTAACTGTAATGGTTAAAAATTTGATTTTACTTCACAGGGAAGAGACTGAATTCTGTGGTCTGATGTTAAGAATAGCTTTTTGGTGGTTTAACTTTTTCAGGACACAGTGTGACTCAGGAAATGATAGACAGCCTTAAAAAAATTACATCTGAAATAAGTTCAGACAATTCAGGGATACATAAAGTATTTCTTCACTTCCTTCACTCACTCTTGTAAAATCACTATTAATAGTTTGGTACAAATCCTCTTGGCTTTTATAATGATTATATAGATAAACAAATACATATTAAAAAAAATTTCTTTTTTTAAACGTATATTTATTTTTGGGACAGATAGAGACAGAGCATGAACGGGGGAGGGTCAGAGAGAGGGAGACACAGAATCCGAAACAGGCTCCAGGCTCTGAGCTGCCAGCCCAGAGCCCAACGCGGGGCTCGAACTCACGGACCGCGAGATCATGACCTGAGCCGAAGTCGGTCGCCCAACCGATGAGCCACCCAGGCGCCCCAAATACATATTTTTAAAGTATACAGCAGGGTTTTTTGGGTTTTGGTTTTTGTTTTGTTTTGTTGTTTTTGGTATAATGATGTGTCACATGTACATGGTTGGGCTAATATAGCTTAACTTATCCCACCTAGTAATTTATTAATGCATCTTTCCATGTTAGTAGGTCTAGATCTACTTCATTCTCCTGAAGTATTTCATTATGTAGATATACTGTAGTTTATATATTCCTACCCTATTTGGAAACTTTAGTCCACTGTTTGATATTACAAACAACTTAACATGTACCTCTAACATGTACCTTTGTACACAATGTAGAGGATGGCTGTGTGTGAGTGCCCATTTACCCAGATACTAGCCATTATTGGACGTTACTGATATTTATTATCTTTAGTTCATGTATCTTTATTAGTGAGGTTGAGCAGTTATTTCATTTTATTTTACTTTATTTTATTTTATTTACTGTTTATTTTTGAGAGAGAGAGAGAGACAGAGTGCGAGTGGGGAAGGGGCAGAGAAAGAGAGAGAAACACAGAATCTGAAGCAGGCTCCAGGCTCTGAACTGTCAGCACAGAGCTCGATGCAGAGTTCGAACCCACGAGACGTGAGATCATGACCTGAGCCAAAGTCGGATGCTTAACTGATTGAGCCACCCAGGCACCCCAACAGTATTTTATATTTAAATATCTGTTTTTATCATTTTGTTTTCTAATGTAATTCTTCTTGTGAGGCATTTAAGTAACAACTGGATTGATAGAACAGCATACCTAAAAAAGTAAATTTAAATTTTTTGGTAAGACATATTGTATCTCCCTGTCCTTCCAGCTAACTCCTGATCCTTCCAAGTTCAGTTGAGGCATTATTTTCTTTGAGAAGCTTTTCTTCCCTCCCCTCAGTCAGATACAGATTTCTTTTTTTTCTTTTTCTCTCTTTTTTTTTTTTCCTTTTCTTTCCTCTCTCTCTCTCCCCCCCCACCCCTTTTTTTTTTGTCTTCCCATAGCACCTGGTATCTTTCTTGGAGCACTTAAAAAATAATTACCGAGTTTCTCTCCTTTTCCAGACTGTAAGCTCCTTGAAGACAAGGCTGTTTTCGTCTTCTTATTTGGCTCCTCTATGTCTGGGGACACTAAAATATTTATTGAATAAATAATATGTTTTTTCTTTTCAGTACCAGGTGTTGCTGAATTCGCAGCTTCCTTTAAAAGTGTAAGTAATATTTTATTTACCTAATGAAGTTTATACAGTGTTTTACTCCTTAGTAAAAGCTTAAATATCTCCTGTTTCTTTATTTTCAAGAAAAATGTCATAGGCTTAAAATCAGTTTGTAACTACAGCCCTGGAAATCTGTTTATATTATCATCATGTTGATAATAATGTCTTCCTCTGTCCAAATGCTCTATTTTGGCATTTTGACCTATGTCTATTAGCCACTTTTCTCAGCGTGAAAGCTTTTAAGGCACCTTTCTTTGAATCTTCTCCTGTGCCAGAGAATGTTACTTGCTGATTGTCTCGAGCAGTTCAGTTGGAGTCTTTTACCAGAACTGGATTTCAAGTAATTTCTTTCATTGCTTTACTAATTTCTTACGCATGAAACAGTAACAGTGGTCAGACCTTTCTTCTTCTTCTTCTTCTTCTTCTTCTTCTTGTTCTTCTTGTTCTTCTTGTTCTTCTTCTTCTTTATTTTGACAAAGAGATCGAGGTGGGGGGAGGCGCAGAGGGAGAGGGAGAGAGAATTCCAAGTAGTATCCACACTGTCAGCGCAGAGCATGACATGGGGCTTTTGGCTTAATCTCATGGACCATGACATCATGACCTGAACCCAAATCAAGAATCAGAGGCCTGACTGATGGAGCCACCCAGGTGTCCCCAGACCTTTCTTCTAAGATAATTTCTCTGAGACCAACTATAAAGATGAGCAGTATTATTTTGTAAAGTGACTCTTTGCAGGCCATATCTGAACCTAGAGAAATCTGAGCTTTTGAAATTATAATTTGTCAGTATTTTTGAACAAAAGCCTGAAGGCTGAAGACTGTATGACAATCTGCTTTTCTTATAAGAAGGAAGATTACGATCTCTTTACATTTTGTATGCATCTGAGTGGATGTATTCTTACATTTTGACAGCCTATTACTAGTTCTCCACCCAAATGGATGGCTGAAATAGAACGTGATGACATTGACATGTTGAAAGGTAAGCAATGCTGGTGACTTCTAACTTTTAACCTGACGTTTATGCTCTTCCACAAACCACCTTTCCAATTTTTCTCTCACTATTCCCTTATGGGTATTCTCTGCTGCAGTCAGACCGCCTGCTTAACTAAGCTGATTCATGATTCTTCATGTCTGAATGCTTGTCCCTATTTTTTCATATGTATAAATCCCTTCAACTCAGGACCAGTCATGATGATTTCTGCTGCTGCTAAATTCCTTTAATATTAACTTTATTTTGTATAATGCTACAGTCAACAAAAGCTCTCACATAAAAATTTCCCATTTAATTCTCATAAAGGTCCTGTGAGTTAGGTATGATGGTGTCTAAAGTTCAGAGGTTAACTTAACCAAGATTTATTAGAATTAAAATTTAAACTGATCTTTTAAGTCTAGTCCTTTACCACTCTAACACAAGTGCCTTATTTAGGATTTACTGCCATATATTGTTGTCAGTACTATTAATTGATAACCTCTTAGTGGGTTAGGACCTGTCTTTTAGTTCTTTCTATGCCATCAATTTCTTCCATAAAGAATACTAGAAGTAGTGAATATTGTTGTTTGATAAATGACTTGGACCTCAACCACAAAGTGGAAATTTAAATTAAAAAACATTAATTTTCCTTGATTTTGCTCTACTTTATTTAATTTTTATCATCCTTCTGGTGATAAGATTCATGATGGTTGTGAAGTAATAGACTGAAATTAAGGTAAAAATCTGGCTTTCTTGAGCTATTCAAGAGCTGAACAGATCACGAAAGTCTACTTATGCCAGATATGGATAATGAGTGTGGCATGATAAGTGGGAGAAAATAACACCTTTATTTGATTTCAGAAGTAATTCATTGTTCTGCATGAAATGCTTAAATGCAGATCCCCTCCTCCAACCATGGAAAAATTAAGTCTCAAGGGCATCTCGGGTTCATTGTTGTAATGTTCCAAACAGACATTTATATGATGTCCCATCAGTATGAATTTCCTAAGGAAACTTTACATTTTTAGTAAGGGATTATAGCATCATGTTCCATTCCAATTGATCTGTATCTAAACATAAAAGGAATTGTGTGCTATTTAAATGAAAATCTGGTAAACTAAGTTTTTATTTTAAGTATATTGTCTTTTTATCTAGTATACTTAAAAAAATTTATAGGATTTTGGTTTGAAGGTAGTTTGGATTAATGTTTAGTCTCTGTTTACTAACTTAGGGAAATGGGGAACAGTAACTGTTTTGTTGCTATTTTATTATTATTTGGAATAATGGGGACTTATAAATGATAGTGGAGACAGTGCCATTTTGTAAGACAAAGATCTGTCTGAGACTTTCTCAGTGTTGTGTCAGATCACAAGGTTTCATATTTTAATGGTGTGTTTATTCTGTGTGATGGGTAAAATGAAAGTTATAAAAGGATCTTTAGAATAAAACATAATTTGCTATGTTTTTATGCTATTTTCATCTGAAGCATTTTGCAACAGTAGGAAAAATTCACTGATTTCTGTGTGTGTATGTGTGTATAGAGAGAATGATTGGATGAGAAGAGATCTGTTTTCTATTTATTAGATAAGAATTAAGCTTGAAAAGTTTTATAAGAAAGATTTCTAATCTGAATGGATTGTCACTAGAGAACAGTAGAAAGAAATGGTATTGAAATAAATTACTCTGTTTCAGAACTGGGGAGCCTCACCACAGCTAATTTGATGGAGAAGGTACGGGGCCTGCAGAACTTGGCCTATCAGCTGGGGCTAGATGAGTGTGAGTACCCATACGATCACATTTATTCAGGGTTGCAGGTTGTACATTTCATGATGAGTTCTAGCTGTAACTCAGAAAGTATCTTTATTAGGCATTCTGAAGGTAAGGAGTCACTGTAATCTAGTGTGCCTTTTGTGGTATAATACACTGGAACAATTATGGCGTTTACTCAGTAACAAGTTATTTTTCTCTATACAATAAAAGTATATTGGAAACCCTTTGAGTTTGAAGCGATAGAATGTCAAATCAAACTAGCTTAAGCAAAAGAGGGACTTTGTTCGTGCAAATCAAAATTTCAGGAGTAGAAATAGCTTTGAGGGTATCTAGATCTTTGACTTTTAATGATGTCATTGGGATGTATTCTTGTTCTTGGCTTTTGTTTTGCAGCTCAAGGCTCTTGCATTAGCCTTATTCTTTGAACTAGCAGTGGGGAAGGTGGCCAAAAGGAGCTCCAGTTTATATGTCTTTAAATCTTGTAACCCCAAAATAAAGAATATCTTTTATGAACATTCCAAAAGAAAGATCCTGGGGAGGACTCAGACTATACCATCTTGACTTAGACCTATTTTAGAACCACTCCTTTGGCCAGTTAGCATGGAACATTCTGATGGGCCAGGCTTGAGTCCTGGATACAGACACAGTTTAGAGGGATTAGTCTGACTCAGATCACATGGAATTGGAGGAAAGATTGGTTCCCCAAAGGAAAGCCCATATAGATTATATCTCTTTCCATACTGTATTCATTATAAAACTGGGAAAGGAATTGTAGAATTTCTCACTTTTTAAGTGAAAGAGAAACTCAACATAATACTGTGGTTAGAATTTCCTGAGACCTTCCTGAATCCACAGTTGTAAGAGGCTACAGTAGTTTATAATTTTCTTCAAACATGCAAGTTTTGCACTGATTGGAATAATCCCAAAAATAGTTTCATAAATTTTCTTATTTATAGAGCATATAGAGGATTCGTTCCCATTGTTGTTTTAAATTAATGCCAAATTCAATATGTCACTTTAAAATTTAATTTAAAACTTCTGATTGATTGATTGGTTGATCGATTGATTTACAGCGAGTGGGGGGAGGCGTAGAGAGAGGAGAGAGAGAATCCCAAGCAGGCTCCATGTGGTCAGCACAAAGCCCAACACAGGGCTCTATCTCATGAACTGTGAGATGATGAGCCAAAATCAAGAGTTGTTCAACCAACTGAGCCACCCAGGCACCTATAAAACTTTTAATTTTTGACTAATAGTCATCACTTCCTTAGGTCTCTCTATCTTTTCAATATTTCCATCACTGTCATTAGCAGTTGCTTTCTTTTCCCAAGAAAACATTTTAACCACTTCATGAATCAAGGAGCAGGAAACAACAAACTGCTTTGAAATATGGTTGCTAGTTGGTCATTTTTACTCATTTTTATCTAACTTTCCTCTGTGTTACTGGTCATTTATGTCTCATGATTAACATTTATGTCTTGGCAAAATTACTACTTAGCACGTATATCATGGACTTCAGGGTTTATAATGAAAAGGCAAATGTGTGATTATTAAATTCATGAATGCAAGGTTGGTATCATATAGAAGTTGATTCTTTTACTAGCTCTGGATAGTAAATGCTATAATAATCATAATAATCCTTTACCTTGGGGCGCTGGGTGGGTCAGTCGGTTAAGCATCCAACTCTTGGTTTTGGCTCAGATCCTGATCTTGCGATTTCATGAGTTTGAGCCCCACATCGGGCTCTGTGCTGACTGTGCAGAGCCTGCTTGGGATTCTCTCTCTCCTTTTTTCTCTGCCCTTCCTCCACTCAACACTGTCTCTTTCTCTCGCTCACTTGCTCTCTCTCTCAAAAATAAATAAACTTAAAAAAAAAAAAAGATTCTGTCTCCCTCTGCCCTTCTCCCTAGCTCATGTTCTGTCTCTTAAAAAAAAAAAAAAAGATAATCCTTTATCTCTCTGTCAGTTTTTTAGATGAAGGTTTATGCTTATTATATTAAGAAGACACTATATTGCCAAATGTATTTATCAACATTACTATCTCTAGTTAGTTGTAGTTGAAATTGCTTTATTTCTTCTAATTAGTTTTTCTGCTTTCCTACTGAGAAAGATAATAAAGTATTTTTCCCCATTTTTAAAAAATGTTTTTTATTTATTTTGAGAGAGAGAGATTACACGTACGTGAGCAGCAGAGGTAGGGCAGAGAGAGGGAGAGAGAATCCCAAGCAGGCTCTGCACCTTTAGTGCAGAGCCTGATGTGGGGCTCCATCCCATGAACCCCAAGATCATGACCTGAGCCGAAATCAAAAGTAGTTGGATGCTTAACTGACTGAGCCACAAAGTAGAAAAAATAGAATAATGGTCTCATGTTCCCAAGACCCAATTTCAATAGTCCATACAGAGCCAATCTGTTTCACCTATATAATTTCCCATAATTATTTTAAAGCAAATCTTAAGCATCCTATTACCTCATCACCCAATAGCTTCATATATAATTCCAAAAAACAAGGTCTGTCTCCCTCTTCCCTAACCTTTTAAAATATAACCACCATTCCATTACTGTGCCTAAAAATTTTTAACAAACTGTTGTCAAATAGCTAATTGGGTTTCGGATTTCCCTTGTTGACTTATAATTGTCTTTTTCAATTGGTGGTTTACTTGAATCAGGCCCTGAATAAGGTTCATGCACTGTGTTTAATTGATATGTCCCTTAAGTCTCTCTTAATCTGTCATAGTTCCACTTCTCTTTTATTTTCCCTTACCATTTATTAAAACTAGTTATTTGTTCTGTAGAATTTTCTACATTCTGGATTTTGTTGTTTACATTCCTATGGTAGTGTTTAATATGTTCATTTATCCCTTTTTTATTCCCTGGTAGTTAGATATAGAAGCCTGCACAGATACAGCTTGAACTTTTAATTGTTATTTTGGCAAGAGTATTTCATAAATGGTATTGTATACATCCATCAGAAGGTACATCATGTCTGCCTATCTCTCTTTGTGATGTTAAAATTAATTAGTTGATAAAGGCATTATTAGCCTGATCTATTATTCATTGTAAAATTCTCTGTCAGCCTTACAGCAGAGCTTCAGTAGCCTTTGGTAACTGCCTCGTTACCCTGTTTTATTATAGGTTGCCAAATGGTGGTTGTCTAATTCTGTCATTTTTTTGTTACTAGCTGGATACCTTCTATAAAGGACTTTATCAACTATTTACTATTACCTTGAAAGCTGTTTATACAGAATAAGTTATTCTCTCGCTATTTCCGTTTTTGGAACAGAGTTCCCTAAATATCAGTAAGGATTATTTTACTGGCTTTCCACAGAATGAGAAATTTGGTGTGGTATGTTTTAGTTTTTGATCCACATAGTTAAAAACGTTATTACTATTAAGTGTTTGTATTTCTCAAACTTAAGACTCTGGAGGTAGAGATTTGCAGTCACCTAACATAGCCACCTTAAGCACTAAACCAAAATTCTGAAACAGAAATGCTCATTTCTGCTATATGAGTCCCATGAGCACAGCTGAAATTTTTCAGAATTTTTTTCTGGTTCAAAATTCAGCCTTATTTCAGTTTCTGTATCAGTGCTTTGCAACTTATTGTCATTTTCCCTGATCACAACAAATTAACTGACATACAGAAAATAGTTTTAAAATTTAGAATCGGAAAGATTTATATTGGTACGTATTGGACTTCTTGGGTATAGTCAATCTTTGTTTTATCATATATGGTGTATTTGCATAAAAACAAGATCTTTTTTTTGTCCTTACAGATTATTCATCTACTCTAAGGGTTGACATTTACTTGACACCCTAATCTGGTGTTTCGATGTCTCAATCCTCTTTCCTGCATTAATTGAGAGGATGACATGGATGAAAAATAAGCAGTAGGAACTGATGAATCCCCAAGGACCAGTGATCCTGTTTTCATGCAAATATCTGCACTGATAAAGATGATGGAAAGAAAAAAAATGCAAAAAATATTTGTCCTCAAAACATGATTGTTTGTCACTTCCCTAGGGCATTGTTAAATGTTAGTATAGAAATAATGTGTACCTTCTAGGGTTGATAGTAACTAGATTGTGTCTTTTGGAAGATGAACCATGCCCTTTGATTCGTTATGTGATTATGTCTCAGATAACCCTTTTGGTATGGAGATTTGGGAGTGTAGTAATTTTTTGTGTAGGCATTTATAGCTTGTCATGATAGAAGTCCCTTGGCTTCATTTGAGCAGTTAATTTATATGAAATTCTCATGGAATATATAGAAATATGAAAAATTGTAAACTACCTTACCATATAAAGAATTTCTCTTCTTTCTGAGTTCAGGATCCTCTTATTTTGCTGGTACTATTGCAGTCACCTAACCAGTCTCCCTACCTCTTAACCACTGCATTCCAGGCCATCTTGTTTACTCTTAATCAGATTAATTTTTCTAACGTATCACTTGTTTCTTTTGACTTTTGCTATCAGTCATTAGTAGTCCTTTACTGACCATGTGGTCAAATTCATACTCTAGAACGGCACTCAAAATCCTTTTCACTCTGGTCCTAGCTTAATGTCTAGTTTGCTTACTTACTTTTTCTCTACCAAAACACCATACACTGTTCCTGTTTGAAATAGTCGCTCTTCCTGAAACACTTGCCCTTCTTAATTCTATCCATGCTATTCCTTTTTCTCAGAAAACTCCCCCTGACCTATTTCTAATGTTAGAACTTTTATTCGTCCTTCACTATTTAGACCCAAATTTACCCCTTTCATTAGTCTTTCATTCTCATTCCTGATCTGAAAAGTGAGCTCTCTTTCCTGGCCTCCTAAATTGCTCTTAAAACAGTTCATTTGTTTCATTCGTATAGTACTTCTACCACTTTGGGAGATTTTTTGTACATGTTTTATCCCTTAGATTGATTATAACTCTTTTAGGTAAGAGTCATAATTTGAGCTGTCTTTCTAATCTATAGAGTACCTGGCATATAGTAAAAGGTGCATGTATTTGCACAGTAAAGAATTTGCATAGTAAGTATGCAAATAAATATGATTGAGTGAATGATAACTGCTGATGACTTCAAGTGAAAAGATGGAATTTCTCTAATGAAATCCATTGACTTAAAAGTGAAAAGGTGGAAGTCTCTGGAAATTGTTTTTTCTGGATAGTTGGAATTTTAGTGATAAGAAGTATTGTTTAAAGGTCTTGTAATGTCTGGAATTTTTCCTCTAATGGCTGGATGATCACATGTAGTAAAAATAAGATGAAGCTTATTGGTGATGATTTGGTTTTATCTTCTACTTGGACTTTAGTCCATCACTATTATTATCTGGACATGATCCTGATTTAGTCTTTTCAACAGTCCTTTGCTTGGACTGTTGGAACTAAGACCAGTGGAACTAGGGGCGCCTGGCCGGTTCGGTAGAGCATGCAACTCTTGATCTTGGGGTTGTAAATTTGAGCCCCATATTGGGTACAGAGATTACTTAAAAATAAGATCTTTAAAAAAAAAAAAAAAAAAAACAACCAGTGGAACTATTGTGAATCCTATTGAACACTGATTCTCAACACATGTTACCTTTTAAAAAATTTTTGTCTCTTGTCTCTGAAGACTAGAATCCTTTTAGTAGTCCATGCAGATGAGCTAATTAATGGCTATATTCAAAATATTTTTAAATAAAATGTGAAAGTGGGAAAGCAAAGGATCATGCCATTTAAAACAATGCTAAAGCTTGGGACTCTGATGCATTTGTTCTTTTTTTTTTCTTTTTTACATAACAGCTTTGTTGAGATGTAATTCACATTATACAATTCACTTATTTGTATTGTACAGTTCAGTGGTTTTTAATATATTTAGAGTTGTGCAACTATCACCACATTTTATCTCCAGAAAGAAACCCTGTACCCATTAGCAGTCATTCCTCATTTACCCTCTAGGCCCACAGGTCTAGGCCACCACTAATCTACTTTCTGTCTATGAATTTACCTATTTTGGATATTTCATATAAATGGAATCATACAATATGTGGTCTTGTGACTGATTTTCAGTGTTTATGTTATAGCATGGATCAGTACTTAATTTCTTTTCATGGTCAAATAATATTCCATTCATAGATATATTTATCCACCAGTTATCCACATTATACTTATCCCCTACTTGATGGACATTGGATTTCTTCTATTTGACTAGTATGAATAATGCTGCTATAAACATTTACTTACAAGTTTTTGTGTGGATTTGCCTTTTTGTTCTCTTGGGCTTATAACTAGAAGTAGAATTTCTGAGTCACATGATAACTCTACATCTGACGTTTTGAGGAATTGTCAGACTGTTTTCCATACTGGCTGCACCATTTTACATTTCTACCAGCAGTGTATGAGGGTTCCAATTTCTCTATATGCTTTCCAGTACTTGTTTTTGTCTTCAAAAAATTATTATCCATCCTAATGAATGTGAAGTAGTATCTTATTGTTTAGACTCATTGTTATTACATTTGACTAATAACTAATGATATTGAGCATGTTTTCATGTACTTATTGACCAGCTGTATATCTTTTTTTGGAGAACTGTTTATTTAAAACCTTAACCTATCTTTATTTGTTTTTATTTAAGTTTATTTATTTATTTTGAGAGAGACAGACAGCGTGAGATGAACTGTGAGATCATGGCCAGAGCTGAAACCAAGAGTCGGACGCTTAACTGACTGAACCATCCAGGCTCCCCTAGATCCTTTACCCATTTTTAAATTTTTTTTTTTCAACGTTTATTTATTTTTTTGGGGGACAGAGAGAGACAGAGCATGAATGGGGGAGGGGCAGAGAGAGAGGGAGACACAGAATCGGAAACAGGCTCCAGGCTCCGAGCCCTCAGCCCAGAGCCTGACGCGGGGCTCGAACTCACGGACCGCGAGATCGTGACCTGGCTGAAGTCGGATGCTTAACCGACTGCGCCACCCAGGCGCCCCCCTTTACCCATTTTTAAATTGGATATATTTATTATTGAGTTGTGAGAGGGTTTTTTTTTTTTAATGTATGTTTATCTTGAGAGAGAGAGAGAGAGTAGACAGTGAGCAGAGGAGGAAGGGCAGAGAAAGAGGGAGACAGAATTCCAAGTAGGCTCCACACTGTCAGCACAGAGCCTGATGCAGGGCTCAAACTCACAAACCGTGGGATCATGACTTGAGCTGATATCAGGAGTTGGATGCTTAGCCAACTGAGATACCCAGGCACCCCGATATTCTTTGTATAGTCTGAAAACAGGTCACTTATCATATATATGATTTGCAGAAGTTCTGTCTCATTTTGTGTTGTCTTTTTACTTTCTTGATGATGTCCTTTGAAGCACAAAATTTTCAAATTTCGTTTTAGTCTGGTTTGTCTTTGTTGTTGTCGCTTGTATTTTGGTTTCATACCTAAGAAACCATTGCCTAATCCAGTGTTGTGAAGATTTATGCCTGTGTTTTCTTCTAAGAGTTTTATAGTTTGAACTCTTACATTTAGGTCTTTGATCCATTTTAGGTTAATTTTTTAGTATATGGTGTGAGGTAGGGATCCAAATTCATTGTTTTGCATGTGGATATATCCAGTTGTTTCAAACACCATTTGTTGAAAAGACTTTTCTTTTCCTATTGATTCTCTTGGCATTTTTGTCAAAAATCAGTTGGCCATAAATGTGAGGGTTTATTTCTAGACTCTTTGTTCTGCTTCCTTGATCTTATGTCTGTCCTTATGCCACTACCCCATTGGTTTGATTACTGTAGTTTTGTAGTAAGTTTTGAAATTGGGATGTGTGAGTTTTCCAACTTTGTTCTTTTTCAAGATTGTTTTGGATACTCTGGGTCTCTTGAATTTCTATAGGAATTTTAACTTGTTGCAAAGAAGTCAGCTGGGATTTTGAGAGAGTGCATTGAATCTGTATATTAGTTTGGGGAGTATTCCCATCTTAACATTAAGATGATAACTGAATGTACTATGTCTTTCTATTTACTTAGGTCTTTAATTTCTTTCAATAATATTTTGTAGTTTTTGAAATATAAGTTTTACATTTTATTTGTTAATTCTTAAATATTTTATTTTTTGATGTTATAAATGTTATTGTTTTCCCTTTTTTTTAAAGTTTATTTATTTATTTAGTAATTTCCATACCCCAATGTGGGGCTTGAACTCATGACCCCAAGGTTAAGAGTTGTGTGCTCCTCCGACTGAGCCAGCCAGGTGCCCCAATGTTATTGTCTTCTTAATTTCATTTTAATTTTCATTTGCTCATTAGTGCTTTATTTTTTTTTCCAAGTTTTCATTTAAATTCCAATAAACATACAGTGTAATATTAGTTTCAGGTGTAGAATTTAGTAATTCATTACATAAATACAACACCTGGTGCTTATCACAAGTGCCCTTCTTAATACCCATCACCTGTGTAACCCATTCCTGCCCCGCCCCCTCCCCTCCGGCAACCCTCAGTTTGTTCTCTATAGTTAAGAGTGTTTCTTGGCTTGCCCCTGTCTTTTTTAACCCATGTTAATTTGTTTTGTTTCTAAAGCTCATTTGGTACTTTAGAGAAATACAGTTGACCTTTGAATAATGGGGCTTGGGTGTCAAACCTCTGTGCATTTGAAAATCTCTGTATAACTTTGACTTCCCCAAAACTTAACTACTATTAGCCTACTGTTGACCAGAAGCCTTACTGATGAGATAAAATCAATTAACTCATATTTTTATGCTATATGTCTTATATACTGTATTCTACAATAAGGTAAGCTAGAGAAAAGAAAATATTAAGAAAATTATAAGGAAGAGAACAAAGGAACAAGGGTAGTACCAAAGAAAAACTTCTGCCTCCAAGCTATCCTGTGGTATAGTAGACTTCTCTATCCTCGAGGCATATTGTTTTTGAAAAAATGGCCATTTATATCTAGAAACTGTTTCCCATCTAGATAAAATTCTAAAGAACAGTTAGCTCTGTTCTTTACATTTTTTATTTTAATCTGAAGGAAGAGAAGGAGAGCAAAACTGGCTCTTACAGTCTGGGTATTCTTCTTTGTGGCCTGACAGAGATATTTGTCTGGCTTACTTTGTAAGGCCTGTTCAGTCTCCCTCTATAATAGAAGTTAAATTAACTGCAGTTGATTGATTGAGGAGGAAAATTGTCTCGCCTTTAACCTGTAGATGGCAGCATGAGTCTTACTGTACTACCAGCTTTAACTCTACTCCCATTTCTTGAGCTGGGTTTCTGATTTAGGTAAAAAATTCTTGTGACTTTACCAGACTATTTGCGTAACTTTTGTTGATGCCTTGCTTGATTTTTTTAGCTTTTTGTTTTTCCTTTTCATCTCCCTATTTTTTGAATCCCTTTTTAAAGCAACATATTTCTGATGCTCAGAGTCCTTTAGATTCTCTATCGTCAGAAAGAATATTTTGTTTTTGATTAAGGAGATTGGTAGAAAAAAATTCTAAAAATGTGGTAGTTTAATTCAGTAGCTTTTGTATCTGGACGTAAATCCCTCAGAATAGGCTCAGTTGTCTCATCTCAGCTTCTCTTGTTCTATCCTTTGAACTTGCAGGTTGCTGTGTGATATTAGACAATGTCTTATTAAGTTAAGGTGGGAATATTGGCTAAAATTGAGGAAATGAACTTGGACTCTTTAGTTGTTTTTCAAGAAGAATTTAATTGTTTTAAGAAAACTTTCAAATATTTAGCCATTTTGAGTGATAAGATAATCTCAAAAGAATGGAGTATTCGGCAACTCTTTGAGTGCCAACTTCGTGCAAGGCTCTGTAGGGGATGTGAAGTTAAATAAGACATAATTACTGCCCTTGTACAGATTAAAATCTAGTAGGAAAAGGAGATAAGACAATTAAGTAAATGATTGTTAATAGAAGGTAGAGGAGATAAGCTCCGTTAAGAGTACAAAGACCTATGGGCTGGGGGAGAAGAGGGCAATTATATTAGATTGTTACAGGAATGACAGATATATTTCATTTTGTATGTTAACATGGATCGGTTAGTAAGGATTGTCTAGGGCCATAGAATTGAGGATTTTGAGAAGGAGCCTGGAGTCAGAGAGACAACTTAGTGTTGTCTGCTGTGGACAAGGGGAAGGGGTGTAGTAGTATTTGCTGTTTCTGGAGCATTGAAAATAGACCTTAAAGAACACATAGGAGCTTGTTAGGTGGGAGTGAGAAGGGGCCATATTCCAGGTGGAGTGAATATTCAGAGCGAAACAGTTTGAGAAGCAGCTGTGCTCAGGGGATGGTGGGAGTGATATCTGTTTTTTTTTTTGTTTTTGGTTTTTTTTTTTTTTTTTTTTTTTAACGTTTATTTTTGAGACAGAGAGAGACAGAGCATGAACGGGGTAGGGTCAGAGAGAGAGGGAGACACAGAATCTGAAACAGGCTCCAGGCTCTGAGCAGTCAGCACAGAGCCCGACGCGGGGCTCGAAATCACATACTGCGAGATCGTGACCTGAGCTGAAGTCAGACACTTAACCGACTGAGCCACCCAGGCGCCCCAATCTGGTTTTTAAGAAGCCCAGGTTATATCAAGGTCCATAAGAACTAAAACAAGGAGGGAGATAGGGGCTGGATTGAGGCGGACCTTGAATTCTAGGGGATGAGGAGTTAGGCTTATAGGTAATGGGAACATGTGAAAAGTTCTTTAAAAGGTATTTTAATGGCTATAACATTAACTGTGTGTTCATTATAGATGGTTTATAGAGACACTTAGCTAAAAGAGACTTTACCATAAATCTGTTACTGTAAAGATAAAAAAGAAAGTAAGAATTATAGCTTCACCACTATGCAGTAACCACTTTTAACATTTTGATGTGTTTTTTTGCCCCACTCTTTTCTCTTTGTGTGTGGATGTCATGTATATGTTTCTGCTTGTGCCCATACATATACACAGACTTGCTTTTTAACATAACTGAGACTATAGTATATGTATATAATTTTAGCCTGTGCATTTTAAAAATTTATTCTATCTTAAGCATTTTTCTGGGTCATTAAAAATTCTTCACTGAAGATCTCTGAGTAGGGAGTTCACTTGGTTAGGAGGCATTGGTGCACAGGATGGAATGGAATGGTAGAGACAGGAGGCTGGAAACTACTGTGGGAGTTCTGCAAGAAGACTTGAGGGCTTGAATGAATGGTGGCAGTGAGAATGGTGAGAATGCAGAGAAGTACACTGGCAGGAGATGTTTCAGCTGTATCATTTCCAGTACTAGGTAACTGGATGGATGGACCTGAGGGGGTAAGCTGAAGTTAGAGCCTACTGTGATGCTTTGAGCCTGACTAATTACAGGGACTTCAGAAGAAGGAGAAAGATCCAGCTAAAGAAAAACATCACCTAACTCTTCTACAGGTCCCTTAGGAAGCAGGTATCTTAATCTTTTTTTAGATATAAGTAACATCCATTTGTATAGGTGGCTGTTTTTAGTAGAGTGACAGCAGTGCTCTTATCTAATGTTTGGGCAACAAGTACTGTTTTGAATAGATATTTTTATCTCAGGGAAATCAACACGTGAAACAGGGTTCTGAATCCATAACTTCAGAAATGGATTTGTGGATTTCCTCTACAGTACTCATTGGTAGGTGATCGGCCTCTGTGTTGAATAAATTACTTGTGTATACTTTTCTTCCACAGTAGTGCTGTTTTACTCAATTAGCTTGCCTGTAGTTATTCAGGAAATTGGTAAGGCTTTATATATAGTTGAGGTCCAAATCTTTGGATTCTGGAAATAAATTTCAGAAGTTTAAATTTGAAATAACATGGTGACTGCACTTACCGTGGTGAGCATAGTATAGACTTGTCAAATCACTGTGATGTACACCTGAAACTGATATAACATTATATGTCAACTATACTTCAAAAATAAAGAATTATATTTAAAATAACAGTAATCGGCCCCAAATATTTGATGTTGACACATCTATTAATTACAGCTATATTTGGATTATATCAGCAACAGGGTCAGTTCCTCCCAGAAGTGAAGACAGCATTTTACATGTAACTGGAAGTTTGTGGGATCTCTGACAGAGAGGGAAATACACTGCCAAATTGTCTTTTAGAAAGGCACTTCCTACCCATACATCCTTGTGAACACCACATATTTTAATTTTTAAAGTCACTGCTAATTTGGAATTTGGTAGGCAAAATATTAATGTCTTATTTTAATGTTTATGTCTTCACTTGTAAAGATGAACTTTTTTTTTTAATGTTTCTTAAATATCTGTTGAAAGGGAAATTCAAGAAGGTACAAATTTAAATTATTTTAACCTGAAAAATAAAGCCAGGGAACTTGATTCAAAAGCACCTTAAAGACAGTGCTGTAATCCACATTTCTCAAATACCAAATGAAATTCATCTTTGTTTTCTTTGTTTTGGGCACTGCCCTGCTATTCACCATTGTCATTAGCATGGCATCCTATTTAGGTAGTAATACAGTATAAAATCTAGAAATCCCACTTTGAAGGGATCAAGGTTATTCCTCATAATTAGAAATTGTCAGTTTAGCCTTAAGTATTTTGTTTTTAAAAATGTATTATGATAATGGGAAATAAAACATGCCATTATTTCTCATTCTTCTCTTGGTTAACAAATTAGGATACACAAAGCCTCAAATTGCCTTTAAGGTTTATAAGCATTCATATATTTTATCCATTAGTCAAGTTATTTTATAAACCCAACATTGCCTCTGAAATGGCTTTACACACAAAGAGGATTTTACCATAAAATGCTTGTGGTATTTTATTCTCTTCAGATTTGGGGGGAGGGAGAGGGAGGCAAGGATAGAGGAAAGAAAGCAGGGCATACATTAATTTGGATGGAATTGGTTTTAAAGTAGCATTCTGTATAATTCTACTACCTACAAAATGTATGGTAGGGAAGATATACATAGTGAAACAATTTAAAGTTCAACATTAAGGGAATAACCAAGTGAATTATAGTACATCTACACAGTATAAGATAGTGTAGCTGTTAAAAATGTTAAGGTATTAAAGAGAATTTAAGTACAGAAAATTGCTCATTATATGTAAGGATAATTGTGTGTGAAAAAATGATAATACAAAACACAAAATCAAGTTGTTTTTTTGAAATTCTTTTTTGCTTTTTGTTTTGTTTTATTTTGTTTTAAGAACATGGATGTAGACAGATGATGGGAAGGAAATATACCAATGTATTCTCTGTTTTGTTTGTTTTTCTGTCCCAGAGGAAGAGACATTTATTCTGTCCCATAAGCACCAGAAATACACCAAAAATGTTTTAATGGCTATCTTGAGTGACTTTTTTTGTGTTCAAAATTTTCTGAATTTTCCTTATTGCCCACAATGAACACTCTTCTGTTTAGAAAAATTTAATTAAAAAAAAATTTTTTTTAATGTTTATTCTTGAGGGAGGGAGAGAGAGACAGAGTGTGAGTGGGGGAGGGGCAAAGAGAGAGGGAGACACAGAATCTGAAGCAGGCTTCAGGCTCTGAGCTGTCAGCACAGAGCCCAACACAGGGCTCAAACTCACAAGCTGTGAGATCATGCCCTGAGTCAAAGTCAGGTGCTTAACTGACTGAGCTACCCAGGTGCCTTGAAAAACTTTAAAAAATAGAGAAAAATTATTCTATTCTAGAAACAAAATTATAGTTAACTTGAAAGTTACTTGAAATCTCTTGATTTCCTGTGCAGTTAAAAACTTAAACTCTTTTATGGACTGTTTCTAAATAAAAATGACTGGATCCATTAATGACAATTGGTCATTTTAAGTAAGTGACATATAGAAAGGAGAAAGTTGTGATACTTCATTTCCCATCCTTAGCATGTTCTTCCGAAAGTAGAAATTTGGGAATAAATAGAGTAATAACTTGCTGGGTCAAGGGCAAGAGATGACCTAATTGGCAAAGAGGCATCTTTTCATAAGCAAACATTGGCCAACATTTTGTCCACCTGTATGCTTTCAGCCCTTCTTTCTTGTAGTTAGAAAACTATATTTCTTAGTATTAACTACTCAGTAGGAACAAAGACCTGTTTGAGTGTATGTCAGTCTTAAATGAAATTGCAGCTCTTTGGTTGGGAAGTAAAATGAGACCTCAGATTCAGGATATGAAAATATTCCAGGGGCGCCTGGGTGGCTCAGTTGGTTGATCGTCCGACTTCAGCTCAGGTCACGATCTCACATCACAGCTTGTGAGTTCGAGCCCCGCGTCGGGCTCTGTGCTGACAGCTCAGAGCTTGGAGACTGCTTTGGATTCTGTCTCCCTCTTTCTCTGCCCCTAACCCACTTGCATTCTGTCTCTGTCTCTCTCAAAAATAAATAAACATTAAAAAAAAATTAAAAAAAAATTCCACTGTGACAGTTTTTGTTCTTTAATAAACTTTTTATTTTACTTTAAAAAAAAATTATAATGTTTATCTTTGAGAAAGAGAGACAGAGTGTGAGTGGGGGAGGGACAGAGAGAGACAGAGACACAGAATCCGAAGCAGGCTCCAGGCTCTGAGCTGTCAGCACAGAGCCTGACTCAGGGCTCGAACCCACGAACCATGAGATCATGACCTGAGCCAAAGTCAGACGCTTAACCGACTGAGCCATCAGGCACCCCTAAAAAATTTTCTTTAAGTTTATTTATTTATTTTTGAGAGAGAGAGAGAGCATGAGCACTAGTGGGGTGGGGCAGAAAGAAAGGGAGAGAAAATCCCAAGCAGGCTCTGAGCTGTCAGCACGGAGCCTGATGTGGGGCTCAGACTCAACGAACTGCAAGATCATGACCTAATCCAATATCAAGAGTCAGACGCTTAACCAACTGAGCCAACTAGGTGCCCCTAATAAACTTTTTAAAATGGAAGTATAATATACATACAGAAAAGTACATAAATTATAATTTACTGCTTAACGAATGTTCATAAAATTAGTATTTCCATGTAGCCACAACCCAGAACAGATGAAGAAATGGAACTTCTCTGGGGCACCTGGGTGGCTCTGTTGGTTGAGCTTCTGACTCTTGATTTCAGCTCAGGTCATGATCTCTCAGTTCATGCATTCCAGCCCCATATTGGGCTCTGCATCCCGCTTGGGATTCTCTCTCCCTCTCTCTCTGCCTCTCCCCTGCTCCGTCTCTCATTCTTTCTCAAAATAAATGAATAAACTTAAAAAAAGAGAGAGAAATGGAATCTTTCTACTATGTAAAGCCTTCTTCATTCCTCTTCCAGTGACTACCTGCCCCTTCCCCAAAGGCAAGCACTATTACATAATATCGTGAAAGAATTTTGTTTTTGAACTGTATGTAACTGAAATTACAAGTTACATACTCTTTTGTGTCTGGCCTCTTTTATTTATTTTCATTACTGTGTAGTATACCACTGCAAGGATACAACACAGTGTTTTCAAGCTGCTGACCATGAACATTTGGAGTGCTTCCAGCTTTTGGTAATTATAAATAAATACTCTGAGCATTCATGGTATATGCACCTTTTTGGTATATGCATTTTTGTTGTATATATAACTAGGAGTAGAATTGCTGGGTTATGGGTATAGATATGTTTAGATTTAATAGATACTACTTCCAAACAGTTTTCCAAAATGGTTATACCAGTTTACAAGCCCATTGGCAATTTCAGATGCTCCAAATCCTTATTAACAGGCATATTCTCAAACCTTTTAAATTCTAACCATTCTAATAGGTAGAATGGCATTTCACTGTATCTTTAATTTGCATTTCCCTAATGATCAATGAGGTTGAGCACCTTTTCATATGTTCGTTGGTCATTTGGATAACCTTTTCAGTGAAGTGTTTCATATCTCTTGTCTTTTAAAAATTGATTTGCAAGTATTGCTAACATATCCCAGATATGCATTCTTGTCAGTTACATAAATTACAAATATTCCTCTCTGAGCAAAAGCATAAGAGACTCTTAAAAACTGAGAACAAACTGAGGGTTGATAGGGGGTGGGAGGGAGCGGAGGGTGGGTGATGGGTATTGAGGAGGGCACATTTTGGGATGAGCACTGGGTGTTGTATGGAAACCAATTTGACAATAAACTTCATATATCGAAAAAAGAATAAAAATAATGTTGACTTTAAAAAAAAAGAAAAAAAATATTCCTTTCTATGGCTTGCCTTTTGATTTTCTTTTTTTTTTTAATATTTATTTTATTTTTGGGGCGAGCGCAAGTGGGGGAGGGGCAGAAAGAGGGGGACAGAGCATCTGAAGCAGGCTCTGCGCTGACAGGCTGACAGCAGTGAGCCCGACATGAGGCTCAAACACACAAACCGTGAGATCATGACCTGAGCTGAAGTCGGACACTCCACTGACTGAGCCACCCAGGTGCCCCTGCCTTTTGATTTTCTTTCTTTTTTTTTTTTTTAATTTTTTTTTAAATTTTATTTTTTATTTTTTTAAAATTTACATCAAAATTAGTTAGCATATAGTGCAACAATGATTTCTGGAGTAGATTCCTTAGTGCCCCTTACCCATTTATGCTATCCCCCCTCCCACGACCCCTCCCGTAACCCTCAGTTTGTTCTCCATATTTATGAGTCTCTTCTGTTTTGTCCTCTGCCCTGTTTTTATATTATTTTTGTTTCCCTTCCCTTATGTTCATCTGTTTTGTCTCTTAAAGTCCTCATATGTATGAAGTCATATGATTTTTGTCTTTCTCTGACTAATTTCACTTAGCATAATACCCTCCAGTTCCCTTCATGTAGTTGCAAGTGGCAAGATTTCATTCTTTTTGATTGTCGAGTAATACTTCATTGTATATATATACCACATCTTCATTCATTCTTCGATGGACATTTGGACTCTTTCCATACTTTAGCTATTGTTGATTGTGCTACTATAAACATGGGGGTTGCCTTTTGATTTTCTTCATGGTATATTTTAATGAACTGAAGTTTGTTTTTTCCTCCCAATTTTATATTTTGTCAAGTTTCAAATCTCTTTAAAATATTTCAAGAATAGTACGATACTTACAATACCCTTCACCTATTCACCGTTTAACATTTGCTTTGTTTTTCCACATATAATTTTAAGTTTATTGTTTTATTCTTGAACTGTTTGAGAGCTAGCTGCAGACACTATGACACCTCATAAATACTTCAGTACTATTTTAAAAGAGTGAGGAGGGGCGCCTGGGTGGCGCAGTCGGTTAAGCGTCCGACTTCAGCCAGGTCACGATCTCGCGGTCCGTGAGTTCGAGCCCCGCGTCAGGCTCTGGGCTGATGGCTCGGAGCCTGGAGCCTGTTTCCGATTCTGTGTCTCCCTTTCTCTCTGCCCCTCCCCCATTCATGCTCTGTCTCTCTCTGTCCCCCCCCAAAAAAAGAGTGAGGATGTTCTCTTATGTATCTGCCATATAATTAACACACTCAAAAATTTGACATAATACAATATGATTATCTGACATATAATCCATATTCATATTTCTCCAATTTAAACAGAAGTTTTGAATTTTAGTGTAGTTCAGTCTAGTGGTATTTTCCTTTTTCGTTAAGCAACCCCTGTCATTTTAATTTGGATTGTGATAATGTCAAAGCTGCAGTATCTTAGAAATAAATATTAAATTAATAGTGTGACTTGGGCTGGCTGAATTCTTTTCTTTCCCTACTTCTTCCTCACGAGAATACCAGACTATCATTATTGGTTACATAATGGAAAAAATTCAAATGGACAAAGCGAACGTATGTTTTCTGCAACTCACTGGTTTCCTGATTTGATGTGTAAGTTTTCTGAAAACCTTATTGAGTGGTGCATTTTTAAATGTGTTATCACTTGTCATGTGAAAGTCCTTGGAAAACCACTTCTCTTGAAAAACCAAAGCATTTTTAACTGTTGACTAACTTGAGCACTATATGACAAAAAAACTTACATAGTGATCGAATAACTGAGTTGATGTGTATAATTATTTTAGAATTGGAAAGGAAAGAATAAGGAAGATTTTAATTTCACGTTAGTAATTAAAACTTGGGTACCACTTAAATATATAAGCAGAGGACATCCTTTTGTATGTGTGTGGAAACCATTATGGGTAGTGATATAAGAAATATAGAGTGAATTCATCATATAAAATGGAAATAGAAGATCTAAGCAATGGAGAATTACTAGAATAGAGAAAAGTTGTTTGGGTGGGATGTGGAAACCATAGGGAATTATACTGGAACCATTGATTTCAGTTGGATAATGAATGACTTAGATGAGGGCTGTGCTTATAGACCTTACAGTTTGGCCCTGAATGGGCAATCTACCCTGTGCAGTGGATTATATTTAGAAACAGTGGAGTCTACTAGATAGGTTTCTTCTGAGAAATAGTTTTAAACATTAAAAAAAAAAAAATAACTTCATGGGAATTGGAACTACATCGTGGGAAAATGAATCTTTGTCTCATTCCCCAGTCATCTAGAAAGAAAAGCCAACATGACGAGGGAACTGCATTGCTGTGAAGATGCCTGAGGAAAAAGAGCTTGTCTGGGCATCTTCGTTGTGAAGGTTTAGGTTATCACTGAAGCACTATACACAATCTTTAGTGGCTCACTGTCCAGCATAGTTTTTCTTTTTCAGTTCTTAGGCCTTTTGTAGAAATGAATATATTGTAACTAAAGTAAAACATGTGAGCAATGACTTTAAGTCCCTGTTTCATGGTTCCAAACATGTACCCTGGGAAATTAGTATAATCATTGGCATCACTGTGGATATTTTGTGAGGTTTGTTTTTAAGAAGTTCTTAAGTCAGATCCAAGGAATTATATCTGTATTTGATAGGTTGAAAAGTATAAGTCTGGTTTAAAGAAAGCTTTGGGAGAGTATACTGTCTTATTGTAGTGAACAACTTGTAGGAATTGCTTTTTCAAAATATAGCTTAAGAAGGGCCTCTATTTAAGGAAACTAAGGCTAGTAGAAAAAAATGATGGCCTGAGAATAATATAAGGGAAAGAACATTAACTTGGAAATAAGTAGGTAGGAGCCAGATGATAAATAGCTAACAGGTGAGAGCAATATGGTGATTAAGAGCTTGGGTTCTGGGAGTCATACAGATTTATTATGGACCTCAGTCTACCACTTAGGCAAGTTACTTAACTTTCTAAGCCCTAGTTTAGTTTCTTCATTTGTAGAATGGAGATAATAACCTTAGAACAGTGGTTCTCAAACTTCTTGGAGTCAGGACTTTTTTTTTTTAAGTTTATTTTTTTATTTTGAGAGAGAGACAGCTCAAGTGGGGAGGGGCAGAGAGAGGGGGAGACAGAGAATCCCAAGCAGGCTCTGTGCTGCTAATGCAGAGCCCCACACAGAGCTTGAACTCATGAAACCACAAGATCATGACCTGAGCCAAAACCAAGAGTCTGATGCTTAACCAACTTAGCCACCCAGGTGCCCCATGGACTTCTTTAAACTCTTAAAAATTCATGGTGACCCCAAAGAGCTCTTGTGTGGGGGGGGTTAGGTCTATATTTACTGTTACAGAAATTAAAACTGAGAAAATTTAAAAGTATTTATTAATGGGAGCGCCTGGGTGGCTCAGTCAGTTGAGCATCGAACTCTTGATTTTGGCTCAGGTCATGATCCCAAGGTTGTGGGGTTGAGCCCCATATTGGGTTCTGCGCTGAGTGTGGAGCCTGCTTAAGATTGTCCTCCCCCTCCCCCTCTGCCCTTCTCCCCCTTTGTGCTCTCTTTTTAAAAATTGTATGTTTTAATTTTTAATATTTTTTACCATTTATTTATTTTTGAGAGACAGAGAAAGACAGAGCATGAGTAGGGGAGGGGCAGAGAGAGGGAGACACAGAATCTGAAGCAGGCTCCAGGCTATCAACAAAGAGCCTGATGCAGGGCTCAGACCCATGAACAGTGAGATTATGACCTGAGCCAACTTAGTTGGCACTCAACCAACTAAGTCACCCAGGTGCCTCTAAAAAAATTTTTTTTAATTAATGAATTTTAAAATAGGAATAAGTCCATTACATATTCACATAAATAACATTTTTATGAAGAATAACTATTTTCCAAACAAAAAATATTGAGAAGAGTGTGGCATTTTTGTATTTTTTCCAATTTCTTTACTGTCAGCTTGATAAAAGCTTGAAAAAAGATTTTCATATCCGCTTCTGCTTTCATATGTTGGGTAAGCTCTAGAAAACTTCATTGGTCACTTGTGAGAGAATGAGTGAAAAAGGCATCTTAGTATTGTACATATAGGTTTGGGTTCATGGACTCCCTGAAAGATGCTTAGTGATCCCTAGGATCCTTAGGAGTTTCCTGACTACACTTTCAGGGCTTTTACCTCAGAGTGTTGTTTTTATGATTTGACACAATATTGTTTATAAAAACCTTAGCGTAGTGTTGGCACTTAAAAAGTGCTTAAAAACTATTAATTGTTATTATGGGAGCATATGGGAAATTTTGTGTGATCATATTTACATTCTTAAAAATATCTCTTTGCCAACACGGTAGAAGATGGATTGGTAATAAAAGGAATAAGGTAGAGACAGAGAAACAAGTTAGGTTTCTTTAATAAGCCAGACTAAAATGATAAGCCCTTGAACTAAGATAGTGGAAATGAAAAATGAAGGATAGCTCCTAGAAATCTGAGTTAGTAGAATGGAAAGTCTTAGTGATTGATCGGTTATATTGGGGTCAGGGAATTCTGGTCAGTAAGAATGAGGAGTCAAGAATGACTCTTAGTGTACACCTTAAATTTGCACACTGATTTGTCAGATATATTTCAGTTTTTTAAAAAAATGACTCAGGTTTCTGGCTTGGATAAATATAGGAAGAAGATCACCTTTGAGAAGAAAGATGGGAGAGTTCAGTTGTTTAAGGGTATGTATAGTCAGTTTAGGAGGACATATGCAGGAGATAGTTAAATATGTGGATCTAGTGCTCAGGAAATAGAGTTTTGAATATCATAAGCTTATAAATTCTAGTTAAAGCCATTAGTGAGAAGATCACCCAGGAGGGATATGTGATGTTACAACAGGACTCTGGTGTGGTAGGCAGACTGAGATGGTCTCTCTGATCCCTGCTAATTGTATTTATGCCCTTGCATGATCTTATTCTTTTGACTGTGGGCTGGATCCACTGACAGCAAAAATGGTGGAACGCTGCTTGTGTGATTAAATTACAAAAAGGCCATAACTTCTGTCTTGTTGTCCCTCATTCCCCTTTTAAAGAAGCAAGATGCCATGTTGTGAGTATGGAGAGAAAAACTGGCTTGGGAATTGTAAGAGCCTGGACATTGGAAACAGACTTGTTCTAATACTTACTAAAACTTGACAAGTTATCTCTCTAACCTCATTTTCCTTGTCTTTAAAATGGAGTTAATTATAATATCTTATTAGGTTGTTGAGAGGATTAGATTGGATGATGATTATAAAATGCCAAGTATGAATCTTCATGACCTTGGATCTGGTTACAGATTCTTACATATGACACCAAAAATACAAGCAACAAAGTAAAAAATAGATAAATTGGACTTCATTAAAGTTAAAGACATTTGTGCATCAAAGGACATTATCAAGAAAGTGAAATGACAACCCACAGAATGGGAGAAAAGTTTTGTAAATTATATATCTGGTAAGAGGCTAGTGTCTACAATATATAAAGAACTTTTACAACTCAACAACAAAAAGACAATCCAATTAAAAGATAGGCAAAGGACTTGAATGGACATTTCTCCAAAGAAGATACACAAATGGTCAATAAGCACATAAAAAGGTGAACATCATTAGTCATTAGGGAAATGCAAATCATGGCCATAGTGGGATATCATTTCACACCCACTAAGATGGCTATAATAAAAATAGTTAAAAAAAATTTTTTTTTTTTACATTTATTTATTTTTGAGAGACAGAGAGAGACAGAGCACAGCAGGGGAGGGGCAGAGAGAAAAGGAGACACAGAATCTGTGAGCAGCCAGTTGATGCAGGCTCCAGGCTCCGAGCTGACAGCACAGAGCCCAACGCGGGGCCCGAATCCACAAACCATGAGATCATGACCTGAGCCAAAGTCGGACGCTCAACCGACTGAGCCATCCAGTCGCCCCAAAAATAGTTTTTTTTAAAACAGAAAATAACAAGTGCTGGCAAGGATATGGTGAAATTAGAACCCTCATACATTGCTGGTGGAAATGTAAAATGATGTGGCCACTGTGGAAAGTTGGTGGTTCCCTAAAGGTTAAACATAGAATTAGTGACCTAGCAATTCCACTATTAGATATATACCCAGTAGAATTGAAGACAAGACCTCAAATACTTGTACCTGTATGTTCGTATCAGTACTATTCATGTTAGCTGAAAGGTGGAAACAAGCCAAATGTCTGTTAACAGATGAGTGGATAAGAAGCACAATATAGTATATATACACAAGGGAATATTATTCAGCCATAAAAGTGAAGTACTGATACATAGTACAACGTGGATGAATTTCAAAAACATTGTACTAACCAGGAAGCCAGACACAAAAAGATCACGTGTTGTATGATTCCATTTATATGAGACATCCTGGGTAGATAAACCCATAGAGACAGAGCAGATTGGTGGTTGCCAATCAGGAGAAAGGACAGGAGATGAGGGGGAAATGGGGAGTGATTGCTTAACGGATACAAGATTTTCTTTTGGAATGATGAAGATGTTTTAGAATTTGATATAGGTGGAGGTTACACAATATTGTGAGTATACTAAATGCCATTGAAACGTACACTTAAAAATTTCACGTTAAAGCAGTTTTAGCTCCAGGGGTAGTTGGGTGGCTAAGTTGGTTAAGCATCCAACTTTTTTTTTTTTTTAATTTGTTGTCAAATTGGCTAACATACAGTATGTGCAGTGTGCTCTTGGTTTTGGGGGTAGATTCCTGTGATTCATCGCTTGTATACAACAACAGCCAGTGCTCATCCCAGCAAGTGCCCTCCTCAATGCCCATCATCCATTTTCCCCTCTGCCCCTGCCCCCCTCCCCCCCCCCCATCAACCTTCAGTTTGTTCTCTGTATTTAAGAGTCTCTTATGGTAAAGCATCCAACTTTTGATGTCCACTCAGGTCATGCTCTTATAGTTCAGTTCATGAGATCAAGCCCTGCATTGGGGCTTGACACAGCAACTCTGTGTCAGGAGCTAGGGTCAAAGATTAAATATTAGAACAAAAGATGCTCCTAGGGTTCGTACCACTTAGGAAATCACAAGAGTTTTAGGAGCCCTGTGCCAGGAAGCAGGGGCAGAGAATTTGTTATTATCTCACATTCATACAGCATATATTTATTGTGTACTTTCAGGGTACTGTGCTAGGTACCAAGGACTTAGCAGTAAATAAGACAGAGATGGTTCCTGCTGTCACACAGCTAACATTCTAGTAGAAAAGGCAGTACACAAATAATTGTTTGCTGAAAAATTGTTTTAACCACACTCTGGGGCAGGGGTCAAGTGGGCAGTGATCGTTCTCCTGAGAAAAAGGTAGTTAAGTATGAAGAATGAGTTGGAGTTAATTGAGTGAAGGAAAGGGAGATGAAGGAAATTGAGTAAAGGAAAGGGAAGGAGCATAGTGCCTTTGCAGAACTGAAAGAAGGCTAATATGCCTGGAGTTCAGACAGTGACTGCTGAGAGAGACAAAGGCTGTATCCTGTAAGACTTCTCAGGTTGTAGTAAGGATTTTGGATATTATCCTAAGAACGCTGGGAAGTCACTGAAGGGCTTAAACAAGCCACATTCTGGGGACACCAAGTAGGATGTCATTGCAGTAGCCAAGACTAATACCTAGAACCAGGGTACAGATAGTGGTCAGGGAGATAAGTCATTGAATTTGAGAGTAATTTAGGACAAAGTCTTGATTGATTGATTGCCCGTGGGACATGAGAGAGGAAAGAGAGGTGTCAGGGTTGAGTCCCAGATTTCTCCCTTGAGCATGTAAGTCAGTGGCATGTAAGGACCATTGGAAGGCTTTCACTTCAGGCTGAGATAAAATAGCAGGGACTAGATTCACCTTCCTTCCCACCTGAGACAATTTTTTTAAGTGACAAAATTTATGAAACAGTGGTTTTATTACACTGACATCAGGCAACAAAGGACAGTGATCTCTGAAAGGTAAGAAGTAAGTGCAGTTGAGCCCCGTGATTGTCCCAACTCACTGCTGTGAGAGTTTCCACGTTGCGGTGCAGGGAGGGGGAATCCGGGCAGAGGTTGGCAGACTCCCTGAGTTGAAGACACAGAGCTAAGAGTCTGGAGAGACCCAAACAGCCGGAGTTCACAGGAGAGAGTTGCAGAAAGGTGAAAGCTGCACAGGAGCTCTGGAGAGCTGCAGAGGGTCCTCCTAGAGTCTTCAGCTGAGTACCAGTCAGTGCGTTCATGCAAGGAAATGACTTGAGGCTGAAGAGAGGACCATCCCAAGGGATTAGGGGCAACAGTGGCTGGCACCACAGGCCAGTACAAGCGCCTACGCCTACCAGCCACACTGACAAAATCTCATGATTCACAGAACTCAGGAGAGTTTTGCCTCAGTAGTAGTGAATACAATTGTCAAAACTTCCCAGACAATACACTTCAAGTATGTGCAGTTCATCATATATGAATTACATCTCACCAACATTTTTTAAATTTTTAAAAAATGTCTGTTATTTTGGAGAGAGAGAGTCTGAGCATGCGTGAGTGGGAGAGAGGCAGGGAGAGAGGGGGAGGGAGAGAGAGAGAGAGAGAGTATCCCAAGCAAGCTCTGCACTGTCAGCACAGAGCCCAACTCGGGGCTCAGTCTCAAACCATGAGATCGTGACCTGAGCCAAAATCAACAGTTGGAGGCTTAACCAACTAAACCACTCAGGCGCCCCAGTTTCTTATTCTTAAGTATACTGGTTTCTTTGCCTATTGAGGCCATTCTACAACAGATAACCAGCTCAGATCTTATACCCATCATGCAGTGCGCTTTGTTAAATACCACTCTTATGTGCTTTTCCTGGGTTCTGGTAATCTTGAGTGTATTCCTAGTGTCCGCTTAGAATTCCTAAATGCAGCAGTGTTTCTGAGATTTGGAGGATAACCAAGAATAAAATTTGATTGTATTTACAAAGTGACATTTAAAAAAAAGTAAAGACAGTTTTCTGGTCTTAAAGATCTCAGTTTGGGGTTTCTTATGCTTTTCAAAATAATATCAGTGTGGGGAAAACAGCTTCTAAAATGTAAAAGCCCTGCTGGATTTTAAGATAAAAGTGGTTTTACAGCACTGTAGAGAGATTAGAGAAATGGCATGTGTAAAGTGCTTAGCATAGGTGTAAGTGAAGCAAATAAAGTGTAGTGCTTATGATTTAACTACATACATGTTAGATGTCAAAGACTGTAAGAACGAGAGATATCGCTTATCTGACTGAAAATAATTGTTAAAGCCATGGA
The DNA here is from genome assembly GCF_018350175.1 of Felis catus. Classification (NCBI taxonomy): domain Eukaryota; kingdom Metazoa; phylum Chordata; class Mammalia; order Carnivora; family Felidae; genus Felis; species Felis catus. Next base: position 119,118,056 of record NC_058373.1, read on the forward strand.
GTTTGTTTTGTTTTGTTTTTTGGAGTATTTTTAAAAGTTAAATATGAGCTTTATTTTTTGGCCTTGTAAAGCAATACGTATTCATTATAGAAAATACAAACAAAGCAAAAATCAGGCAAAATCACAGCATCCCCAGATAGTCACTTCTAACATTCTTCTAAGTAATCTAAACATCTCTAAGAGATATTATATACATATATGTACACACACACATATGTGCATATAAATATAAATTTTATATGCATGGCATCATGCTATTGTTCTACAACCTGCTTTTTCAACTTAGTTCATTGTGATCATCTTTCAATGTCCGTGAAAACGTAGCAAAATCATTAGTTTTATGAATGTGAAGAATACCATTATGAGATTATTTATCATATATTTTGTTAACTCTCTCTTAGTGGACATTCAGGTTGTTTCCAGTGTTTCACTAAAGTAAATGATGCTGCAGTGAGATCCTTTGCTGGATCAAAGTGAATGGCACATTTACAGTTTTTATACATATTAACAAAGTGACCTTTGTTACTTTGGACACTTGTCCAAATTATATTTCTGAGAGTGGTAAATGAAAGCTCTTGTAGTCCTCTAACTTAGCCAAGCCTGGATATTGTTAAACTTTTTAATACTTGCCTGTTTTATAGAGAAATTATGTTTCAGTGTTTTTTACATGCATTTGATTGCTAATAAAGTTGTGTTCATTGGCCAATTTGTTTTCCTTCTTTCATGAATTTCTTGTTATCATCCTTGTCTACTTTTCTGCTTCTCTTATTTAAAGGTGAGGATGGGGCGCCTGGGTGGCTCAGTCAGTTAAGCATCCGACTTTGGCTCAGGTCATGATCTCATGGTCCGTGGGTTCGAGCCCCACATCGGGCTCTGTGCTGACAGCTCAGAGCCTGGAGACTGCTTCAGATTCTGTGTCTCCCTCTCTCTCTGACCCTCGCCCGTTCATGCTCTGTCTCTCTCTGTCTCAAAAATACATAAACATTAAATAAAAAATAAAAAAAAAATGAAGGTGAGGAAAGTGAGATCTAAAGAAAGGAAGTAACTTTCCCATGGTCAGCCAGTAATTTAGTGCCAGAATCGGTAATCATAGCATGCTAGAGCTGGAAGGGGATCTTAGACATCATCGAGTCCCAACCCTCTAATGTTACAGATGCAGAAACAGAGGCCTAAAGATGTTAGGGGACTTGACTAAGGACAGCTACCCAGCTCATTAATGACAACCAGGAATCTGAATCATGTCTCGTGAAGAGGGAAAGGCAAGTAACATTTTTGAGCCTGCTGTATTTCTTGTGTTTTCTCATTTAATTCTCACTATTATTTTACCATAATTAACCCTTGAACAATGCAGGGGTTGGGGCGCTAACCCCATGTGCAGGCAAAAATGGTTCATAGAACTTTTGACTCCCCCCAAACTTATTTACTAATAGTTAATTATTGACCAAAAGCCTTACCAATAACATGAACAGTTGATTAACACGTATTTTGTATATGTATTAAATACTGTAGTCTTACAATAAAATAAGCAGAAAAAAGAAAATGTTACAAAGGAAATCATAACAGAATGCCTGGGTGGCTCAGTCCAGTTGAGCGTCTGACTTTGGCTCAGGTCATGATTTCACGGCTCATGGGTTCTAGCCCCGTGTTGGGCTCTGTGCTGATAGCTCAGAGCCTGGAGCCTGCTTTGGATTCTGTGTCTCATTCTTCTCTGCCCCTCCGCTGCTCACTCTCTCTCAAAAATAAATAAACATTGAATAAAAAGAAAATCATAAGGAAGAGAAAATACATTTATAGTACTGTACTGTATTTATCAAAAATATCCACGTGGAAGTAGACCCATGCAATTCAAACTTGTGTTGTTCAAGGGTCAGCTGTAATCCCATTTGAACAGATAAGGTGACTGAAGTTCAGAGAGCTTCCGTGATTTGCCCACACACCTAGTTATTTGCAAACCTGGACTAGAAATCAAATTTTCTGATGCTTGATCCAGGGGTATCATTGCCTCTTAGAATAGTAATAGTAGATATGTTTCTTGACTTCACCCAAATACTCATTTGATAATATATGATAATTTGCCTCTTGGGAACTTGTAAATAAAACTCTGCCGGTGTTTAACAGTTCTTATTTGATACTGGACACCAATCTAACACTTAGGAGCTTTAGGAACTCTTCATTATAAGCAAAAACAGATCAGATACCATGTCTTACATATTATGGGTGAATAGATTTGAGATTCATGAGCTAGATATAACCTAAGTTTTTAATGGTAGAGATGTCTGGATTGAAACTCTCAGTATTTTCTTAGAAGCATTTTTATTCCATTGAGAGTGAAATCTTAACATATAAAATGAAAATGACATTTGGATTCTCTGAAGTGTAAAATGGACTTGAAATCATCAAGGGGTCAGTAGGAACAAAATCGAAACCATGTCAATTGCATCCTCCATATCTCCAGGAAAAAAAAAAAAGTGCCTCTTAACTTTGATTTCTTGACAGGTCTCAGAATTTCAAAATCATATAGAGCTAATTTGGTTGTAGCTTCATCCTACAAAGAGGTACAGAGATTAGTATTGACTTGTGTGTAACTGTTGATACTCTTGGTTTGGTTCAGACATGTAGAAGTTAGCTGGTAAAATCTGTGTTCTGCATTTCTGCTTTCCAGAGAGATCTTGTAAATGTTTGGGTTGATGTTTTTTAAACCTGCTGGTTTCATCTAACTATGTTGGGGGAAATGGAAGAATGTAGCATGTGATAGACTCTTCCTTTTCTTCCTTTACAGAGGATTTTGTAGGCTTCTAGAATAGGGGAGCCAACCGTTAACTCACATTCTAGTCTTTAATCATGTGGGATCTGTAAGTCTCATTATTTAAGAAATAGACATTATTTCTTTAGTATTTTTCTGATTTACTCTATTGGAATAAGAGTTACACATTAGTTAGCACTTGTAGATTCTGGTAAAGTCTAGGATTTTTGATTTTGCCTTTTTCCCCCCTTTTTGTTTTTTTTCCTCCCCTCCTGGAGCCTTAGTGACTAGAAGAATGTAAAAAATAAAAGTTGAGTGGTTTAAGGCAGTGCTAAAGCTAAAGCACATGTTAGCTCATGCTGAGATGGTTACCTAAGAGTATGGACCTTTAAGCTCAGTCCACTACTGAAAAACAAGTATCACCAGAAGTAATGCTTATTCTAGTATCAAACGTAACAGTCCTTTAAAATCTCCTTTGGAATGTTGAAAAGAGATCAAATGAAACCGTCAGAATGGTTATTTATTGAGGAAGAAGAACCCTCCAATTTCATTCACCCGTCGTAGCTCCACTTTCTCATTTTAATGCTCGGTCCACATTGGTGATGGTAAAAGAGGTCCTGTACCTACAGAGATGGCGGTGGGAGAAGGGACATCACCTTTCCATTTACTGCTTGTTGCAATTTGGCCTGTTTACAGACAGAACTGCTTCATGGGTGCTTCTGGTAGAGAGCAAAGGAAAGCAAGGTAGCAGCAAGAAGTCAGCATTTACGCATGACCAGTGAATTGGCTAATTTTTAACATGCAGTTAGTTAAGAAATGATTACAGCCTGAGGAGTCATGACCTCAACTTTTCATCAGCTCCATTGGATTGTGCCTCAGTTTGGAAATGAAGGAGGTATGCGGGAAGTTTTAATTGTACCTGTGTGATTTATCCCTAGTCAGCTCTTTAATTTCTTCTGGCTGTCTGAGGTTTCCGACATGCTGTAAATTTCCCCAACTTTTTCATTATCTGCAATTTCTTTATGACTCGTGAATCGGAGTGGAGAGAGAGTATGGATTTACAGCGGAGATAAACATGTCCATAAAGTCTGTATCTGTGTCAGTAATTGTACTGCTGTCAGTGACTGTCCTGTTTTACAGGCCTCTCTTGGGAAAGGAACAGGCTTCACTACCAGCAGCACTGAAATGCTTGCTTTGATTTGCATTAACTTGCTGGGAGACTAGGTAGGAATGGTGGGATAGGAATTGATACTGGACCTTGGCCTCTTGTTTGTTTAAAGTCAGATGACATTGTGTTGGATAGCTGTGTATTGAAAATAGAACATAGACAACCTTTGCTTCCTAAGTGAAATGCAACTTTATTGATACAGATGTGAAAAAATCTCTTCTAAGTTCATGTGCTTTTAAGATGACTTCCCATTTTCTGTCCTTGTTGTTAATGAAACTTCCGTCTTTCCATTTATCTTTTATTTGAATTAAAACACAGGATTTCTCTTTCAGAACACTCAGCCCTCAAGAGTGGGGCAGCTAGAGTTTTCATGACGTTCCAGATTTTCCATCTGCCATGTCTTAATTCTCAGCTGGTAATGTCTTGCTTGAAGTAGGGTGCACTCAACCATTTGCCGTGAGAAAGGAAGGCTTAAAACAGAGACAAATTCTTAATATTCCGTCTTTAAGGACGCTTCAGGATTTCTCTAGTGTTTCCTTAGAGCAATTGTGAAAGAAACCAAAGAGAACCCTTTAAAAATAGGTGGAGAAGCAAACACACAGAATTTTCTTCTAGTACATTTGATACTGGAGCACACCCCTCAAGAATCAAAACTGTCCTTGTGTACCCTGAACCCTCTGCAAGATAGTTTAAAAGAGTAGTAGGTGGCAGTACAGTTCAGCAAAGAGAGGATAAGATGCAGGATAAATCTCAGTCCTTAGTCATCCCACACGTCCAAGTAATGTAGAGAGTTTTCTAGTTGATTTTTCCAAACCTTTAACTTCTCTTCCTTCTTCTGCTTGCATTCTTTTTGCCATCTTTCTACTAGTAGATGGGAGAGGGGAGATTAAAGGAGATGATATGATACAAGATTGTTTGGCTTCTTTCCAGAAGCTGTGGTGAAAAAGTATGGCTAGAGAAAATTATAGCTAAAATGAGATGTGAAATTGTCTGTGTTTTTGATTCTCTGTCTCTCCTGTTGCCATAATAGAGTTTCTTCTTACTCAACAAAGGGTCAACTACTTTCTTTGGGGGAGAGAGATAAGTTGCTGAGGCCCCTCTGGAAGTCAGCCCTTGCCTTTCTTTAGACTAGGAACCCTTTGTCACTCACTCTCTTCTTTCCCATCACACCTAGCAGTGCTCCTCATGGAGTAAGTTACATCATTAACCTGATTCAAGTTTGGGAAAACTTCTAGTATATGGCTTACTAGGTCTGGTTTAAAAAACATACACAATAACCTGAAAACCAAACAAACAAAGCCACAATTTAACTTGGTGCTGTAGCTTCCAGTTTTGTTTTATGAACTTAAAAAGTTTTCTTTAATGAATGCCATATTGGAAGTGTTCAAATCCATTTTGGTGTAGACCTTTATTTTTCCTTTTGTCTTTTATCCATTTTATACAAGCTGGTTGTCAGCACAAGTTTGGGCTAAGTTAAGGACTTTCACCTATATGCCTGCTCCATTAGTCAGAAGGAGATAGCTCTGTAAAAATAAGCTTTTTTTTTTTTAAATTTGTTTATTTTGAGATAGAGAAGAAAGAGTGTGTGGGGGAGGGGCAGGACCAGAGGTAGACAGAGGATCCCAAACAGGATCTGTGCTGTCAGCACAGAGCCCGACATGGAGCTCAATCCCATGAACTGTGAGATCATGACCTGAAGTGAAATCAAGAGTCAGACAGATGCTTAACCAACTGAGCCACCCAGGTACCCCTAGAGTAATAAGCTTTCTGATTGCTCAGATTGAGAGGCTTGTTATCACTAAGACTATTATTGCCTCCTAGAAAATAGTTTTATAGGTGGGGAGAGTATAGTGCACTAGCTTCCTGTGCAAGGGAAGCACTTTTCTTCTGGTTGGAGAGAAAATAGTTCATGGTTGTCTGCTTCTGTTTCTGCTGCTGTCAGCTGTCAAATTCAGTAAAAACAAGGGTCTAATTAGCCAACAGTCTCAGTGTTGGAGGATAATAGCATTAACAAAGAAGAGAGCAACACAATAAAAGATTATTTGAATATGAATTTGTGTACCTGCTCTTCACTGAAATGGCTCCACAGTGGGAATTGATAACTTTGTATTAAAGGGTTAATAAACAAAGACACTGGACAATGATTCCAGAACATGTCTCCAGATTGAAAAACGACTGGCATTTCTTCCTCACTGTCCTTAATCAGCTGAGAATGGAATCCAAGAGTAGCCAGGCTTGAAACTAAAGGGAGGGCTGGAGTATTGATCTGTTAACTGCTTGTAGAAGGGATCATTCTTGGGTGAAAATCCTCAAGTGGTAGTTTAGTTTTTAAGATCCCAGACTTCCTTGGCTCCATATAGATTAAAAATAGCTTATTTCAGATTATCAAGTAAAAGAATATGAATGCCACAAATAGGTCAGGGAATAAGCTCCTCTTCACTAACTTAGGAAGAAATGCCATTAAGTGTTTTCCTCCTGCAGTTCATCTCTGTATGAAAACATTTTAAATACCCCATAAGCCTCCCCCGACCACATACATGCATACATATATGTGTATGTGTATGTATGTACATGTACGTGTGTGTGTGTGTGTGTGTTTAAATTTTTATTTCTCCTTGAACTATTTGGAAGTAAGTTTCAGGTATGAGGCACTTTACCCCTAAACACCTGAGAACACATCTTCTAAGAATAAGGACAGTTTCCTGCATAATACGGCTTACGTCCTATAGCTGCAAAATATCTAATATCCTTTCACATTCAGAATTCCTCAGTTGTTCCTAAAAATCTTGTGTAGTTTTTTTTTTTCTTTTTAAACCAAGATCCAGTCAAGATTCAAGCATTGCAAATGTCAGTGCATTCTTGGTAGAACATTTAGTACTAAATTCTACACACCAGCTCTTTTAATAAATATTTACCAGAGGCACCTGAGTGGCTCAGTTGGTTAAGCGTCTGACTTCAGCTCAGGTCATGATCTCACGGTTCGTGGGTTTGAGTCCCGTGTCAGGCTGTGTGCTGACAGCTCTGAGCCTGGAGCCTGCTTGAGATAATGTGTATCCCTCTCTCTCTGCCCCTCCCCCACTCATGCTCTGTCTCTGCCTCTGTCTTTCTCTCTATCAAAAGTAAATAAACACTAATAATAATAATAAATATTTGCCAGTTTTTTCCTATGGTGAACATGTATTTACTCAAATGACTATCATTTTCCTCTAGAATATTGAATTTCAAGCTCCCTCTATAGGGGGGCCGGCTTTGTCAAGCTTCTTTAATCTGGTATTCTCCCCTTCTGCTAACCAAATTAGCTGTAGAATTGATCTCTCTCCAATAACTACCCCATTCTGCAGTCAGAGTAATGTTTTTGAAACACAATTGACATGTGACTTTATTCCCTTCTTAAAGCCCATCAATGGCTTCCCAATTGCTCTTCAGAAAAAAATAAGAAATCTTTAACTTGGCCTTGTTGTTCTGTGTGATCTGGCCTTTCTCACACCATGCACATCTCACACCATGCTTCCCTCTCTTACCATGGGTTCTACAAATTCCTCGTGAGGCAAAAATGAAGTAACGAATCCATACGGGGAACACATCTTGGGAGAGATGAAGCTTGGAAGTACACCTTGATGGCTAATATTTGCATATGAGAGGAAGGAAGACACTTCAGACTGGAAGCAGTTTTTGAGTATGGGTTGGTTAGAGTACTAGAAAGTGTGGAGGAGCTAAATTGGAAGACCTGAAGGACCAGGCTGAGGGATCATTAGAAGTCTGATAGCTACCTCCAAGGAGAATTGAAGGGTGTGATGATGGGTCCCAGAGACTAGCTAGGAAGCTGTTGCAGTCTAAGAATACAGTGCTGCTTATATTAGATAGGACAGTGTGAATGCAAAGGCAGGACAGTTGAGAGAGATTGGGGAGGAAAAATAGGTATTAAATTGTAACAAACTGGAAGGACACAAGAGTCAAAATGATTTTAAGATTTTAAGCCCCTGTGACCAGGAGAATACAATTCAGGCTGGAAGTGGGGTACAGAGTGTTAAGCCATCATCGAAGTGAATTACGAAAGCACCTATCACTATTATAAGCTAGAAGATTCTGGATATCAAGTCTGTTAGTTAGGATAAGGTTCAACTATGTGAACTGTGGCTTACACAGAGTAGAACTCTTTTCCACAAAAAGGAAGGCTGGAGGTTGACAGGCCCAGGCTGGCAGGACACAGTCAGAGTGTCATCAAGGACCAAAGCTTCTTTCTTTCCACTCTACTTTCTTAGTGGTTTTCAGCTAAAGGATACCTCAAAATACAGGGTGACTACTAGAGCTCTAGCCATCAGGCCTGAGGTGTAGGCCAGGAGAAGGTAGGAAAGAAGAAGGGCAAAGGGCGGTGGGGGGGGGGGGGTCCCACACAGCTGACTTCTTTTTTTTTTAAGCAGCTTTCTAGAAGTGCCATAGAACTTAGTTGTCTGCACCAACCTAGCTGCAAAAGACTGTCATCTTTTATTCTGGGCTATGGTTTTGCTGGCTAGAAATTAGGGGTTTTGCTAATAAGGAGGAAGAGAATAACAGGTATTGGGATAAGCAATCAACATTCTCTGTCACAGGTAACAAGACACCTGTGCAAGAGCAATGACTGGTCAGTAGAAGTAGAAGAATGTGAGGTGATGGCCATGTTGAGAAAGCTCAGAATTAGTGATTTTAGAGGTGTATGAATGGTTGTTCATCTGTGAATTAGGCTTCATTCTTATACTTTACTGATTATGTTGTATGAATTATAAACAAAAGTTAGGGATTGATTGTGTTTTCTTTACCATATGGTATGCTTGCTATTCCAAAAGTCAGTAAATTCATACTCATGAGTCCTTTTAAGGGATCTTGCAGAGCTTTTCTGGGGGGTGGGGGTGGGGACGGCTATTTTTCCAAGGAAGTAAACAGAAAAATCTCAGCTTTTTAAAAAATCTTTAGGAGGCAGACCACTCAAGAAATGGTGAGCTTTTAGTAGTGACCCTTTTTATGGTCAGTTTATTAATATGTATATCTACTAAGCAGGTTCTGAGTAGATATTTCTAGTTATGAAGTGAAACACTTGGTTCTCTGATTTCCATATATTTATCAAAGCAGATTCTAAGAGATTAAAAAAAAAAAAAAAGATTGTTTCAGTAAAATTTTCTTTCATGCAGTTAGCCTGGCCTAGTGATAGTGAATCCAAGCGCTGATTTTTATTTTTGCTGTGTCTCACATAGCCTTGATTATAATAGGGCATCAGTGTTGTTGAGTGGATGGTTGAGTTACTTCTGAAGCCCAATATGATGTAAGCTCTGGTAATATTTAGAAGTTAAAGGCAGTCTTTATTGTTTAACATAATCAAATTTACTTTATAGCCAGTAAAAAACCTTTAATATCTTTTATTAATATATAATTATATTATTAGTATAATTATATATTAATAAATTATATATTAATATGAGCTATATTTACAATGGCTTGATTGCTAGTTTTAACAAAAACTAACCCCAAGAATACCTTTCAGCAAAATACATGAAAATAGAGTCATTTAGAAGCATTTTCTGAAAACTTAACCCAAAATGCCAAATAAATCTTTTAGGTTTATGCTGCTTAGAATAGTAAAACTTGCATTTTACTTAATATTTAAAGATGACTTCTTAGCACTTTGTCTATTGCAGAATGTGCATGATTTTGCCCTACTTCTGGTGACTGGATTCTCATCCTTTCAATAGGATCAATATTAAGCCAGCCTTCTTTACCTCCTCGATCCATATTAAACCTGTCTTGGAAAGAGTTCGTTTATTGGATAATATAGCTACACCGGGGCTCTATGACAATATCTTTTGCTGCCTCATTAACTCTGGAGCATTAGAACAAGATAAAAATGCCCTAAAGCCTCTTATCTGATGTCTGGTGTAACCTGCTGAAAGCAGGAGTGCCATTAGTTTATGTTAGAAATCAAATGGCCCTCTCCAGTGCAGGAAGTACTGATTAAACCTGAAGTGTCCCTGGAGGACTCTACAGCTGTCACAGGGGTGGTGGCTGTCCCTCACCAAAAGAGAAATCTGGGCCAGAGGTCCCAGGGGGGTGGTGCTTTAAGAACTAGCACGTGGCTGCCCCAGCTGTTCTGCTTTGCCTAATGAATTGTTTTACAAGAAGAGGCTGGGTATTGTCATCACAAGCTGCCTTCCTTAGAGACTGGAGCAGGCCAAATAATAAGTAATGTTAGTGATGGTAATTGAAATGTGATGGCTCTCCTGGGACCATCACAGCCCTAGAGCTGGTTGGCACTTGTGGATTCTTGTGCTACCAAGGCCCTATTTGAAGTGTGCCTTATTTTTTTTTTTTTTCAATTACATAATAATGTGTGAGGTTTTTTTTCTCTCCTCCTCACTATAGAAATTCATTGACAGAAGCAGTCTTAGGAACATTACAGTAGTGGCTTTAAGTACAAAAAGAACAGCTTTGACTTTTTCATTTAAATTATCAACACTGCAACAGTTAAGGACTACCACATATTCTTAGTCTCTTGGAGATCACTGCAGAAATCTCTCTAGGCTACACTTTTGATTAAAAAAATTTTTAAATAGCATAGTAGGATATAAAGTGGGAAGTAAAAACCTTGCTTGCTGAACTTACCAGAGGTAACCACCAAAACATTTTCTATGCATAATCAAGTTTATTTATGTTACCACATACAGATGAGATCATAATATATGTACTGTTTTGTGACTTACTTTTTCACCCCACAATATATCTTGGATATCTTTCCACAGCGATACAGATAGATCTACCCCATTGTTTCCTAATTGCTGCATAGAATTTTATTGTATTGATGTACCAATTCTAGACTCTTACTGGATAGTTTGACCTGGACCCGTGGGTGAATATTTATTGTACCAACTGGTTGCACTCATTGATTTGTATTCTATGGTTCACCCTCTCACATCAGTGATTTTCCTTTCTTCAGGGATGTTCCAGGACATTTAAAATAGGAAACAGTGGAAGTAAAACTTTTGGGGAGGGATAGTGTGAGTCTTGTCATAGACCACCAGCTGGACATATGTGTAGTGATATGTGCCCTACTGCATATTTTAAGTTTTTTGCTTAGTCCAGATAGGTGAGGAAAACAAATAGCTTTTAATGGATGTTGTCTAAGGCATCGACTGGAGGCTTCCTCTCAAATTGAATGAGTGTTTTCTTCCCTAATTTTCTACTTCAGATGTTCCAAGTATCAAGTTATGAATGCATTAATGGACTTGGGAAATGATTTGTCAGCACATGAAAATGAGGACTTAGGTTTATTATGTTAACAGCTTGGCTAACAAAGCAAGTTTGTACCTTGTGAACTTTAGGGGCCTTGCTGCAGTGGCAGTGTGATGAATGAAGCAAAGCAATTTTCCAAGAATATTTCAGGTCAGTGACGGAAGAAATCACTTGTCTTCTTGGGTAAACCAAAACCTAATTTTAGTTGCATCTGCCTTCAATAGGACCTTTGCAAATCGATAGAAATTGGCACTTCCATCTAAAATGGGAACATTATGTGTCTTTTAACTGAAAGCCCTTTAGTCTCATTTTCTCACCTCTTCAAAGTTCTGATTTGCCCAATCGTTATTGAAGAGATGTCATACTTCTAAGTTGTGAAATGCCAACTAGTTTTGTTTCAAGTTTCTTCTACAGTGTTTTCCTCTCCTTGATGCATTCGAATTGATGCACGATGCTTAACTTAATAATTGGAGGCTATTAATAACAGTTACTATTTATACATGATTTACCTCTTGTCCAAGCCATCAGTAGATTCTTGGGACATATGGGTGTATACCGAGATTTCAGGGGCTCTTGTGGGCTATTGGAGATTCTCTAGACTCATGCTGTTCAGAATGGTAGCCACTAGCCACATGTCATTTAAAGTTAAATTAATTAAAATAAAATAAAATTAATTTAATTTCTCAGTCACACTAGTAAATGCTTAGTAGCCATGTGCAGCTAGTAGCTACCACACTGGACAGCACAGAGAACATTTCCATTAACATTACTCTAAAGGTTGGCGAACTATATAGCCCACAGCTTGATTTTGGGTTTCCTGTGAACAAAGAATGGTTTTTACATTTTTAAAGGGTCATAAAATAAAACAAAAATAAGAAAAATATGAGACAAAGACTGAGTGTGGCCTGCAAAGCCTAATGTATTTACTACCTGGTCCTTTATAGGATAAGTTTGCTGACCCTTTGACCTGTGCCTCCTTCTCTTAATAACATTTCCGCTTTCTGATCAAGTTAAGGTTAGGGGTTTCCCTAAGCCATCAGAAGATTGTGAATCTATTAAGCAAATTAGGCAAATTGAGGCACAAAGTTTTTTACTGTAGATAGACCACAGAATGAGTCCAAAGCTTACACAAATCAGTTCCCTGGAGCTAGCACAAGTGGGATGAGCTTTGAAATAGGTAAAATTCTTTGTAGTATAAATGATCAACTTGCAATAGCTTTTTGAATAATACCTACAGTGTAACAGAACAACATTCTGATTTTGTAAACTATTTTGTGACTTTTAAGTATTCCTCCTCCCATCTTACTCTGAAAGAAATAGAATGAATACATTTCAACAGATGCACTTGACCTTTCAACAAAGAATTTACCATGAAGATTTTTAACTGTTCAAATAATTTTAACTGTCAAATTATTTCACCCAGTCTCTCCTTGGAAGAATGAAGCAGAAAGATGCTTCTGCTGGTATTCTCTACATCTGAGAGATAATCTTCCCTTGCCAAATGTAGCTAGCAGTTTCTCATTAAATGTAAAGCTTATGAAATCTGCTATAAAAGTGAGCATCTGGCACTTCTGTGGAAAGTTATAGAGTCAACTTGTTGCTGTCAAGATAGGACCTTGGTATTCATGAGCGGACTGTGTGATTTCCCAAGTTTGTGCTAACCCATACTATTTTTCCTCTAAAATGCATTAAGGTTCATTTGAAAAAAATTAAGGTATCCCTTTGGCTTTTTGATGTGAATTATTCCATAATTAGAAATAACTCAAGTAGTGCTCCCACTAAAATAAATGTTATACTACAATACATTGAATTATTGGTAGAAGCATTAATTTGAACTTGCCTGAATCTTCAGATTTAAGATAGTGATATCACATTATTATGGATTGTGTGATGAGATCATGAAGCGTACTGAATCCCAGAAAAAGTCACATTTCAACATTAGCCTTGTCAAAAAAAGCAAGTGGTAAAGGAGATAAGGAAGAGAATTGTGAGATATTGTGAAGGAAGAGAATTGTGAAGGAAACCTTCGTGAAGTATAGCTTCTTTTTCTTTTTAATGTTTATTTATTTTTGAGAGAGAGACAGAGTGTTAGCAGGGGAGGGGCAGCGAGAGAGGGAGACACAGAATCTGAGCTTTCAGCACAGAACCCAACACAGGGCTCGAACTCACGAACCGCGAGATCATGATCTGAGCTGAAGTCAGACGCTTAACCGACTGAGCCACCCAGGTACCCCGAGTATGACTTCTTTCTAAAGGACAGTAAGAATGGTAGCTATGTTTTGCTTTTTATTCACTGGTACAAAATCAGTGAAAATTTTATTACTTAAGGTTGTATTCATTGATCATCACTGGTTATGGTTTCTAGTAGCAATTTCCCATGGTAGAACTTTGACTAAAATTATGGAAACTCCCCAGATTTTTTCTAATCTTTCAGTGCCATCCTCTTTGCCATTGTTTTTTTTTTTAACTTTATTTATTTTTTAGTAATCTCTACATCCAATGTGGGGCTCAAACTCAATGATTTCGAGATCAAGAGTCACAGGCTCTTCCATCTGAGGCAGCCAGGTGCCCCCTCTTTGCTATTCTTTGCCAAATCATCTCTAAGTCTTCTTGTTCTTTCAGTTCTTCCATGTCACTTTTATGTGTGCCCTCCAAACCTTTGCCATCCTCTTGTCTCACTAGTATTAATAGCATACTCCTCTTCGTTGCCTGTGAAAATAAGCTGCTTAAAGCCATACACTGCCTTCTTATAAGGCATGCTAAGTAAGAATCCAAAGATCACCCAGTCTCCAGTAAGAGATCCCATAATATTTTTTTTAATATTTAAAATTTTTTTTAATATTTATTTATTTTTGAGAGAGAGAGAGACAGAGTATGAGTGAAGGAGGGGCAGAGAGAGAGGGAGACACAGAAGCCAAAGCAGGCTCTGGACTCAGAGCTGTCAGCACAGAGCCAGACATGGGACTCGAACTCATGAGTTCGACTGAGCCACCCAGGCGCCCCATAATATTTCTTATGTAATCAAGGATGTATCTCTACTAAAGCTGGCTGTTACCAAGTTTGAGATCTTTGTCCATGGCATTTTATGATGCCAGTCAAAGTACGGCAAAGACATATACCATGGGCTTGTATTTTACACTCCAGCTGAAAAATCAGAAACGTTAAGAGGAAGGAACATCAACTTGAGATTTAGAGTTGCAAACCATAGCCATTAACGATGGCCTTGCACATTGTCCATGATGAGGAGAAACTAAAATTTAAACTTGAGAAATTAGATAGTTCTCCAGTCCTGCCATAAAGTATTTATAAGACCAATCCCAAAACGACCCTGTATCTGAGGCTTTTATATTGACCTATCCATATTTGGAAAGGAATTCTTTTTATGTCCTGAGGTTCTCAGATTAGTAGAACAAACTTAATTTTTGCACAAAGTCTACCCATTACTGCAAAGTAGATGAGGTAGCCTGATCTTAAACTCCGCAAACTCTGTAAGGATATCTGGGCATCTGGGTTTTTCCACCACCGAATTCCCAGCACTTCTTACAGTTGGTACGTTATAAATGTCTCTTGTCCAATAATTAGGTGTTTACCTTTCCTCTTTCATGATTCATGTTTACAAAGGCATTTTTCTTTTCATATTTGTGTTAAACAATTTCTTGTTATGATTGATTAACTCTTCCTTTTTATGAACCTTTAACTTCACATTTTCTCCCAAATCACATTGTGGTCATGAGTCCTGTGTTTCCTGTACCATCCTCACTGCCTTTTCAGCTTTCATTTTTCTCTTTTCTGATGAACATTTTTGGTAAAAGCTGGTGCACTTGCTAAAACATTCCCACGTGCCGCTGAATTTGTGATGGAACTATTTGTGTCATAGATGTGAGCCAACCCAAAGAAGTTTAAAAATAAAAGATGGGTATCTTTTATTCCAAATTTGTAGAAACTTCTAATCCTCTCCAGTTTGCATAGTGTTATCTTTACTATGTATAAGAGTACCGCTAGGGAATGTCGCAGTCACAATGGGATGCTGGTGGTAAGTGGACTGCTAGGCCCACTAACTAGCTGAATGTTTTGTGTGTTGTTTAGATTAGTTTAGATTAGTTCTTCAGCAAGATTGCAAGTAAACGCCTGTGTTATATTGGCTTTCATGCTTTTATAGTTGAAATCCCACAGATATTAAAGACTTAGATTCCTGTACTGGTAACAATTGTGAGTTGTTTAGAATAACTTGTTTTCCGCCTAAGTATAAAGTATAAAGAAAAATTCAGTTCTTGTGTAATGGAACTATTCAGCATTGTATATAATACTGCTGTCTGCTTTTCTCTGGAATATTTTGTAACACTGTTAGAAGAAGAATAAATGGTTTTTTTTGCCTAAAAGGAGACCTAACAATTCTTTAAATTAATAACTCTGTCCTTAGAGATTATATTTGATTCTGTTTTTATTGTTCACCACCAATGTGTGAAATGGTCTGTTATCACTTACATTTGCCTTGGTATTTGTAGGGCTCAAACAGTGGGGAGATCCCAGTTTGCATGATTAACCTTGTAAGGACTGTGGATCCTTCCAAATGTAGGAACTAGTCCTGTACTTTATTTAGGTCAAGAATGAAGCTGGTTTTGCAGAAATTAACAAGCATATCCTAAAACTCACATGGAAATACAAGAGACTCAGAATAGCTTAAAAAAATAAAAAATCTTGAAAAAGAACAAAGTTGAAGGGCTCACAGTCTCAAAATTTTAATACAAAGCTAAAATAATCAAGACAGTGTAGTATTTGCATATGGATGTCCTTATGGATCAATAGAATAGAATTGAGAATCCAGAAACCCTCATATTTATAGTCAGTTCATTGTTGACAGGGGTGCCAGACCATTCAATGGAGGGAAAATAACTTAACAAATGGTGCTGGGAAAACACAACATTCACCACAAGAACCTAAAATTGAACCCCTTACATCACACCATATACAGTTATTAACTCAAAATGCATTATTGACCTAAATGTAAGAGCTGAAACTGTGAAAATCTTAGAGAAAACATAGGCATAAATCTTTATGACCTTAGATTAGGCAGTGGTTTCTAACATATGATTCCAAAAACATAAGCAGAAAAAGAAAATTAGAAATTGGACTCCATCAAAATGTAAAACTTTTGTGCTTCAAAGATACCATTAAGAAAGTGAAAAGACATGGAGTGCCTGGCTGGCTCAGTAGATAGAGCATGCAACTCTTAATCTTGGGGTCGTGAGTTCGAGCCCTACATTGGGAGTAAAGTTTACTTAAAAAGAAAAAAAGAAAGTGAAATCCCACAGAATGGGAGAAAACTTTTAAGTTTGTTTATTTATCTTAAAAAAGAGAGAGAGCACAAGGGGAGAGAGGGAGAGAGAGAATCCCAAGCGGGCTCTGTGCCTTCAGTATGGAGCTCAGTGCGGAGCTCAGACCCACAAATCATGAGATTATGACCTGAGCTGAAACCAAGAGTTGGATGCTTAACTGACTGAACCACTTAGGCACCCCAGAATAGGAGAGAACTTTTAAAAATCATTTCTGTATTGTTTGATAAGGGGCTTGTATCCAGACTATATAAAGAACTCTTACAGTTCAACAATAAAAAGACAGTAGCCCAGTTTTTTTTTTTTTTTAATTTTTTTTTTCAACGTTTATTTATTTTTTGGGACAGAGAGAGACAGAGCATGAACGGGGGAGGGGCAGAGAGAGAGGGAGACACAGAATCGGAAACAGGCTCCAGGCTCTGAGCCATCAGCCCAGAGCCTGACGTGGGGCTCGAACTCACGGACCGCGAGATCGTGACCTGGCTGAAGTCGGATGCTTAACCAACTGCGCCACCCAGGCGCCCCAGTAGCCCAGTTTTTAAAGTAGCAAAGGATTTGAATAGACATTTCTGCAAAGAAGATATACAGATGGCCAACAAGCACATGCAGAGATCCTCAGCATCATTGATCATTGGGGAAATGCAAATCAAAATCATGAGATACTACTTTGCACGCACTGGGGTGACTATAATTAGAAAGATGGACAATAGCAAGTGTTGGCAAGGAGGTAGAGAAATTGGAGCACTTGTGCACAACTATTGTTAGGAATGTAAAAATGGTGCAGCCATTGTGGAAAACAGTAAGGTGCTTCCTCAAATACTGAAAATAGAATTACCTATGATACAGCAATTCCACGGTTCTGTGTATATATACCCAAAAGAATTGAAAGGAGGGACTTACACAGATATTTGTATGCCCATGGCAGCATTATTTGCAGTTGCCAAGAGGTGGGCACAACCCAAGTGTCCATTGATGGATGATTAGATAAACAAAATATGGTATGTACATACAGTGGAATATCATTCAGCTTTAACAGGAAGAAGAATCTGACATATGCTACAACATGGATGAGTTCAAGGATATGCTAAGTAAGACAAGCCAGTCATAACACAAAGAGACAAATACTGTATGATTCTGTTTATATGCAGTACCTAGTCAAATTCATAGAGGGAAAAAGTAGAATGGTGGTTGCCAAGGGTTGGGGAAGGGAGAATGGGGAGTTATTATTTCATGGATACAAAATTTCAGTTTTGCAAGATGAAAAAAAAAAGTCTGAACATACATTGCACAACAGTATCAATATACTTAATGACATTGAAATGTACACTTAAAAATGGTTAAGATGATAAAATGTATGTTATGTGTATTTTGCCACAGCTTAAAGGGGGAGCAATTTATGGTATATGAATTATATTTCAATTTTAAAACAAATAATTTAAGAAAAAGAAGAATACAAAAATACGAAACCAGTCTAGGAAACCCAAAAAGATTTGAAGAAGTCCATTATATGCCTGCTCCTAACTGAAGTCCTTTTTTTTTGAAGTATAATGATTTTGTATTCCACTTCCTTCAATTTATGAATGAGTCTTTTCTACCTCTCACCTTCTTTTATTCTTTCCTAAAGTAGATTTGAAATAATCTCTTGATCATCCTTGGTACTTATTGTAACATCCGACTCTACTGTGGGGTCACATATATTTCTTAGGATTTAGATATTATAATAAATAAACATTTATGTATGGCCTGCGATGAAAAGCAATGTGCCAGACCCTGGATGTCAAAAATATATAAACTCTTGTGTTTATAATCGATTAGCGTGACAAGGCAGGTATATAAAAAGATCACCGTATGAGAGAACATGTACTAAATGCCACGTGAGTACCATAGGAGTTCAGAAATGAGAGATCATAGTGGGATGAAGGTGGTTGGGTAGCGTCTTTTTATTTACTTATTTTTTTTACTTTTTTTAATGTTTATTTTTATTTTTGAGAGAAAGAGACAGAATGCAAGCAGGGGAGGGCCAGAGAGAGAAGGAGACATGGACTCCGAAGCAGGCTCCAGGCTCTGAGCTGTCGGCACAGAGCCCGACGTGGGGCTTGAACTCATGAATCGCGAGATCATGACCTGAGCCTAAGTCGGACGCTCAACCGCCTGAGCCACCCAGGCGCCCCAGGGTAGAGCCTTTTTTTTTTTTTTTTTTAAAAAAAAAAAAAAAAAAAGGAAGTGGAATTTAAACTTGAATGAAAGAAATAAATTTTATATATCATCATCGGCAAAATGGTTTCCTCCTCACTGTAAGATTCTATGTAAAATGCAACATTCCATGTCGCAGTTACTATTTGATTAGCCTGCACAAATCCTTTTTTCTTATATTCATTTCCCTTGCTGGCTGCCCAGACTTTCTAGCACAGTAAAAGGCATTGCCTGTCTGTCTATTCGTTCACATACAGACCAGTTATTA
Source organism: Felis catus (assembly GCF_018350175.1). Taxonomy (NCBI): domain Eukaryota; kingdom Metazoa; phylum Chordata; class Mammalia; order Carnivora; family Felidae; genus Felis; species Felis catus. Next base: position 119,137,018 of record NC_058373.1, read on the forward strand.
AGTGTGAAGGGAGGCAAAGTAACCTTACCTCATAATTTGGCCACCAAGCCTTGCAGTAGCCTCTCTGGGTTTACCTTGTTAAGCCTGTAAGTGGTAACAAAGAGATAAGAAAGTAGCCACTGTCGAGCATCTTTGGCCTAGGATGAGTTTGACCTGCACTTTGACAATGATTTTGATTATTTCTGCTTTCTATGTTGAATGGATTTATCAGAGTCTCAAAAACCCTTAATTTAAAAAATATATTGACTTTTTTTATTGTTGTTTTTTAGTCTTCTACATGCTGAATGTTAACCTCCTTATGGCATGCAGTGATGATTTCTGAATTTTGATTAGGCACAACTCAGTGTTGAAGCACTGAAGCAGTTGGTTACTACTGCAGCTGATTCTTGGTTAAATAAACAAGAGTCCTGGGGCGCCTGGATGGCTCAGTCGGTTAGGTGTCCAACTTCGGCTCAGGTCATGATCTCACGGTTTGTGAGTTCGAGCCCCACGTTGGGCTCTGTGCTGACAGCTCAGAGCCTGGAGCCTGCTTCGGATTCTGTGTCTCGCTCTCTCTGCCCCTCCCCTGCTTATGCTCTGTCTCTCTCTGTCTCAAAAATAAAGAAACCATTAAAATATAAAACAAACAAATAAGAGTCCTTTAAAAAGATTAGCCAGAACAGTTTTAAAACCTACAGCAGCACTGATGTATATCAGTTTTGGCTTGGCATACTTTGACCCAGGGCTGTGCAGTGTTTTATTACCCTCAGCTACATAAGGACACATACTTATAGCACCACTTTTGTAGCATATATTTTTATAACCCTACAAAATGATTAGACTGACGTAGAGCAATTCTCTAAATTCATAGGTATTAAAATATTCTGGCAGCTGTCTCCTTTTTGCCTTTAAGTTGAGACATCATGATGAGATAAGACTGTACCAGTGCTGATAGGTACAAGAATGTAGTTCAGCATGATATTCTCACATTATTGACAAAAGTCTTTGTCACTGTAAATAGGAGAAATCTTGGAGGAAGTGTTCCCATTATAGTAATTCCAGTTCAATTCTACTAATAGTGTTTTTCAGAAACTTCTTTACATTAAAACACATTCCATGTAGTCAGATAGGAAGGACGTTATGGTATTAAAATGTCTCTGAATTCTAACTAAAACAGCTTGTGCTGAAAAACATACAATATCTGGGAGTTTGAGGTATTTATTAGGGTTTAGAGAGTGTTTAAGAGAACCTGAATGGGAGAAACTTCCTGGTAAATTGTTACTAGGGTACAGTGACATGGGATACAGACTCAAAATAGGCTTCTAGCATTCTGTGGACTATATAGGTCATAGTCCACAAGGGGGAACTGAGAGTCTGGGAAGGTCTCAGTTAATGAGACCTCTGGTAATGCTTTCCAGTGAGTGAGCAACCCTGTGGCCTCTCTTCCCCTAAGTAGTCCCGAACTGCTTCCAGGTGTCTCAAATTTTTCTAACTGGGAACAGTTTCCTTTTTTTTTTAATGTTTGTTTGTTTGTTTGTTTGTTTATTTATTTATTTTGAGAGAGAGAGATCATGAGTGGGGTAGGGGCAAAGAGAGAAAGAGAGAGAATCCCAAGTGGGCTCCGTGCTATCAGTGCAGAGCCCGATGCAGGGCTCGATCTCGCAAACTGTGAGGTCGTGACCTGAGATGAAATCAAGAGTCGGATCCTTAACTGACTGAGCCACTCAGGCGCCCCAGGAACAATTTCCAATTGAAAGATTCGCCCTTTGCTAAGAAGTGTGAGACTTTAAATGGCAAATGATTGTGGATACAACCATTGTGAAAAACAGTGCAGCAGTATCTTCTAAGGCGGATGATACATATACCCTGTGACCCAGTATTTCCAGTGCTATATATATATATATATATACACACACACACTCTAGAAATAGAAATGCTATACCAAAACATGTATAGAAAAATATTCAGAACAGTGCTATTCATAATAGACCCAGACTAGAAACAATCCAAGAGTTCATTGACAGTAGAATGAATAACTAAATTCTGATGTATTCACATAATAGAATACTATATAGCCATGAAAATGAACATGTTGCTACATGCAACAACATGAATGAGTCTCAGGAATATAACACTGAGTAAATGAAGATAAACACAAAAAGAGTACATATTATACAATATCATTTGTATAAAGTTCAAAAACAAGCAAAGCTAATTTATGTGATATAAATCAAAATAATGATTACATTGCAAGTATGGTGTTGGCTGGGAGGGGCCAGGAGGAGGGAGACTTCTGGGGGGCTGGTAATGGTTCTCTATAAAGATCTATATTGTTGTGTGTTCATTGTCTGAAATTCCTCACACATATACCTCTGATGTTTCCTTTTTTCTGTGTATATGTTATAATTTAAAAGTTAACTAAAAAAAATTTTTTAAGGCAAATAGTGGCTGAAATAAAAATTGGAAGTAATTCACTCAAGTCTAATAGCTAGTCGAATGTTAAAATGAAATGCTTGCTCTCAAAGCCATTCTGGTTTGATAGGGGAAGCTCGCAAAGAAAGTTCTCAAGCATTAGTAGTATTCCAGCCAGATTTCAAAATATTGCTTAAAGCAGGGCCTTACATTATTGGGTAAGAATAATAGCACTTATTTTGTAGGGTATTTTTGTCATGCGTAGCTGACATATACAACTTTTTGTGCCTTCAAAGTTGGCTTTTATAAACATCTTTAGTATTAAAAATTTTGTTTCCAGAGAGTCACTAAATGAGGTATCACTGTAATAGAGAAAGAACAGTGATAAATGTGATTCAGTAGATGGCAGTATTCCCTTTGTAGGTGTTAGTCAAAATGTGGATACATGGGGGTAACTCCGAGAAACTTTCTTCAGTAAGAGTGGTAAAGGGTCACCTGCTGGGACAAGTAGACCAGAAAGAACATTTTAATATTTTTGTTCATTTGTTATTTCATATATTACTAGGAACTATTTTGAATGGACCCATAAGATGTAGAGTCCACAAATGTAGAGGACATATTTTTCCACATAAATCCTAGAATGATAGCCTGCAATTGGTAGTTTGTTTGATGTAGTATGGCTTTAAGTGGGTGTTAATGCATAGAATATTCAGGAAGGATTTGAGCAGTGTCTTCTTTTTTTTTTTCAGTCTTGTATGTGGGAATATTTATATGTCAAGATTGAGATAATGACTAACTGCCTTGGACAAATATGTCAATGAAATTTATTGATGAGGAGATTAGGGTGCACTTGAGCATAAATTAAAAGAAATATTAAAGTGATTGGCCAGTCTGTTTTTGTTGGTTATTTTAATACAAATCAAATGTTTTTTGAATAGTCTCTTTTTTCAGATTGAAATTTTCTTAAAATGGTAGCGCTTGATGAAAGCAGTGGGGTTTAAGAAATCCTGTGGCATTATAAGGGTTTTAGTTGTAAGGAGTTTGACATGGATTAGAGTGATATGACAGAGAAGTCAAGAGTTATCAGCCAAAGGACAGAACGTGCCTGTGGTGCAGAATGGAAGGCCAGTGAACAAACTAGCCAGTGAGAGTCAGAAGAACTACATTCAAGTCCTGACGTTGCTCGTTATTAGCATTGACCTTGGACAGGTCATTTAGCATGCCTCATTTTTCTTATCTGAAATATAGGTGATAAATAACTGCTGTACCTTCCATACAGGTTGTTAAGTGCATCAAGTAGGTGCAATGTCTGTAAGGATGCTGTGTTAACGTTAATGAACTCTGTAGATGGACTCTGCATTGTTTTTATACTGTTCAAATAACTTTTTGTCTCCTCAGGTTTTTCTGCCTGTAGTCATCAGGTGCCAGCTGAGAAACATTGATAAGCATAGCTTCAACAGCCATCATTATAGGAGTACCTACTAATAGGTCCTATGCTAAGTGCTTTAAATGCATAGTTTCCAAAGCCTCACAACTGTGCAATGAGTAAGTTGGACCATTGACTCCATTTTATAGTTCACAAAGGTTTGGGCTGACCCAAGAGCTGTGAATCACGCCCATGTCATCTGACTTCACAGCAGTTGTTTGTAGTATGTGATGCTATACCTGCCATGATGCACTTTAGTTTTTGCTTTTTCCTACCTAGTATTTCAGAAGCCAGGGCCACACGTAGTATTTTTATGTATTGGGCAGTTCAAGTAAAGACATCCTTAAAAGAAAATTTTATTACGTTTCACTTTGGAGATATTAACAGAATCCTAATGTATGCAGTTGTTAATTTGGGAATGGAGAGGGTTGGTGCTCTTGACTTGAGCCTGTTTCATCTTGAGCCAGAGCAAATACAAATCATTTCTTGATGGTTCAGACTCAAGGAGAGGAATAGTAACATCAACACAACCCAAAGTAACATCAGCACAACCTAAAGAGTGTTAATAGTTGGTTTGAGGATATATTGATTTTCTTTGCAAACACCTCTCCCAATTACTTATTTTTTCATATGACAGCTGCTGTGTGTTTTTTTGTTTTGTTTTGTTTTGTTTTGTTTTTTTGGTATATTTTTCTGTGTGTGTGTGTGTGTGTGTGTATTTTAGGGGGCTTTCCATTTCTTGTAATTATAATACTGACATTTTGCATAGAGATAACATTTTTGGGAGAATCGTGATAACTAAATATACTAATAACTAAATACGTTTTTGGTGTTCCTATCAGGTAAAGACAAATAAATATGAATATTTTCATTTTACTTACAGTGTTTTTAATGAAAAATGACTTTGAGAGTATATCTTCAACTTTCTCTTATAAAAATATAAAAATTACTTATTCATGTTTTGGCCACCTTGTAATTTAGTTTATAAATTATCACTTTCTGTTTTTTAGATCAATTTTTGAATTTCAGAATAGTTTTAGATATTTATGGGAAAATTATAAAGGACAGCTTCCATATAACCCACACACAGTTTACCCTATTATTATTATTATTATTATTATTATGGTACATTTGTTACATATTTGTTAACAATTAGTGAACTTTTTTGGTTTGTTTAACATTTTTCCCTATACTTTATTCCGATTTCCTTAGTCTTTCCCTAATGTTCTTTTCTCGTTCCAGAGTCCAATCCAGGATACCATAATTACATTTAGTAATCATACCTCCCCATAGGCTCCTCTTGGCTGTGACAGTTTATTAGGCTTTCCTTGATGACCTTGACAGTTTTAAGGAGGACATACTGGTCCAGGTACATTGTAGAATGTTCCCCAATTGGGATTTGATGTTCTTCTTACAGTTATGGTTTGCCTTTCACTGCATATACTAGGTTATGCAGGGAGGTTGCTCTTAATCATAGTGAACTCTGAGGAAGGCAGATTGGGATTTGAAAATATTGGCTGTGGATAACCCACACAGAGATAAGCATTAATATTCTTTGTTGGCATTGAAACATTGGCTACATTCGTTATATTTTTTGTATTTTATGCTTTTTCAGAAGAAGTCAGTCCTAATTCTGGCTGAAAACGAGTCTAGGTTGTATGATCTGCTCATGTCCCTAAAACCATTTCTTTTCTAATTGCACCTGTTGGGGCAGTTAGCATTGGTTTAAATGTTACTCTTTAGAGCTTTATTTACTCTGAATTGGCCTTTTAATTAGTAATGGGCAATTTTGGGTGAATTGTTAATTGATTAGAATTGTGGAAATCATCTGAAAAGCTGTTTTGTCACAACAGCCTAGAATAGTAGAAGATTAAAATGGGGTCTGGTTTAGTTACTATTCTAAGATGAATGCTTGAAAAGTATTATTTTCATGGTTTAGGTTTGTTGGTGTCTTAACTCTGCTGAGAATGATTGTCTTTTAACTCACCGAGGTCCTCAATTCTACTCCATTAAGGGCCACTTTTCTGCCAATCAAAAAGCAGCATCCCTGAGATTGATTTTTGTTACAGTGGATAGTAATAGCTGCCTGGTGACAACATTTCAAACTCTTTTATGTAAACAGAAAGCAATCAAATAAGTACTAATCCAAGGATTATGTGGACCCAAATCCCGTGGCCAGGAGAAGAATCTCTGCAGTGTATGTCCCTGGCTCTCTGCCTTCTGGTTGCCCCTCTTCCTCCTGGAAAGCTTCCCTGCTGCTGGTGTGCTGGTGCTGCCTGTTAGATTGCAGTATGCTGCGACCAAAACACTCCTGCAGCTCCTGAATGGAATTCAAAAAGACACTTGCATTTCCATAAATAAATTAGGAATTCAGTGGTTTCTTCGGGCTAATCAGGGCAGGCTGATAAACCTTGCTAGCTGTTTAATAAATGAATTGTGACTGATTACCTATTAATATGGACGCCTCAGGAATTCACCCAGGGGGAAGCAGAGCAGTGAAATAGAGAGGGGCATGGCCCCTTGGGAAATCAGGGCTTCATGTTTGCAGCTTAAATATCTCTGTGAAGTATCAATAAGGAGGTAATTGAATTTTGAACACAAACATGAGCGCCGGATGGATGAAAGGGGGAGGGGGGATCTGATCATCTCTTCTCTGCCCCTTCATTCTCCCCTCCCCTTTTCCTTAGAGACCACTCTAGTAAAGATAGATGCTAAATCCATTAAATAAAGATTAGACTCTGTCGTAGTAGAAAATGGCAGCTTAGCTAGATCCCTGGGCAAATTGGGGCCTTTTGCAATACAGAAAATTAAAATATACATTTTTAACAAGTATGCTATCTTCCTGCCATTAATGCCAGGCTAGCTTGTGGGGTTTGCTCCTCCTTCAGATTGGCTTTTGTTTGGACAGATCACTTTCTCTTGTATTAATGCCAATCTTTTCTGTATTCCTGGAGCAGAAGGGGCTGGGTTTATTTATTTATTTTTAAAGCTTCTGTTGAGGCCTTTCCTCTACCATCCTGCTTGCTTGTAATCAGAAGAGTGGGAAGGAGATTAGTGTCCCATGAATTGACGGTAGATAAATGTTCCCTCCCCTTAACTGGTGGGTCCAGAAGAGCCCAATCACTTGTATTTCAGGGATGATTGGAGACTGTACAGCCAAGCAAGAAAAGGGCTTACACACTGAAATAAAAATTGATGTTTTAGATGCTATTTTATTTGGCATTATTTCCTCTAGATAGGGTTATTGATTTGCTTTGTTTTATCTTAAGCCAGATAAAGTCATATTAATGTAGAAAAAGAAGAATTGGCATCATTTGGTTACAAATCATAATACTTACTACCCCTTTGTGAGCAGTATCAGAACACAGGCATCAAACCCTAAATACTTCTGTTTTTGTAGATAAATACCTTGTATTGGCTTTTTGGACTAACCTTTGTTTATATTTCAATCTACATATTCTGATAATTCTTTCATAAGGCTTCCGTCAGTAAATCTATCAACAAGTATTAATGGAGCATCTGTTAGGTGTGTGGCATTGTTAGTTGCCATAGTCAACAGTGAGGAAGTCTGTCCTCTGCTACCACAAATATTTCTTTTAAAATGAAGCTAATTATGTCCTGTTCCTGCTAATAAAAGTTCTTTGGCTCCTCAGGGTGCCTGGGTGGCTCAGTTGGTTAAGCATCCAACTTTGGCTCAGGTCATGATCTCACGGTTCGTGGGTTCGAGCCCCGCATTGGGCTCTGTGCTGACAGCTCAGAGCCTGGACCCTGCTTTGGATTCTGTGTCTCCCTCTCACTCTGCTCCTCCCCTACTCACACTCTGTCTGTGTCTCTCTCTCAAAAATAAATAAACATTTAAAAAAAATTTTTTTTAAGGTTCTTTGGCTCCTTGGTTCTTATGTATAAGGTAACATTCAGATTCCTCAGGCTTTCACAAAAGGGCTTTCTTAACACCAACCTAGCTTTCTCTCCAGTATAAGCTGGAAAATATACTTCTCCTCCAAGGCTATTTCAAATCCCACTCTCTCCATGTAGTGTCTCCCTATCCCCTAGGCAGAGTTACATTTTTCTTATCATTCAGTGTGGGTTCTACACTTGACTCTGAAGATTTCTGATGGAAGAAAAAATGTACTTCTTAGTCTTGGTAATTAAGGACTCTGTCCATTATTTGCCAGATGGTTTTGCAAACATTCCCAATTCTTTGTTTCAACTTCAGAGGTATCTTGATGATCAACATTTTAATGATTTGTCCTTCTGCACTTCACTTTAAATTTAACATAGATTTACAGCCATCTTTAATGGTAAGAAGGAAAGTGTCTATTTGCCATCATTACTGCTACCTTAAGTTATTTACCTCTAGAGAGCAGAAATCAAACTTATTTAATCTGATTGCCACAGTTCAGAAACAACCCTTAATGATTTTGAATTTGAATGCTCCTGAAAGTCAAATAGCACAAAATTTCAGAATTTTCTAGTACCGCACATGTTGCAAGTTACACTGATGTTGCACTTGGATGGTTCTAGTTTTCCTTCCAGTTCTTCTCTCTAACTTTCGTTTCCTGCCATTTTTCTGAGCTCCAGAGTTCCTTCCAGCCTTACTGACAATACAGGTTTTCTGGGACCATGGAAGCAAGCATTTTAAAAGCTCTGTATTTCCATTGGTTGGATCTCAATTATTTTAAGTTTTAAGCTGTATTTTAACATTAACAGATTTATGCAATAAAATGTGTTTTCTTTTTGTATTAATAATTTTCAGTATTGATTGTGTATTGTCATTTAATTATAACAAAAATTTAATGCTAGAAATTCTGAGGTTAGAATTTACCCAAATAATCCCTAAAATTTTTAAATAAAATAAAGAATTTTGACTTTATCCCTTTAAGAGAAGACTCTTGGTAACTTCCATTCCTAAAGCTTTCTAGTGATCTTAGCATAACGTTCACTCAATAAAATATCTCTTTCCTGCCTTTGTAGATACATAACACAGTACCCTTAGAATTACCTGCATTATAGTGCATTATACTACCTAGGCAATTACTGATTTCAGCTTCTGTACATGTGTAGTTAATGCTCAGGTATTTGTCTTGTTCAGGAAGATACAGTAGCTGTGGTTCTTAACCTAAGAGTCCCTGGATCTTCTGAAATTATAAACAAAATTGTATGTTTGTGCTTGTACATGTATATTTCTCTGCTGAGAGTATCAGTGGCTTTCACTGTGCCCCTAAAAAAGATACGTCAGAATCCTAATCCCTAGTACTTCAGAATGTGACCTTATTTGGAGATAGGGTCTTTATGCAGGTAATCAAGTTAAAATGAGGTCATTAGGGTGGGTCCTAATCCAGTATGACTGGTATCCTTATACAAGGGGGAAATTTAGACACAGAGACAGATACACATAGAGGGACGATGATGTGAAGAGACACAGGGAGAAGACAGTGATCTTAAAAGCCAAAGAGACAGACCTGGAACAGATCCTTTCCTCACAGCCTTCAGAAGGAAGGAACCCCTCGACACCTTGATCTCAAACATCTAACCTCAGAACTGTGGGACCGTAAGTTTTTGATGGTTAGTTAAGCCACTCACTTTGTGATAGTTTGTTACAACAGCCCCCAGAAAACTAATACACTCTCTATTGATTAGGATGCTTTTGTCTGTAAATTGCAGAAAAACCCAACTACAGTGCTTAAAAGGATAAAGATGTTCCATATAACAAGAAGTCCAGAGGTACTTCATTTTTAAGGTTGGTTAATTAGTGACTTAACATTATTACCAGAGACCCCTGTTAGTTCCATCTTTCTGCTGTGTCACCTTCAGTGGGTTGGATAACCCCCCCCCCTTAGGTTGGTTTCCATCATATTCAAGATGGCTGCTACAGTTTTTGACATCACAGGATGACAGCAGTATCCTAAGAAAAGGAAATTGTTTTCCCTCTGTGCTTCTTCTTGTCAGTGAGAAAAAGACCAGAAGCTCTGAAGCAATTTCCCCTTACATGCCATTGAACAGTTTTGGTCACATTCCTATGCCTAAACTAATCGTTGTCAAGAGAAGTGAGAGTAGCGTGATTAGTTTAGATGGACTAATAATGGCTCATCCTTGGAACTGGCAAGGAGCCGAGTCTCCCCTGAGTACACGCTCGCTCTTTACCTGAATAAAACCAGGGTTTTGTTAACAAAGATTGAGTGAGGAAATGGCTATGTGTAGACAGCTACCTGTGTCTACCAGTCTGAGCCCTCTATAGGAGGTTAGGAACCATTGTTTTTTAAGACAGGCAGTACTTTTTTTTCTTTTTTTAAGTATTTCTAAAGATTTTTTTTTTTTATATTTATCTTGAGAGAGAATGGGGGAGGGGGCAGAGAGAGAGAGGGAGAGAGAGAACTCCAAGCAAGCTCTGCACTGCCAGTGCAGGAACCCGGCATGGGGCTCAATCTCACAAACCATGAGATCATGACCTGAGAAGACAGGCAGTGCTTCTGAAGATACCCAATCAAGGCTAAGCTCTGCTCAGATGTCAGAATAGTGACTCATGTTTAAGAGTTTCTAAGTTAATAGTAACTGTGTTTTTGTTTTTTTTTTTAACTTAATCATTCAATAAATGAGTGACTGCCTCGTATATGCATATAGTCTGCTGAGCATGGGGTTATAGAGAAAAAGAACACTCTTGTCCTTGAGATTACAGTTTATTAGAGAGCACTAGGGAGGGGTACTTATCTCAGACGGGGTCAGAGGAAGTAATCCTAAACAGTCTTTATGGATGGACAGTGAGCAATGAGGGTGGTGATTGCTGCACAATGGGTAAGGTAGTCTGGGTGTGAGCAATGATGAAAGCAAAAGGCATGCTGTGTTTGGGGGACCGCTGAGTAAGCAGTTCGGAGATGAGGATGGAAAACCAAGAAGGAGGGGCATCTGGGTGGCTCAGTCGGTTAAACGTCCAACTTTTGATTTCGGCTCAGGTCATGATCTCAGGGTCATGAGATCGAGCCCTGTGTAGGGCTCTATGCTGAGCCTGGAGGCTGCTGAAGATTCTCTCTCTCCCTCTCTCTTTGCCCTTACCCCACTCTCTCTCTGTCCGTCTGTCTCTCTCTCTCTCTCTAAAAAAGAAAAGAAAGAAAGAAAGAAAGAAAGAAAGAAAGAAAGAAAGAAAGAAAGAAAGAAAGAAAAACAAGGTAAAAAAAGAAAACTAAGAAGTAGCCTGATTGTGCATATAAGCCAGGGTATTACCCTGAGGCTCTGTGTGGCCACTGAAGAATGGTAAGTAGGGAGGTCAGTTGACCTCTTGTTAGGACGAGTAGTACTCTGATAGTTGAGGGCAGAAGCTGTTGACTTGTTCTTCACTGTATTTCTCTCCCTCTCTTCTTAGTGTCTGGCACATTTCAGGTATTCATGACTGATAGACCACTAGAAGCAGCGAGATCAGTTTTAAAAGATACAGTGATGCAGGTGTCTCGGATAACTCTGTTTCTAACTTGAGTAGTTTTTGATTGGTTTTATTAACCAGAATAGAGAATGCAAATAAAAGTACTGATTGGGGCTGGGAGATACTTGCTTTCAACCTGTTCTGTCTTGTTTGCCCATGGGACATTCTAAGACATCACTTTAACTTAGCTAAATTGTTTAATAAACATGTCTATCCTTCTGCTATGTATAGATATGCCCCACATATGCAGATATATTCTTGTTTATTATTGACATCAGCAACCTACATTTCCTGACGTGTGACTGGTGCTCTGCTCAGTTCCTTATCGATATCTTGATACCACTGCTGTGGGCTGTAGCTACTGTTATTATCCTCACTGTACAGATGAAGAAAGAGGGGATCACTTGCCCAAGGTACTGAATGATGGAGCCCAGGACTAGAACTCAGGCCTGTGTGATTGCAAAGCCTCTGCTTCTAAACTTGTCTGCTGAACATGGCCTAAGTCCTCTGACCATGGTAACTAGGGAAGGCCTTTGGTCCTGGCCCTGGGTGCTCTTCTGAGGACTGCTTAGCACTGCCATGGATGTCACTTCTTAAGGTCAATACTTGTCTTCTGCCTTCCTAGCTAACTGCTAGAAAGAAACATGAAGCATACTGTATCTATATGGGTTTAGCTGGAGGAAGAGCTTAATCAAGGCTTTTCCTGGCTTAATTGTGACTTGCTACCATTTTTAGAGCCCTGAATTTCTCAAGAAAAATAGACACCGGGACCCCTTTTGACTGGATGATGGCAGTTTGAGAACAAGCCCCAGACCATCTTCTGTCCCATTGCAAGATATTAGCATTGACAACTCCTTCCCTTGAGAAGGAGTCCACATAGTGAACTCCAGGCTTAGCTTAAATGTCAGTTCCTTTGGAAGGCCATACCTGATTGCTAGACTAGGTTATTCCTGCTTTCACTCCCATGCTCATCTCATGGTAAACGTTCTACCAGCAATATCTACTTCCCCATACTCTAACTCAGTATTGCATTTACTTGTTAGAGTGTCTGATTTGTTCTCCGCTGGGTCCCCAGTATCTGACACATAGGTGCCAGGAAGGTAAGCAAAGGAAGAAAAAGCCAAGAACACTTCTGAGCTTAGGCAATCTCTTTATTAAAGCATCAGTGATATCTTTATCTACAAAAAAATTCAATTTGGCTGCTAGTGTTATTGCTGCTTTTACTTCTCCTGTTTTGTCTCTGCCTTTGTATATTCGTAAATCTACAAATCCACATGGAAAGGAAATTCTGGCATTAACTCAAGCTGCTGTATGATGTAGCTATGCAAAGGATTATTTATAGACCCAAACACTCTTCTCTCCATGAATTTATAATCTCTATAGAATGAAAGGAATTAGGTCCCCCAAGGTGTTGCTGTTCTTAGTTAGCCCAGATTAAAACCTCTGATTCTTTTCTGTCAACTATATGTAGTCCCACATGCGTATGGAAGTTTTGAGATCAGTGGGTGAAAATTGCTTTTTATATTATTTGTAATAAAGGGAAAGAGCTTACCTTTTGTACATCTTTCCCACTTTTCTAAAACTTTTATACTTGAGACCATATTAGTTTTTACAAATCCCTTCTAGTTAATGTCTACTAAACATTAATTAACTTACTCTTTACTTTCCCAAGCACTAATGGAAATACTAGATTATAACCAATCTAATACTCTCTGGACATTTTACCAGACACTTTCCTCAATGTGATTTAAGGCAGTTTATAATCACTCCTTGCGGTCTTGAGGCCAGTTTTCAATTCATGAGACTCATATATCCTGGCTAGTTTTAATTAATTTTGCAAGGAAGATGCCAGGAGAAGCACTATTAAATGCTTTCTTATAATCAGGTTCTTTCATCTATTGGGTTCTTGTCAGCCACTAATCTTGTAATTTTATCACAACAAAATCTAAAAGTTTCTCTGACATAGTTGGTTCTTTACTCTTGTTCTTCAGTGGTAAGTACTCATGGTTTGGGTAACCTTACATTTACGGTTGTCTTATTCAGAATTGATGTTGCAGAATTTGTCTAGATTTATGATAGTAATTTCTAGAATTCATTTTTTAACATTAGGATTTGGGAATTGACTTTACTTGGTATCATATGTGTTCTGTTTATTTGTTTTTTTGGGGTGACTGTATCAGCCAGAATCCAGTGAGGAGTTGCTCGAAAAGGGAAATTTTTAAAGAATTGTTAAATCATTAACTAGGTGAAAGGGGTAGAGGAAGACTCTAAAGAGTGCCCAGGTAGAAGCTGCAGAAAACGACTTCTCCCATGGCTGAAGGAGAGTGAACCATAGGGAAGTTAGAAACTTAAAGGAGATCCCCACAAGGCTGAGATTCAGACCTCTGGAGGGCCGACATGGCTGCCTCCAGAACGTGCCGCCCACTGCCCGAGGGTACTCTGCTGGTGAATTACAGGAGGAGCCACACTGGGATGGTAAGTAATCTTCAGCTAGAGGGAAACCCCGCCACTAAACTGAACAACAGGTCGCTGTTAGCAAGGTGAATAGTGCTGGGACCCTCACATGCCAACCTGCTTGTCACCGTGGAGAAAAACCATACACTGTAAAAAGGAGGAAAAGTTCTTTCTTCCTGCTTCAGCCTTGCAGTCTCCCACCAGTACCCTCTCTATTGACAAGCTTAACATGCAGCCAGCTGACAGGAGGAATGTAGCCTACTGCAGAGGTCCAGCTCTAGTATCACAGAGCAGGGCAGAGAAAGGTGAGTTAGGAGCTGAGGCAATAGATGAATAATTGGCACAGTGAGTATAAGTTTTGTGTAAAGTTAAATCTTGCAAATTAAACACTTTCATTTTGCTTCATGAATAGTTTTTGTTTTGTTTTGTTTTAAATTTTTTTTTTAACGTTTATTTATTTTTGAGACAGAGAGAGACAGAGCATGAACGGGGGAGGGGCAGAGAGAGGGAGACACAGAATCGGAAGCAGGCTCCAGGCTCTGAGCCATCAGCCCAGAGCCCGACGCGGGGCTCGAACTCCCAGACCGCGAGATTGTGACCTGGCTGAAGTCGGACGCTCAACCGACTGCGCCACCCAGGCGCCCCATTGTTTTGTTTTTTAAGTAGGCTCCATGCCCAGTGTGGGTCTTGAACTCAGGACCCTGAGATCAAGAGTCAGATGCTCTACCTTACCAACCAGGTGCCAGGCACCCAGCACGCCTCATTTTTTTTTGTAATAGATGTTTATTTTTCTCAAAGCAGATTACTCCTGTAACTTTTGCAGTTGGCTGACTAGCATTCACCACCTTGGCAATACAGTCTGAGCCAGTGATTGACTTAGCTATAAATGTCCCTCAAAACTTCTGTTGGCTTCTTTACACAAAGGGGTTTAATAACTGTTATTTAATCAATAAGTTTTAACAAATATTTTAAATTAAGGAAAAATCTGATTATAATCAGAAGACAGAGCATGAATGTGGATAGAAGATGGCTTTCCTAACCTCTGAATCCCATTGAATTCTCATTTCCTTTATGATTCTCTCTTCTAACCATTTTATTTTTCTTGAAGTGTTGGTTTTTTTTTTTTTAATTTTTTTTAGCCACATTGAGCCTTCCTGTTCCTAACTTCCTTTAGTATTCACCTGTTATTTATGCTTGTATTCCCAGCTAAATTGTAAAACCCTTGCTGTTAGGGACCATGCTTTATATTATTTTTGTATATTATAAAAATAGTATTGTGCAGGGGCATCTGGCTGGCTCAGTCAATAGAGCATGGGACTCTTGATCTCCTAGTCATGAATTCGAACCCCACATTGGGCTTAGAGATTGCGAAAGAAAGAAAGAAAGAAAGAAAGAAAGAAAGAAAGAAAGAGGAAAAGAAAAAGAGAAAAGAAAAGAAAGAAAAAAAATCAAGACCCAACTATATGCTGGCTTAAATAAATCCACTAAAAAAAACCCCAAACTGTATTGTGCAAATGCCTATTGAATAGATGGGACTCTTTATGTTTACAGAATAAGAAATGGAAACAGCCTTTAAGGCAATCAGAGAACAGATGGGTACTTACCCATTCTTTTCTCCATTGCTACTTTTTCAGAAACTATCCACTGTCTCTTACTCGTTAGAAAGACTATAACTAACATTACAAGTGTAAAGACAAAACCAAAACCAAGATAGGACTAGGGAGGCTGACAAAACTGTCAAAATCATGGAGAAAGCTGGAAAGTATCTATAGTGAACAATAAATTTGGGAAGAGAGTGCTTCCAGGTTATGATTGTTTAAATGTATACATGTGCTTTTCTTCCCTTCCCAAACCCTACTACAACAATTTTTTTTTTAAAGAAAGATAAAAGCTCTCAAGGAGAGTAAAGGAAAGAGGACAACAGCCACAACATTTTGGAGGCTAGTATTTTTATGAACCTAGCAGACCTAAGAAAAACAATCCTAAAATTTGGAAAGCCAAGAAACAGCCAATTCATATCTCACAATAAAAAGGCTGAAGATTGTTATCTGGTGGACAGGGAAGATAGTTTAAATAAGGAGGATTCATTAAAGTCTGTTTAAGAAGGGGTCAGATGCCCAGATTGCCTGCTTTATTCTACCCCACAAAAGACTGGAGCTTTATTTTCTAAAAAACGGTAAATTAAAGTGATTCCTCAACTGGTGGATACAGATCACTGGAGGATGGGATTTCTATACTAAAAATGTAGTAAATTATGCACACTTTGTGCTGAGACCACCCCGAGACCACCCCGCCCTCCACGACTGGGCCTTCATCCTCTAATCAGGAAGTTGGTAGAGTGGAATCTGACCAGCCCAAGAAGAGTAAAAGCACTGACATTGGAAGTTCTACAACTAAACAGCTTGGTCATACTGCAGTGAAGTTCACAGTCAACAAGCCCAACTTCTATACTCTGAAGCAGCCTTTCAAGCAGCTTTTTAGTCCCGTGTTGTTACGTATGAAAAAACAGTGAAAGGTTATTAACATCTGAGAAAAGCCCCTGACATAGAAAATTAAAAAAAAAAAAAAAAAAGGCAACAAATGGAAAAAAATCAGCTCAGAGAAAACAGACTATGCAAAACTATTCTATTAATATACTCAGAAGAAGATATTGCAAACATAATAACAGGATGCTATTAAAAAGGACTATACGGAGAATAGGAAGGAGCTCATGGAAATTAAAAATATAATAGAAATGAAAAATTCAACAAAAATTGTTAGAATTGAAGTTAAGGAAATAGAGTAGAGCAAAAGGACATGAACAAAAGAGAAAAACAAAGAAAAGAGAACCAATCTGTCAGAACCAAAAATCTGATAAGAGTTCCAGAAAGAAAAAAGGGGAAGTAGAAATCCATTAATGAAATACCTTAAGAAAACTTCCCCAAATTGAAAGACCTATATTTCCAGTCTGAAAGGTCTTGACAGGTGCAACCAAAATAGATGAAAATAAACCTGCTCCAAGGCACATCATCATGAAATTTCAGAACTCTGGGGAAGAAGATAAGATCTTAGAAGCTTCCAGAGAAGACAGACAAAAAACAGGTTTCAAAGGATGAGAATCACAATGTCTTCAACATTGGAGACCATTGGAACAATGCCTTCAAAATTCGGAGGGAAAGTATTTTCAACCTAGGATGCCAACTCAAGTGAAAAGATGAAATAAAGACACATTTGGACATGGCAGATCCAAAACAATTGACCTCCCATAGACTCCTATGAACTATTGGAAGTCATGCACCACACAAATGAGGGAATAAGCCAAGAAAGAAGATGACATGGAATATAGAGAATAGGAGCTCCCCAAGGTGAGAGAATAGAAATCTCCAGGTGATTGTTGTGTACAGACACAGAGGAAAGACCATATTGGAGACTTTTTTAGGAAGATGAAATTGATAAATTGTAAGACATCTCAATATCTTAAGATTTAGACACCAGGCAGACATACTCTGAGGTTGAATTAGAGATAAGTACCTAGAAAACCAAGCAGATTATAAAACCCAGAAAAGGGGCACCTGGCTGGCTCAGCTGGTGGAGCATACAGCTCTCTTGATCTCAGAGTTGTAAGTTCGAGCCCCACTTTAGGTGTAGAGATTACTTGCAAATAAAAGACCCAAGCAAAACAAAAAATATGCAAGAAAGGAAAGGTAATCCTAGTTTATTACATGACTTAGCTATAAGTAACATTTATATAAGCATAATAATGTGGAACATGAATATCAATCTAAGTAAATTTAGAATATATAACAGGATAGGAGAGGGGATGCTTGCACATTTATTGTGAAGAATTTAGGTGGAGGTGGGGAAAGGCGCTAAATCATCACTTATATTAGGGGAAGTCAACAGATAATGTCCTCAAATTAAAAAATCAGGAAATAGTATAAGTGTGTTATTTAATCATGTAGAGACATAGAGGTAATATAAAATAACTAAACAGGGTCAAATAGTTACCACTGAGGAGTTAAAGGTAAATTATAGATTTTCTTAACCTTATAGAATGAATGTTTGAAACATGTACATGTATAACTTTAAATTTAAAAATATACCTTAATTGTTAAAAATAGGTGAAATAGGTAATTGGAAGGACAGAAACTGGCTCTTGTAACATTTAGAGAAGCAAAGCTAAATAATGTTCACTAGGAAAATAAGTGGAAACCAAAAGGGAAAATGTGTATGAATAGGCCAAAAATAAAAGATGTCTAATTCTCCATATGAAAAGGAAGCTAACTACTTTGAATTAAAATGTGATTGGTTATGTATTTTCAGTTTTGTTTTAGAAAACCCGCTTGCTCAAACTTACTATAATCCAAAATAAGTAATTCACAGTTTTGGGATAGGAAGCAATTGTATTTCCACCCTGTGATGAGAAATGGAACCCCAAATCAAGCCCTTAGCAATATGTTGGTGACTGAATTTGATTAAGGAATTTCATTCCTTCCCATCTTTCCTCCTTTGATATAGGTGGTTCTTTTTTTTTTAACTATTTAGTTCAATTGCAGTTTAGTTGGAAAAAAATTAAATTCTATGTTAAGTTGACCTCTGGTAACTGGTAGGTTTTGGTGGATGGAATTTTACTTTTTAACTTGGCACTGAACTGTACATTTAACACTAGGTCTGGGTGATCTCTCTGGGGAGAGTGGAATTGATGGATCCTTTTGCTGCCAGTGCCGGGTGGCCTGTCAGGAGAGCAGGTGTTGCTGGGATGGCTCATGCATTCAGGAGTCATAGTGCAAATCTGATCAAGGCATATATTCCCAAAACCACTCAGGCTAGTGTCTCTCCTGGGGAAGAAGCCAACATTGGCCTCCTATGCTTTTTTAAAAAAAAAGAAAAAGAAAGAAAGAAAAACTAATTATCAACCTACAGCAAATGTCATTCAACTCAAATCCCTGAAGGATAAAGGCGTAGGTGACAAATGTTCCTGGAGAGAGGGTTGAGCTGTCACTTGTCTTTTTAATGGATCGCCCATGTTTGGCTATAGAATCACATGCTATTTCTCCTTATTGTGTGTTCCATCTGAAGAAATACTGAATATCTGCAAGCACAAAAGAAATGTACAATGTCTATAAACCCTTTGGGTTTGAACAGAATCCTAGTGTCAAGGCAGATGTGAGGGGCTTCATTTTATTGCTCTTAAAGTATTCAGGGACCGGTTGTCTATTGACTTAGTTGTCCCCTAACACTTCCCCTATTTTTCCTTACTTTTGATTAGACCCGTTACATCCCGTTTTGTCTGCATCGACTAACCCTGGGGCATTTATCCATGCCCTGTTCCAGTGGACAGAGTTAAGAAAAATGGGGAAAAGTTAGAGGTTTTTGGGGGGTGTGGGTTTTGTTTTGTTTTGTTTTGTTTTGCCACAGTATTAAGGAAGAACTTTCCAAATGGACTCTCAAAAAATACCAAGTTCCCTATCACTGGGAATGCTTAGTTGGACAAAGCTCTTCAACCAGCTCTGGAATGTTACTAAGATGCTGTTTGGAATTAGGTGGGAGCTTAGATTAGGTGATCTCAAATATTCTTTTTAACCAAGAGAGTTACAGAGCCTATTATTTTTGCTTTCAACACCAAAATAAACAGCTGCTCTCCCTGTTCAGTTGCCGTAGTGTCGAGAATGGTTTTGTGAAAGAGTAAAGTTGAGACTGGGAGATCAGTTAGGTTATCACTAAGAATCCAGGGGCAAGATGGAGACCTCAAGTAAGGCAGTGGTGAGGCAGAAAATGGGACTGATACGAGATATTTGCACGAGAGAATCAACAGGATTCAGTCACCAGTTCAAGATGAGAGTGAAGGAAGAGACCCAGGATGATCTTTCCCAGGTTTCTAAGGGAGACGACTCAGTGGATGGGCTTCCATTGCCTAGAATGGGGATACAGACGATAATGCAGGCTTGAAAGGGAAAGACAGAAGTAAATAAAACCAGCATTGTCATTAACTTCCTGTTATGGCAGTAACCATTCTGGTCGCCTTTCTTTAGATAAAGATTCTAATTTATCAACATTTTCCTTAAAATATGACAATGAAAATTGGATGTAGCGCTCTGTGGACCGATTCCTGAGCACTACAGTATTGTTTCCTTTGATCTGGAAACTGCTTCTACTAATGGAAATTAAGATTTGTGTTTGTTGGTTAGCACTTATATCTCCCAGAGTTGGCTCATACTGAACTTAAAAATCAACTAAAAATTCTAAGTTTTTCTATTATCAAATCATGTGCCTCTTCCCATCCTGCACAGTTTTTAAAAATTAAACATCATATTTTACATTTATCCAACAGCCCTTTCTAGCTTCATTACTTTTCACACTTCTGGGAACCTGTACTTCTAGGCCGTATACCTTCCTCTGAATATTTATCTATGAGGATTTCTAAATGTTATACCTCATTTCTCTCCCGCAAAAGTACCCTATGTCTTGTCCTTTTCTGTGCCTGCCTTCTAGAATGCCTTGTCCTTCCTTTCCACTTGTCTATATCTTATTCACACTTCAGGCCCAATTCAGGCATAGTGCTGTGAATTTTCTAGTCCTTAGTAGTGCTCTTTCCATATGGGGGCTTCTGTAGCACTTAATTTTTCCCTGTCTTATGGTCCTTAATCATAATTTGTCGTAATGTTTTTTTATTTGTTATTTTGGTCTGCTATAAACATTCTTAGAATATCTTCTGTATTACTGAAATACAGTCTTTGAAGGAGGGATCAAATATTTATGTTATAGGTTACTTGCCTTGGTAACATAATAAACTCTTGTAAAGGCAGATGAACAAGTTATAGGACTTACTGAAATCTTTATCAGCTTTGTGTTCATAAGGTTTTTACAGATTGCCCTAATAATTATATACTGGCGTGAAATTCCATCATACCTTTCAAATAGGACTTTCATTACACTAAAAAGTTTCTTGCTGCCCTCTTGTGAAAAGCTAGGTAATACTGCCAATTAACAATGCTCAGAAAAGTTTAGTTGACTCTTGAACAACACAGGTTTGAACTGCCAGAGTCCACTTATACGTGGATTTTTTATAGTACAGTACTGAAAATGTATTTTCTCTTCCTTATGATTTTCTTAACAACATTTTTTCTCTAGCTCACTTTTCTGTAAGAATGCTATATTTAATACATATAACATACAGAATATATGTTAATTGACTGTTTATGTTATCTGTTAAGGCTTCTGGTCAGCGGTAGTCTATTAGCAATGAAGTTTTGGGGGACTCAGAAGTTATACACAGATTTTTGACTGCCTGTGGGGTTAGCACATTGTTCAAGGGTCAACTGTAATTTTCATCGAAATTTTACTAAGACTAACCTTTCTCACATTTTTAGGATTTTTATGTCTTCAGATTCTCAAGTCACTTCATAAACACTAATGAGCATTTCTTCACTTTTTGTGTATATCTAAGGTGAATATGAAATATAAATGTATTTGATTACCTGCCAGAATTCATAGTGCTACATTTTGCCAAATTACCAACCTCAAAGTAAAATAAAAATAAAAATAATTCTTGGTGATGTGAACTCCATAGTATCTTATTTAACAGTATCTTATTTTAGAAGTGGTTTTGGAGTTTAAATGTTCCATTTTCTTTCTGACTAAAAATAGAAGAGAGGTTTGTTTTTTTTTTTAATTTGATGAGACTTGATAGTACAAATAAGATGATGAGTAGTCCGTACTCTGAGCTATGCTTCTCTTCATTCTCTCCTAAAATTGAGCAATCTTTAGTCCCTTTCCTTTTCTGAAAATTCAGTCTTTCTGCTACAAACCATAGGGAAGATAATAAGCATTTTGGACTTATACCTGTTGTTAAAATCTATATGATATGCAAAAAACATCTATCATCTTACTTAGTCATGAAAGACTGAGTGCTTTCTCCCTGAAACTGGAAACAAGGCAAGGATATCTGCTTTTAGCAATTAAAAAAGTTTGTTTGTTTGTTTGTTTGTTTATTTTGAGAGAGAGAAAGCACAAGCATTGGAGGGACAGAGATGGAGGAAGAGAGAGAATCCCAAGCAGGCTCCACACTCAGTGCAGAGCCCAACATGGGGTTCAGTCCCATGACCATGAAATCATGACCTGAGCCAAAATCAAGAGTCGGACACTTGACCAATTGAGCCACCCAGCTGCCCCTGCTTTTAGCATTTTTAATTGATGTTTTACCAAAGATCGTAACTGGTGAAATAAGGAAAGACAGAGAAATTAAAGGTCTATAGATTGGGAAAGAAGCGAAACCATCTTTATTCAAAGATGATATTATTATTTACGTGGAAATCTAAGGAATCTACGAAAAAAGCAACTAAAACTAATAAGTGAAATAAAGCAAGGTTCCAGGACACAAAATCAAGATACAAAAATCAATTTTACTTCTATATACTAGCAGTGAACAATAGGTAAGTTCATTTTGGTAAAAAATACAATTTATAACCTCAAAAACCATGAAATTCTTAGGGGTAAAATTTAGCAAAGTATGTGTAGGACATATATACTGAAACCTACAAAGCATTGCTGAGAGAAATTAAAGATCTAAGTAAATAAAGATACATACCATGTTTATGTATCAGAAAGCTGAATATTGTTATATTTGTTCTCTCTAGACTGATCTATTTAAATGTTTATTTATTTTGAGAGCGAGTGCAAATGGGGGAGGGGCGCAGAGAGAGAGACAGAGAGAGAGAGAGAGAGAGAGAGAGAGAGAGAGAGAGAGAGAGAATCTTAAGCAGACTCCACACTCAGCTCAGAGCCTGACGCCATGGGGCTCAATCTCACAACCGTGCAGTCATGACCTGAGCCGAACTCAAGAGTCAGATACTTAACTGACTGACCCACCCAGGTGCCTCTTAGACTGATCTATTTATTTAATGCAGTCCAATCAAAATCCTACCAGGCATTCTTGAAATTGAAAGCTGAATGATTCTAAAATTTATATAGGAAGTGCAAAGCACTTAATAACCAGAACAATTTTGAAAAAAAACATGTTGGAGAATTTATACAACCTAATTTCAAATCTTACTGTAAAGTACAGTTATTAGGACAGTGTAGTTTTGACAGAAAGATAGACATAGAGATGAATAGAACAGAGTAGAATCCAGAAATAGACCCATATATATGTGGTCATTTGGTTTTTGATAAAAGTACCAAAGTAATTCAAGGAAAGTCTTTTAACAAATAATGCTAGAACATCTGGATATCTTTGTGGGAAGAAATTAACCTTGACCCTTACCTCGTAACATGAAAAAATGAACTCAAAATAGGTGACTGATGTCAATGTAAAACCTGAAGCTGTAAAACTTCTAGTAGAAAGCATGAGAGAAAATCTTCACATCCTTGGGGTAGCCAAAGACTTCTTAAATAACACAAGCAGCATAAACCATAAAGCAAAAACTTGATAAATTGTACTTCTTCAAAATCAAAATCTTCCGCTCTTCAGAAGATACTGTTAAGAAAATGAAAAGACAGGGGCGCCTGGGTGGCTCAGTTGGTTAAGTGTCCGACTTCGGCTCAGGTCATGATCTCGCAGTCTGTGAGTTCAAGCCCTGCATCAGGCTCTGTGCTGACAGCTCAGCTCAGAGCCTGGAGCCTGTTTCAGATTCTGTGTGTGTCTCTCTCTCTGACCCTCCCCCATTCATACTGTGTCTCTCTCTCTGTCTCAAAAATAAATAAACGTTTAAAAAAATTTTGTTTTAAAGAAAATGAAAAGACAGATCACAGAGTGGGATAATATATTTGCAATACATATGTAGTTGATCCTCATTCATGGATTCTGTGTTTGCAAATTCACCTGTTCGCTAAAATTAAAACCCCCAAATCAGGTATTTGTGGTGCTTTCATGATCGTTTGTGGACGTGTGCAGGGTGGCAGAAGTTTTGAGTTGCCCTACATGGGTGCTCCCAGCTAGCATCAAACAAGGTGGTGCTGCCTGCCTTCTTGTTCTAGTTTCCATACTGTAAACAAGTGTCATTTTCATGGCCTGTTTTGTGCCACTTATTTTGCATTTTTATTCTTTTTGTTGATGATTTTGCAATTTAGAATGGCCCCCAAAGCACAATGCTGAAGTGCCATCTAGTGTTCCTAAATACAAGGTTATAATGGTGCCTGATGGAGAAAATACATGCGTGAGATAAGCTTCATCCAGGCATGAGTTATAGTGCTGTTGGCTGGGAGTTAACGAATCAGCAATAGGTATTAAACATATTAAATAAGTTGTCTTTAAACTGAAACAAATGAGGTTATGTATTGACTGGTTGACTAAAATGTGACTAGAGCCTGTCAGGAACCTAGCCCGCTATGTCCCGTAGGAGCAGCAGTTCAGTATTTGCTAATTCACTGTTCACGATGACATCATAGAATATAACCACCCAGAATAATGAGAAATATACTTGATGAAGGACTTTATCCAAAATAATATTCTTAAAAATTTATTCGATAATAGAAAGATGAATAATCTAAACTTGTAAGATTGATGATGGCTAAGAAGCATGTGAAAATATGCTTAACATCATTAGTCATCAGGAAAATTGTGCACGTTAAAAATCACAATGAGATACCACTACATGCCCATTAGGTTAGCTAAAATTTAAGGTGGATAATAGCAAGTGTTGGGGAAGATATGGAAGAATTGGTACCTCGTACATGGCTAGTGGGAATGTAAAATGATATAGTCACTTTGGAAAAGTTCAGCAATTTATTATAATGTTAGACATATATTTACCATCTAGCCTCACAATTCCACTACTAATTTTGTACTCAAGATAAATGAAGAGACGCCTGGGTGACCGAGTCAGTTAAGTGGCTGACTTCAGCTCAGGTCACGATCTCTCAGTTTGTGAGTTCGAGCCCCACATCAGGTTCCGTACTGACAGCTCAGAGCCTGGAGTCTGCTTCAGATATTGTGTCCCTCTCTCTCTGCCCCTCCCCTGCTTGCACTCTGTCTCTCTGTCTCTTTCTGTCTCTCTTTCAAAAATAAACATTAAAAAATTTCATTAAAAAAGATAAATTACAACGTGCATCTGCACAAAGATTGTGCAAAATATTCATGACAATTTTTTTTCATAACCATAGTTGGAAACACCCCAAGGGCATATCAACAGGTGAATGAGTAAACAATTTGTAGCATATTCATACAATTGAACACTACTTGGCACTTTGCTATTGATACATACAGTATGGATGAATGTAAAAAATGTTATGCTGAACATACAGTACCTACTGTATGATTTTATTCATATGAAATTCTAGAAAAGGCAAATCTAATCTGTAGTGATAGAAAGTAGATCAGTGATTGCCTAGAACTATGGTGATATTGGGGTTGATTGCAAAAGAATGCAAGGGAATGATTTGGATTGATGTAAATATTCTGTATCTTGATTATGATGGCAGTTATACAGTTTTAAACATTTGTGAAAACTCATCAAATCGTATGATTAAAAATGAGTACAGTCTGTTGTATGTACATTATATCTCAAGAAAATTACTTTTCAAAGAATGAGTTGGTTGAAATTTTCCTGATGTGACACATTTCATAGAACCAGTACTTGAGTGAATATATCTGTTATCTTTTATGTGCTTCTGAAAAATTATAGAACTATTTTTATTAGTTTTAGTAGGAAAAACTAGGGTGCATTCTATCCCAACCTAAGATACCCAAACAAATTTCATGGGTAGAAAAATACATAAACTGAACAATAAAAAATAGGTTTAAGTAATAAATAAGAATTTGAAAGTACATAAATACAGGTCATATAAAAAACATAATGACACTTGATTGTGTTTACCAAGGGAAGAAGAGATTTGATAGGGGGTGGTAGTGGAGATGGGGTATGAGAGAGTTACCTTTTGGAAGATGCATTCTTCTTGCTGCACTATTTTCTTCACCAATTTTGCAACCTTTTGGGGGCTCAAATTATCTTGCGCTCAGACTGCACTTGAAGTCATAGCATAAACATGAGAATACTTTAAATCACATGGAAATAGTGCAAGTGCAAAGTGATTATAGAGTTACAAATGATGTGGGGCACCTGGGTGGCTTTAAACATCCGACTCTGGATTTTGACTCAGGTCGTGATTACACAGTTTATGAGCTGGAGCCTCTCGTTGGACTCTATACTGACAGCACGGAGCCTGCTTGGGATTCTCTCTCTGCCTCTTTCTGCCTCTCTCTGTCTCTCTCTCTGTCTCAGTCTCTCTCTCTCAAAATAAATAAATTGAAATTAAAAAAAAAAAGAATTACAGATGTGTTATCCCATCGCCCCTCTTGCTTGGCATACATACACAAAGCAGATGTTTGGTTCATTCAAATATGGGCACACAGCACAAATGCAGTCCATGTTCTCTGACTGGAGAACTGGTGTTGTTGAATAGAATGCACCATATGAAATAGCACTTTTTGTAAAACCATTACATAAAAACAAAAGTCTGTTGTAGTTTATACACCAGAAACAAGCAGAATATAACATTTTTAAAGATAGCCTTCTCAATTTAAGAAGAATTTTAAATACTTAATTAAGGGTTTGACCTACCAAAAAGCTTGTAAAACCTTCATGGAGACACTTTATTGAGAGACATTAAAGAAATCCTAAATAAATGTCATAAACTAGAAGGAAAACAAAAGGCACTATACTAAAAACTTTACTTAATTTTTTTCAAGTTTATTTTGAGAGAGTGTGTGTGCATGTGAGCAGGGGCAGAGAGAGAAGGAGAGAGAGAATCCCAAGCAAACTCTGTGCTATCAACGCAGAGCCCCATGCGGGGCTTGATCTCAAGAACTGTGAGTTCATGACCTGAGCCAAAATCAAGAGTCAGACACTCAACCGACTGAGCCACCCAGGCGCCTGAAAACTTATTTGAAAGTACCTAAAAAGTAGCAAACAGGCATTATGTGAGTAAAGAGTACCTTTATGTAGACCTGGAAATTGGAAAGTGAATTTAGATCCAGTATTCTCATATGTCTTTCACTGTAATTCTTTTTTTTTTTTTTCAGATTTTTAAAGTTTTTATTTAAATTCCAGTTAGTTAACATACAGTATAATATTAGTTTCAGGTGTACAGTTTAGTGATTCAGCACTTAACATACACACCCAGTGCTCATCACCACAAGTGCGCTCCTTAATCCCCATCACATATTTAACCCATCCCCCCACCCACCTCTCCTCTGGTAACCATCAGTTTGTTCTCTATAGTTAAGAGTCTGTTTGTTGGTTTGCCTTTCTCTTTTTTACCCCTATGATTGTTTTGTTTCTTAAATTCCACATATGAGTGAAATGGTATTTGTCTTTCTCTGACTGATGTATTTCCCTTAGCATAATACTCTCTAGCTCCATCCACGTCATTGCAAATAGCAAGATTTCATTCTTTTTTATGGCCGAGTAATTCCATTGCATATATATACCACATCATCTTTATCAATCCATCAGTCAGTGGACATTTGGGCTGTGTCCATAATTTGGCTGTTGGAGATAATGTTGCTCTAAATGTTAGGGTGCATGTATCCCTTCGAACTAGTATTTTTGTATTCTTTGGGTAAATACCTAGTAGTACGACTGCTGGATCATAAGGTAGTTCTATCTTTAACTTTTTGAGCAGCCCCCATACTGTTTTCCAGAGTGACTGCACCAGTTTGCATTCCCACCAGTGGTGTAAGAGGGTTGCCCTTTCTCTGCATCTTCACCAACACCTGTTGTTTCTTGTGTTGTTAATTTTAGCCATTCTGACAGGTATGAGGTGATACCTCATTGTGGTTTTGATTTGTATTTCCCTGAAGATTGATGAGTGATGTTGAGCATCTTTTCAATGTGTCTGTTGGCCATCTGTATGTCTTCTTTGGAAAAATACCTATTCATATCTTCTACCCATTTTTTAATTGGATTATTTGGTTTTTGGGTGTTGAGTTTTCTATCACTATAATTCTTAGGACAAATCTAATTTATATCTGTTAGGAAATTTATACGTGGGATGTTTGAAGTACTGAATGGTGTTTCTTATCCCTGGAAAGATTTGTCCGTTTCCCTAGCCCTTTTGCTGTGCTCCTCCTGTACATTGCTCTGTTACATTCAGTACCCAATTATATTATAAATGATGTCTGTATCTCTGGTCTGTGAACTTCTTTAGGTCAGGAACCATCGGGAGATAACTGCAGCAAAGTGGCTAAGGGTACAGGCTCTAGAGTTAAGGCACCTGGGTTCTAATCCTGCCACTACCACTTATTAGCTGTATAAACCTGAGCAAGTTATGTAACCTCTCTGTGCCTCATTTGTAAAATGGGAATGATGATAAATGGTGCCTATTCTTAGGGTGTTGTGAAGAATCTAAATAATGATCACACATATTAAGTGCTTTGAATAGTACCCAACATATAATCAATCACCACTCAAAAATGTTAGCAATTGTGGTTCTTAGCCATTCAGCAGCACAGACTACTTCACTGGGGGTGCTCTAAATTTTGAACAATGTGTAATAGACACATTAACGTTACAGTAACGCAGATCACAGGTCGCATGAAACTTAGGACCAAGCTGGTTGTTATGTGATATGTGGAGTAGGAATAAGGAAGTTCTAAGTAAGAAGTCAGAAACTAATGTCAAGTTAACAGCAAGGAAAGATGGCATTTACTAGAACAAGTGAGAACTTTGCCTCACAAATATATTGGGAATGTAAGAATGTGGGGTGCCTCGGTGGCTCAGTCAGTTAAGTGTCTGACTCTCCATCTCAGCTCAGGTCTTGATCTCGGGGTCGTGAGTTCAAGCCCCACATTGCGCTTTGTGCCACAAAAGAACGTAAGAACGTGTTGAGATCAGAAAATGATTCTACTCAAATAGCCACACAGGACTGAAGGGCAACCAAGTGACTAGTATGACAATTGTGGAAATTCTTAGGGACGCTGTGAGACATTTACCATAGAAATAATTGTGTTAACTTGTGTCGTGATTTCCTGAATCTTTTAATCTCTTCAAACTGTGAATGCAAAAAGGTGAACATTACAAATCATATATGAGGCTGTGTTTCAGCAAACACGTATTGAATGAACCAATTTTTAAAAAGAAACTATCAGTATTATTATTCTTAGTATCTTCAGAAGATGGTAACACTATAATGAGCACATAGAAAGTCCACAATTAAATGCTTTTGTGCAAATGAAGTTATTTACTGAGTGAGGATTGCTAATTCAGTTATTACATTTAACCAATTATTTACATGTACTGAGGATTACTTAGTTTTCATAGCAACCTTAATCTTTCATTTCATGGATTTTGATATGTTTAAATATATAGCTTTGTTAAATGTTTTTGCATTTAATGCATTTGCATTAATCTAATCTACTTATATTAAATCTAATTGCATTCTGACTTCCTGGGATGAATATTTAGTCATTAAACAAAAGGAACATTTTTCAAATAATTATTCATAGTGTCTAAGTAATCTAAGTACTGCAGTTATTTTAGTTCAAAATATAGTTTCTTTGCTTTCTAAAAGTACATCATAAATACAAGTTCTGATGTTATCTGAATTTAAACAATTGAATTTATGAAGTATATTTTCTCTTGAAGAATATGACAATAATGTTCCAACGCCCAGATCTTTTATCAAAAACATTGATTGGTTAGATTTTCTCTCTTTTTTTTTTAAGTTTACATATTTATCTTGAGACAGAGAGAGAGAGAGAGAGAGAGAGAGAGAGAGAGAGAGAGAGAGTGTGTGTGTGTGTGTGTGTGTGTGTGTTCATGAGGGATGGGCAGAGAGAGAAGGAGAGAGAGAATCCCAAGCAAGCTCTACACTGTCAGCACTGAGCCCAGTGCAGGGCTTGATCTCATGAACCATGAGATCATGACCTGAGCAGAGGTCAAGAGTCAGGCGATTAACCAACTGAGCCACCCAGGCACCCCGATTGGTTAGATTTTCAGTCATTTCTTTAGTAAAAACAAAGCCAGAGGGAAAGGGCTATTTTCCTTTGTGCTTTAAGATACAGGTAAGATCTGGATGCCTGTGTCTTTAGTGTTGAAACTCAGGTTCTGTTGCCTTGGATATTCTCTGTGTGAAGTCTTTCTATGAAGGATTTCATGTGAGCCCAAGGAGCTTTTTACACTTGTGCGTTTAATTTTGACACAGCTCTACACATCAGACTTATTGGGATCTGTTCCTCATACTGTAAAACATACCTGTTTAAAGTATGCAAGTATACAAGTCAGTGAGTTTTTAATATATTCACAGATGTGTGCAACCATCATGACAATCTAATTTTGGAATATATCCATCACCCCGAAAAGAAACCCCGTACCCATTAGCAGTCACTTTCATTCCTCTGACCCCACTCCTCCTCCCCAGCCAGCCCTAAGTAATCACTAACCTACTTTTTGTCTAAGAGTTTCATTCCTTTTTATTGCCAAATAATATTCCATTACATGGATATACCACATTATCAATTAATTGATGGACATTTGGTTATTTCCACTTTTTGACTATTAGAAAAATACTGCTTATGTATATTCATGTACAAGTTCTTGTGCCATTTCCATTTTAAACTTTCTTTTGATGTGGGGATGTGTTTTTATATTTTATCATAAGATTTGCATTAGAATTTCTTGGATATAGTTTTAACTTAGTATGAGTAGCACCTATATCACCCAGTGATCTAAATACATTTTGCTAAACTAGTAGGTAACTCACCATTTAGTAGTCTCTCCTTTGTCTTTTGGAGTCACTGAGAAACTGAGTGAGTGAAATGCCCCGCTTGCTTTCATCATTCTCTGTATTGGATTCCATTTCAAAGGACCCTCTCTGGAGTTTGGTATTTCATATCCTGAGCTAGACTTGGAAAAGAATGGCTTATTGTGAACCCATTTACAGTTGGTTGGCTATTTGGGGGTATGAAAATGACAATATTAGATCATATCCTCTGTTTTGTTGTTTTTAATCTTACATATTCTTGTTTCGTTTTTGCTCAGAGTGAAACCCTGAAAGAATCTATAGACTTGGAATGCTGGAAAGCTTCTGGCATATAGAATTTAATTTCTCTGTTGACATTAACCTCAGAGACACATCATTGATTGTGCAAATGAAGTGAATGCACCCAGTAACTCAAGCTGAACTTGGACAGTCTTTAAGAAACTACTTCAGAGAATGTGATTAATAGTAGGAGTACTTAAGTGTGTTATTCACATTGTCTTCTGGCCTTTGACTCACTTCTGGATCTGTGGGTTTATTTATTAGAAATAGGATCCCATAATCAAATCAGAGCTAGATTACTGGGGACTTAATAAGTACTTTTATTAAAATAAACTTTTTTTTGCAAATTATGAGAACTAGCTTTTAAGTCTGTCTACCTTCCAGAAACATGAGGTTCAGTCAGATATGTTTGGGTACAGGAATACTGGTTTATTGGCATCAACATAAGTATACAGGGAAAAACTGATTTAAGATCTGGCTGTTTCACGGAATTAGATCAAGTTGATCTTACAAGCCTACAAGCCGAAGGATTTTTAGTTCATTAAGATAGCATTATCCAGCCTGAACTTTATAAAGCATCTATTTCTTTCAAATAAAAAATAAAAGTATTTAAAGCTTTTTTATTTAAAAGCATGGTAGCTATCTTCATTTTTTTATAAATCTTGTGAAAACTTCAATCTTGAAAGGAAACTAGACTTAGGAGCGTGTCACTTAATTGTGTTCTGGGTTGACTGTCACAGTTTTTTGTTCAACAAAATACGATGAAGAATAGCTATAATTGCCTTGGTTTCTGCCAAATTTTAGACAGGCCAACTTCATTATTTGTAGTTTCTGCCAAATTTTGGATAGGCCAAATTCATTATTTGTGGTTTAATTTCTTAAAAGTAGGGCCATGTCTTATACTACTTTGGTAGCTACAAGAAATCCCAAACAGTGCTGGGAATTAAGCAGGTTCTTAGGGCTTGTTTTAAGATCTATTTCTTTCACTTGCATTTTACGCCAACGGCCTAGTGGAAAGTTTTCAAAAAGGAGCTATCCTTAGCTTGTCTAGGTGTTCCTAGATAGTACATTCTAAAAGGCTCAGTGAAAACGTCACCCTTTCACTCAAGTTTTCTCTTGTCCATCCAAACCAAACCTTCTGCAGAATTAAGTATGCCCATTTCTTCTCCTCCCAATGTGTTACATACTGCTCTTATAGCTTTCATGCCATTGTTTGATAATTATTTATTTTCCAGTCTGTCTTCTGTCAAGATTGCCAAGGTTAATAAGGATTGTATGGTAATCTTAACACTAAATAGCACAATCATGATAATAGAGGTAGAGCTAAAGTTTTAGTATTTCTAATTCTTTGGGGGCACCTGGCTGGCTCAGTAGAGTATGCAACTCTTAATCTCAGGGTTATGAGTTCGAGCCCCATGTTGGGTGTGGAACCTACTTAAAAACAAAATTCTAATCCTTCGTCTGAATGTTTTAAGTTTTCCCCTTTGTTGCTCATATTTTCTAAAAGATAGTCTCTGTCTGTCTGTCTGTCTGTTTCTCTCTCTCTCTCTCTCTCTCTTTCTTTTAAGGAGGCTTCATGCCCAGCATGGAGCCCAACCTGGGGCTTGAACTCATACCCTGAGATCAGGACCTGAGCTAAGATCAACAGTCAGAAGCTTAAGAGACTGAGCCACCCAGGCGCCCCTAAAAGATAGTTTCTTAAGCTTTCAACTTTTTTTTTTTTTTAGCTTGAGATCACAAGTCTAATGTAATAAAACTCTGCTTCCTCTTTGGGTAATGAATTGGAACTGCAGAGAACTGGAGACAAAAATCTAAGAGCCTGGATAATATAGATTGTGGTTCTCATACCTTAACATCCATCAGAATCACCTGAATGGCTTGTCAAAACATGGATTCTTGGGCCCAACCTCTAGAATTTCTGATTCAGTAGATCTGGGATGAGGACATAAGAATTTGTATGTCTAAGAAGTTCCCAAGGTAATGCTAGTGTGGTTGCTCCAGGGACCACACTTTGAGAACCACTGATACAGGTTACACATTCTAACTAAACTGTCTGAAAGACCTCCAGTATATTGAAATAGGATCTGTTCCTGATCTCCCCACCTAGCCCTCTCTTTATGGTCTTCAGGGAAAAGTACTCCATGATTGCAAACTCTACACAGAGCACAGTTAAGCTGTTGATGAGCAAACTTTGGTGCCCACAGGAGCCGGGAGGAGTTTTCTAAGGAAAAATGGTTTTCTAAGATTGGTTGTTCATGTTGGTGTCTCATCATCTGCAATTATAAGAGTATATGATGAGCACACAGTGAGAACTTGGTTAACGAAACTGGTTTAGACTCTAACCTGATTTTGAGGCCAGGGGTCTAGCATCTATAAAATGCTTCTTTTCACTTTCACTTCTGTATTGGTTTGATTCTAATTAAAATTAATGAAAAAGATATTTAAAAAAAAATTTTTTTTTACATTTATTTATTTTTGAGCGACAGAGCACAAATGGGGAGGGGCAGAGAGAGAAGGAGACAGAATCCAAAGCAGGCTCCAGGCTCTGAGCTATCAGCACAGAGCCGGATGCGGGGCTTGAACTCACAAACTGTGATCATGACCTGAGCTGAAATCGGACGCTTAACCGACTGAGCCACCCAGGCGCCCCTTGAAAACAGTATTTTAAATGTAATGGCTAAGGGAGTTCCTGAGTGGCTCAGTCAGTTGAGTGTCTGACTCTTGATTTCAGCCCAGGTCATTATCTCATGCTTCATGAATTCTCAAGCCCTGCATTACACAGAACTGGACATAGGGTTCATACCCACGAAGCCATGAGACCGTGACCTGAGCCAAAACCAGATGCTTAGCTGACTGAGCCACCCAGGTGCCTCTCATAAATTGTTTTGTTTCATTTTTTAAGTTTATTTATTTATTAAGTAATCTCTATACCCCATGTGGGACTCCAACTCATGACCCCAAGATCAAGAGTCACTGGGTCTTCTGACTGAACCAGCTGGGTGCCTTGACCCATAAATTGTTTTTAAGATCCTAAATTATGGGGGCACCTGGGTGGCTCAGTCAGTTAACTATCTGACTTCAGCTCAGGTCACAATCTCACGGTTCATGAGTTCAAGCCCTGCGTCAGGCTCTGTGCTGACAGCCCAGAACCTGGAACCTGCTTCAGATTCTGTCTGTGTCTCCCTCTGTCTCTGCCCCACTTATAGTCTCTCTCTCTCTCTCTCTCTCTCTCTCTCTCTCTTTCTCAAAAATAAATAAAACACTAAAAAAAAAAAAATCTAAATTATGACCTGTATTGTCAGAGTGTTTTCTTCATTCAGTCCATGTGTGTTGTATGTTAACTATGTATTAGTCAAGCTCTTGAGTTTCAGATAATACACACTGTGGAGCCCCTGAGTGGCTCAGTTGGTTAAGTGTCCAACTCTTGATTTCCACTCAGGTCATGATCTCGAGGTTTGTGAGATTGAGCCCCGCCTCCTCTGTCAACATAGAGCCTGCTTGGGACTCTCTCTCTCTCTCAAAATAAATAAATAAACTTTTAAAAAAATGCACACTGTTACACACAGTATAATATAATTTTCTGACTGAACATATTTTTGTGCCATAATTATTTTAAATTAATAATTCATGAATGTTGTAAATAAGATTATTTGGTAACATCAAAATCAGATATTCTGAAGAAAAAAAAAAACGGGTTAACTGGCTGTTATTTCTAATTGGAAGGAAAATAACCACTACCATATGACTTCCTAAGTAGACATGTCATACAATCAAGTTCTTACCTGATTGTGATGTGGTTTTAAAAGAAATTCATAATCAAACAAAGGCAGTAATTATTGTACCTTTGTATTACTGCATGATTTTAGAGGAAAATGATATTTTAAATGAAGGCTTACTGGATAACTCCTGTATGTTGTGCATTTTTTCTAAGTCCATCAGGGAAATCATTTTTTTTTTTATTTTTTTAATGTTTATTTATTTTTGACAGAGAGAGAGAGAGAGAGAGAGAGAGAAAATGAGAGAGAATGAGCAGAGGAGGGGCAGAGAGAGAGGGAGACGCAGAATCGGAAGCAGGCTCCAGGCTCTGAGCTGTCAGCACAGAGCCTGACGCTGGGCTCGAACTCACGGACCGTGAGATCATGACCTGAGCCAAAGTCGGACGGACGCCCAACCAACTGAGCCACCCAGGTGCCCCAGGGTAATCATTTTTAAAGGTCTCTTCCATTGATGAATTTATTGTCTGGTCAGGTTGAGAATGTGAACCGTATGTACAGGAAACCACAGTGCAAACAAAAATCAAATTATCACCCAGAACAAGTCATTTGTTTTACATTGTATAAATCATCTGTGAAGTAAAAGGGTGTTCAAAGTGAAGTGGGATTGGTGAGATCATCATTTATTTACACAGTTGTTGACAGTGTGAGAGCAATCTAGTTGAAATTTCACTGGACTAGTGAAAGTTTAGATTAAGCTATTACTTTTTGTAACTTGTTAGCTATTGGACTAACCTACGCTTAAAGTTAGGCTTGCTACTGACCTCTAAAGCTTTTCCGGAGAAGATTCCATAAATGAGTAACCAAGGTTTTATCCTCTCCGCCTCCCAGAGAATTATGTAGAAGCAGCATGTCGAGCCAGACAGCTTCTCTCATAGCTATTTTTTTCTGAATAAGTTGAAAACCGTGCTCTTAGATATGTCAATATGATTTCTTAAATAATTAAGAGAGAGAAAGGTTGGGGGGCAGCTGCTCCTTATTATTAGGCTTAACCTGAGTTAGATTTGGTAGACTTTAAAAAATATATAATCTGCTTTTGATTGTTTGGTCATGTGTAATTTGTTGCTCATCCAAGGAATTTAACGATGGAAATAAACATTCATGACATGAAAAGTCACCTCCTTTCTACAGTATTCCCTGTCCATCTATTTCCAAGCCTTCTGCAGAATTAATTATCCCGGTCTCTGTTCCCTGGCCTTCTCTTCATTGTATTATGATATGTAGTGATAATGAGAAAAGGCTGTATTTCCAGAGAAGCGTTTGGTGAGGTTTTCTTTTTATGGTGGAGATTTTCCAAGTATATAGTAAACTAAAGTAGAGAGAATGCTATAATGAACCCATATGCCCATCTCCCTACCTTCAGGAATTGTCAACTTTCTGCCATTCTTGTTTATCTCTACATCCTTGTATCACACTGTTGTGTTCCTGTTGTGGCTGGAGTAAAATAAAATAGATCCTACGGAGAAGGATTTTTTCTTTTATTTCCTTTTTTTTTTTTTTTTTTTTTTAGAGGAGACCTTTTCTATAAAAGAAACACCATTATTCCACCAAACAAAATAAAATAATAATTCCTTAGTAACATCTATAGTCCATGTCCAGTTTGGCCCAAAATTGTGTCTTCTAAAATTAGTTTGTACAAATCAGGATCTCGATAGGATCCCACACATTATTTGGTTGATGTGAATCCTCAGTTTCTTAATCTTCTCTATAACTACACTCCTGACTTCCTCCAAGTCTTTCCCCCATGCTACTGAAGAGAACTGGGTTGTTTGTCCAGCAGGATTTTGCACTTTTTGTGTGTGGGGGTGGGTCTGTCTTTCTTTTTTTAAATTCTCTGTCCCACATTTTAAATTTTGATGATTTTATCCTGGTGGTAGCATTCCACATGTACCTCTTTTCTCCCATATTTCCTATAATCTGATAAAGTTAAAGAATAAATTGAGTTTGGATTCAGTCTTTTTGGCAAGAATGCCAAGTGGTACTGTGTGCTTGCTACTGCTTCACATCAGGAAGCACGTGACCTCCATTTGTTCTAATTTCAGTGAAGAGTAGTGGATTTAGGTGGTATCAGTCTGATCCTTTTTATGATGATGATGGTGATGGTGATTCTAATAAATCACCAACATTTGGTTTCCCTGAAATACAGTCCAAATAGGAATGGCAGGAAAAATGCTAGATTTTCCCCTCCTTTTACTTACTTTTTTTAATGTTTATTTAGGGGGTGCCTGGGTGGCCCAGTCAGTTGAGTGTCCGACTTCGGCTCAGGTTCGTGGGTTCATGAGTTCAAGGTCCACATCGGGCTCACCGCTGTCAGTGCAGAGCCTGCTTCAGATCCTCTGTCCCCTATCTCTGCCCCTCCCCTGCTCACACTCTCTCTCTCGACATGAATAAACATTAAAAATATATATATATTTATTTTGAAAGCGAGAGTGTCAGCGGAGGAAGAGTAGAGAGGGAGAGAAAGAATTCCAAACAGGCTCCATACTGTCAGCGCTGAGCCCAACACAGGGCTCAATTCCACAGATCATGAGATCATTACCTGAGCCTAAACCAAAAGTCAGATGCCCAACCTATTGAGCCACCCAGGTGCCCATCCCCTCCTTTTATTTATCAATTTTCAGAACGTGAAATGAGTTGAAGTGACTGAGCACTTTTAAAAAATATTATAGATGTTTATATTTGATGTGTTTCAGTCTACTGTAATCAGTATTCTTTTTGACACTCAGAACTGTCCTACCCTTGGTTAGTGGATGCCCTTCAGGTTGCCTCCTGTGTCATTTGACGTGACCCTTGTGATCTTTGGTAATTTTCTTGCTCTCAGCATGTCAAGTTAGCCCTGATTCATTTACTTCTTCATTCTTCAGACTTGGGATCGCATTCATTTCTCCAAAGAGCTCCAGTCCCTTTTAGTAGAAGTCTAAGTACTAATAGTACTCATTGTTACTAAGCTGTCATTGCTTCTAGGCCTTTTCTGTGGACAGGGTTGGTAACTAAGTTTTCAGTTTGGTTTTTGAAAAGAGAAAAGGAAATTAATGTTCCTACCAATATGCCCAGTTCAAATTAAAGATGTTAAAGGGTTTTTATTTAATGTATTTGATTTTATAGTGATATCTCTCTTCTCTTAATGCTGAAAGGCTTGTTTCCTAGTAATTAATGTAATTATTTGCTTCAACCTACAGTAAAGCTAGCATCAAAAGAATTAACTACATGTAACAAGACTGCTGGGTGCAATTTAAGATTTCTCTGCTTCTTTTATATCCTTAGGATATATACTCATGGGGGTGTATAGTCAGAATGTCTTTTTTTCTTTTTAAGTTTATTTATTTATTTATTTATTTATTTATTTATTTATTGAGAGAGAGAGAGAGAGAGAGAGAGAGAGAGAGAGAGAGAGAGAGAATACACGTGAGCAGGGGAGGGGCAGAGAGAGGGATTGAGAATCCCAAGCAGGCTCCATGCCATCAGCACAGAGCCCAGTGCAGGGCTTGATCTCACAGCGTGAGATCATGACCTGAGCCAAAACCAAGAGTCAGACCCTCAATTGACTGAGCCATCCAGGAACCTCAGAATATCTTTTAAAATTAGTTAATTATGGGGACGCCTGGGTGGCTCAGTCAGTTAAGCGTCCGACTTCAGCTCAGGTCACGATCTCACGGTCCGTGGGTTCGAGCCCCGTGTCGGGCTCTGGGCTGATAGCTCAGAGCCTGGCACCCGCCTCCAATTCTGTGTCTCCCTCTCTCTCTGCCCCTCCCCCATTCATGCTCTGTCTCTCTCTGTCTCAAAAATAAAAATAAACGTTAAAAAAATTTTTTTAAACTCAAAAAAAAAAAAATTAGTTAATTATGTTGGAATTAAAATCAATTTAAAAAAATAATAAAACAATTTAAACTTTTGTACTGTGAGGTTATGCAAACTTTATAAATTCAAGTTATTTTATTTCAATTTTTAGAGATTGCCTTTTTCTAATTAATTTTGTTTTTCAGTATATAAAATATTAATATGGTGTCCCAGAGAATGAACTTATGAAATAAGGTACAAAGTGTCTACCTTCCATCTCTATCCCTTCCCCCTCTCATTTCTGTCCCCGAGGTAACTGTCTTTATTAGTAAGAATGAATACCAAACCTGATCGTTCCATAGTTTCTTTTGAAAATATAAGTAAATATGGGGCTCCTGGGCGGCTCAGTCGGTTAAGTGTCCGACTCTTGATTTCAGCTCAGGTCATGATCTCCGTGCTAGGTATGGAGGCTACTTGGGATTCTTTCTTTCTCTGTCTGCCATCCCCCC
This sequence comes from Felis catus, assembly GCF_018350175.1. Taxonomy (NCBI): domain Eukaryota; kingdom Metazoa; phylum Chordata; class Mammalia; order Carnivora; family Felidae; genus Felis; species Felis catus. The sequence goes on from NC_058373.1 coordinate 119,175,718, forward strand.
ACTCATGCTCGCTGCCCATCTCTCTCCCTCCCTCCCTCCCTCCCTCTCTCCCTCTCAAAAAAAAAAAAAAAAATGAAAATGTAAGTAAATGTGCATATGTGTTTTCCCTTTTTCCTAATTTTCCACATAAGGTAATACGCTATATATCGTCTTCTGCACCTTGCCTTTTTTTGTGTGTGTGGCCCAATACTTCTTTTTTTTTTATTTTATTTTTTTATTTTTTAAGGTATACATCCAAATTAGTTAGCATATAGTGCAACTGCACCTTGCTTTTTTTTCACTTAACAATATGTCCTGAAGATCTGTCCATAACAATATATAGGTAACTTCTTTATTCCTTTTTATAGCTGAACAGTACTCTATAAAGAGGAGTCCCCTCCATAAAGATAGGTATTTGGGTTGTTTCCAATCTTCAGTTATTACAAATAGTGCTGAAATGAATGGACATGTGAATACCCTATTTAATATTTCTGCTGGTATATCTTTAAGATAGTTTCTTAGAAGTAGAATTGCTGGGTCAAAGGGTAAAATGTAGACGTAGTTATACTAGAAAAAAAAATTTCTTGTACACAGTGTTTAAGAATTGAAAAGGAAGAAGAATTCCTTTTTCTTCATATATGAATAAGTTATTTCAGTAGACATATAGTTGGCCTCCTACTGTGTGCCTGGTATCGTTCTAATTGACGGGGATACAGCAGGAGGTTCTACAGAACTTCATGGAGCATGAAGTTAAATAGAGTTAATTGCAGATTTGGGTGAGTGCTATGTAAGAAGTGAATGGGTTGATATGAAAGAGTAGAGTAAGAGGATTCACTTTGGATAGGGTAATCAGGGTAGGCCTCTCTGAAAAGGTGACATTTGAGCTGAGACATGAAGGATAAAAATGATTAATGCCGCCATTTATTGACTTCCCTACTATATTTTCAGATTTTCAGACTTTTGCAAAGTCTGCTCTATAATTCCTTTTTTACAGAGAAGAAAACTCAGAAAACTAAATTACTTGCTCAAGACCTTGAAACTTAGAAACAGGGGATGGGATTTGGATGAAATCTAGACCTAATTCCAAAGCCAGATAAGATAAACCTTTTTTTACTGCATTGCCTCTCTTAGCCAGAAAGAAAGCAGTGATAAGTGATTTAACATAGTAAATGGCTTAGACACTTATTTTAACCTGGCAGAAAGACAGTGTTTTGCTTTTTTCTTTTAAAAAAGCATTGTTCACATTTATTACTGATTACAATTTCACAACACATAGGCTCATTTTATTTGGGAGTATTTGTTATAAGAAAATAGAACTTCTTGTCCAAGCTAAAATTTCAATATCTGTTTTTATTGCTTTCAATTTAATGATGGTTGTGTGTTTAAAATACCATCTCAAAAATATCCCTCAGATATTTCTAGCCTACTAAAATGATGGACCTTCTAAGTATCCTATTTATTTCATAAATATTTGTTAAAATTTTTATTAAAGGTACTTTAAAAAAATTTTTTTTAATGTTTATTTTTATTTTTGAGAGAGAGAAAGACAGAATGTGAGTGGGGGAGGGCCAGAGAGAGGGGGAGACAGAATCTGAAGCAGGCTTCCAGGCTCTGAGTTGTCAGCACAGAGCCGGATGTGGGGCTTGAACTTATGGACCGCGAAGTCATGACCTGTGCCAAAGTCAGACGCTTAACCAACTGAGCCACCCAGGTGCCTCTAAAAGGTACTTTAAAGTGTTTGTTTAACTTTAGTAAATGAAATAACCAAATTGTTCAAGGTTCTATAAATAGAATAACCACAAAATTCATCTTAGGGAGAAATTTTTTTCTTGGTACAAGCACTTATTAAGCACATAAAAGTATTATTTTAAGTGTTAAAACAACCCAGTCAGGTTGATACTGATCGCCATTTTATAGACGAAGGAGCTGAGGCACAGAGAGGCTACATAATTTACTTGAGATCGCCTTCTAATAAGTGATAGGATTTAGACCTAAAGTTCAAATCCTATGCAGTCTTTGGTTTTGTATCCTAAGTATTAAAAAGGTCATCTCAAACAGTAAGAAAGTTGGGAACTAATATTATATTCTTCCTTGCTGGTGAGTTAAGTCCATGTTATTGTCCAATGAACCATGCGTGAAGATTCATAGACATTTCCTTTAGTGTCTTAAGCTAGAACTAGCTGCAGTTAAAATGCAGATTCTAATTTTATAAACAAGGCCACCTCTAACAGTATTAAAGTGAAATGATATTATTTCCTGGCTTAAAGAAAAATTCTCCAGCAACTATAGGAATGCTGTGGCATGAAGACAGCATCTTAAATCTCTATGCAAGTCATACACAAAGTGTTATTGCGATGAAAAAATAGTGGCGTGAATAATACCTGCTCACAGCCCAAGACACTTGATGTATCTTGGGCCTCAGTGTTTGTTGGATTTTGTAATTTCATGAGCAAGATTTGTATTTTTTTAAAGTTCTATATTTCTGTGTGTTCCACTCCATGTCAAATCTGTATTCTTAGATTGTAGGGTTCCATTAAAAAAAATAAATAATCTCAGCTCCTCCTCCCTCCACTCCCCCTCCCCCCACACACTCATTTTGTATAATATGGTAATGATATCACCGTAGCAGTAATTACGGGTCATCTTCATTTCTTTCATCTCTGCCTGTTCTGATGGCTTCATTCCTTTGACGGAAAAGATTTGGCTCTGGGTGCTATGATTATTTTGTTAAGCGTTATTCGAATAGACAGGAGTGAGAGAAATTAATCAATCCAAATGCAATTAGCATCATGTTTAACCCAGTGATGGACGTCTCAAGGTGAAACAGCTAGGGGAGTTTCAGACATTATTATTCAATCCAATGGTTCTTATCTAAATTATAATCAAGAGAGGTTTTTATTGGCTTCTCAGTGTGAAGATGTAACTCTTTCCCTGCCCTGGGGGTCAAGAAGACCGGGCCTTATTCTCTGTAGACTTTAGTTACTGCCAGCACCTTGAAGTAGAGATGTTCCAAGCAGAAAGTTGTCTTAATGTCCAAGTCATTTGAAATTTATCTATACTGTGATCTTGCTCTGATTTTCCTGAGAGTGGAATAGAGCCTATGGATAAAGTACTCTAACTTGAGGCAAAATATTTTGTGTACCGATTAAGTCACTTTGACTAGTTGTTGTTTTATCTTAACCTTCCATGATAGATTTATTGCTCTCCTCATTTTGTGGATGAGGAAATTAAGACTGTGTGAAGCTGCTAGCCTTTGGTCATAGTAAGTGTTTCACCACGATGTATTACTATGGATGCCCTGAAGCATGAATGTTCTGCACAAATTTATAAGTGTTTAGTAAAAGTTCTCACCCCAAGAGCATTAATCCATTGCTTTGATCTCATTGCCTTTCATTCAGGTGAGTTTTACCCTTGAAAAGGGAACCAAATGAAACTATGAAGTAGGCCTCTGAACCCCTCTGAAAAGGAAACAAAATACAAATAACTTGTTAGCTCTCATTCCTGGGCACAAATCTTTGGGGTTTTTTTGTTGTTGTTGTTATTTTGGTTTTTTTTTTGTTCGTTTGGTTGGTTGGTTTTTTTGTAGGGAGAAGGATGATAAGGATTGAATATTTGAAATCTGGTCTTGTTTTGCTCTTAAAAGAGGGCAGGGCAAGGAGAGTCAATGGAGAAACACGCACTTTCCACCTGAATACAACATTTTTCAAGTGCCTGACAATTAAGATTCTTCTACTTCTGCTTTCAATCTTCAGGCATCATGGCTGACACTTCCCATATTTTATGTTCCTGCTTGATGTTTTATACTCTGAGAATAAATCTGTTGGCTGGATATTTCTGTCTTTTTTTTTTTTTTTTTTGTCGTGAAAAGCCATTAAAATTATTTTCCATATTGGAACTGTCCAAATTTGTTTACCTGTACATTGAGTACTGGTTTTTCTTATATTATATCTTGGATAAAACATTCTCTAGAAATTGGACTTAATGTGAATTGGAGGGAAAATGTCTGATATAAAATCATCTTTGTCTGAATTCCCTGGAGGGAACACTCTTCTCACTCATCCCACCCTTTTGGAAGAAAAAAGTCCTGTTAGACAGACAAGACACCCAATAGAAAGAGAATCTGGAAAGGGTGCCCAAAAAAAGGCTTTTTTGAGAATTGTCAGGATGGAGATTTTCACAGTCAGTGATAGTTGGGTTACAGATGTAGCATCCAGACTGTTCTTTTCTCAGGTATATATTTTAGTCTCCTTTTTGAAATGCTTATTATGCCCAAAGAATAGGCCAAAGCCTCAAGGCTATTCTGCTTACATTCAAATGCTACATCTATATTTTAGAGAAAGTGAGGTTTCTACTAAAGACTCTTACTTGTGAACTCTACCATGGGTTGATTGAGAATGGTCAGCAGACCTTCTTACAATTACACCACCTTCTGAGAGCCACCGAGTGTCTAAACGAGGCTCCAAGAGACCCCTCCTCATCCATGACGCTATACTCAGTTCATAGCACCTTCTGTTCTTGACAATGGCACCAGCACCAGCTGCTCTTCTATTAGAGGCATTAAAAAGTGTTTAGCCTTTGACTTGAATTACTGATCACTTACTGGTACGTTTTGTGCGAGCGTCCTAACTGGAGCATGGTGAAGAATCTCCATCTGGCAGACCGCCCTGGTACTGGTCTGCTGTGCACCGGCTGTATGCCAGAGCAACAGAAAAACTTTCCACGTTCCTGGGAGAGAGAAATCAGAATTCGAAATGCCGTTGGTTTCCTTTTATTCCCTTCTAATGTATCAAGATAACCTCTGAACAACTAGCTCCATCGCAAGGCCACTTCTGACTTACTTGAATCTTCCCTAATATCCAGCGCATGGTGGTCACTTCATGTGACTATTCATCCAAACTATTCATCTTCCCCCCACTTCTTGCTTCTCTCTCTGCACAGCACACAGTGATGACTAGGAGATCCCTCTTGTCATAGTTATTAGAATGCATTCGAGGTTTCAAGGATGAAAAAAGTAATTTTTAAAAGAGTCAAAACCATAATTCTAACAAATGGCATCATTTCTGTGAAACATCTTTCTATGAAGCTAACTAAATAAATAGCTTTTTAGCACACTGATTGAAACTAAACTAGGATTTTATGTGTTCCTCTTTGCTGGAAGAAGCCCCTGGTGTAGTTTGGGAAGGTAGCTGCCTCCAATACCCAGCATTACTCCGGCAGATTTGATTCTCCAAATTATGTGTGTTACACAGAAGCAAAACATTCATGTGTCCTTTTGTTTTGCATTTGAGATCTTTTAAAAAGTAAAGTTTGACCCCCTTTGCCTATCACGATACTGCCTGAACACTGATTCGGTGCAGACCTGGGACCTCTTGTGAAATGGCAGCTGAGGAGCTCCAGCACTCACCTTGGCCAGTGAAAAACCCAAGGAAGGAAGGAGTCTAGACTAAGAACGGTAGTCATATTAACTTGAAGGTGGCAGGGCGGGATTGTTCTGTGGTGCAATTTAAGAGGCGTATGCCACTGAGTAAACCAATGAGGGCCATTGTGCACAACAGGGTTTATCAGTGAGGCAGTTCAGATACCAGTTTGATGGGCAACCAATTCACAAAAGAGACACACATGCACAGTTGGAAGTAGAGTTTGAAGATACATTCCAACAGCAGACGGCAGTTTGGTTCAACCACATCCTGACCACTGCAGTATGATTTCTCTGTTCTTTTATTTTCCCCTTCCTCCTTCCTTCATTGTACATAAAGCAACTGGTGTATGTACACAAGCATATGGCCTTTTTTAAAAAAACTAAATGGCCATTACTGTATTTTGATCAACATTGAATGGATATGGAATGGGGTGAAATACTGGTTCAGTGAAAATATTCGCTTTCCCCATTAGTGGCATGCTCATTCAGCTCTTATTAGCTTGTATTTCAGTAAATTCTTTTGCTCTCACTTTAACAACAACAACAAAAAAAATCCTTGCATACCTTGTTCATTTGGAGAATTTTAATGTTTTTCATTTGTTATCGTAAAACCAAGCACAGTCGTATCACTTTTTTGTACGTAGCTGTTGCACGTAGGACTGTTTGTCTTTAAGTAGAGATAAATTGCTCTAAAAAGAAATGAATCCTAGATAGTTGTCCCATCAAGTGTCTCTTTGCCTAAGTAAACTCTTGTTTGAAATGAAAGAAAGAAAAAGATAGTTATACAGCAGCTAGCATTTACTAAATGCCTATGTGACCTGTTTATTAATTTCACCTGGAACAAATGAAGAACCCAAGGGGGCCCTGGCTGGCTCAGTTGGTAGAGCATGCGACTCTTGATCCTCAGGGTCGTGACTTGAAGCCCCGTGTTTGGTATAGAGCTCACTTAAAAAATATATAAAATAAAAAGAGTGAATTTTATTTAAAAAAAAAAAAAATGAGGAAACCGAAGCGCGGAAAGATGTCTTCAGTGACTTGCCTGCAGTGGTCATTGTAGGAGCTGGGGCTCGATTCCGAGCCTGTCCGGTGCTAAAAGCCCTGCTCTTTCCACGGTGGTATGCCATTTCCTTTGTTCCCTGCCAGTCATATTAGAGTCTCCTGAAAACAGCCTGTTGTACCTTTTCTCCGCCTCACAATGTTTTTAATTATGTTGAGGCACAGAAATATTTAAAGTAGTTTGCATTGGAATTGAAAACCAAACATTATGAGTTTCTCCCATTTCATTAAAAAGTTACTTAATCTTTACATTGTTCTCTACATTAAAGCCGAGCAGAATTTTATCAGGCAATTGCCTCAAAGTTATAATCTGGAAAATCTTTCTGTAATGAAACCCATATGTCATGGGCGAAAGGTGCAAAGCCCTGGCAGAGAGGGTTGGTCTCATGAGAGATTCTGCACCCAATCTCGTTAACCAGGGTGCCTCTGGTAATCCCTCATCCCCTCGCTGGTGAGAAATCAATCTGTACCACTGAATCTTTTTCAACCAGCCACCAAGAAAATTTACTGCAGAGAAGGCAGTTTGGGGATAGTCGTTGTGGAAGGGGAGCCAGAGGCAAGGCTAACTGTAGATGGAGGAATTGGAGAAGCTAAAGAAGAGATTGTATTAAGCCACACGCTACCTTCAGAGCAGGCAGGATGCAGTCCTCCCTTCAGCCCTGACCTCCCTAAGTATACCCAGGTATTTACAGCTGCCATGAACCTGACAGCCCTAGGGAGGCTATGAAGGGGGTAATAGAAACTGCATAAACCTGGAAGTCACTTGTAGTTTATCCATTTGCTGTCCTTAAATGTGTACAAGTGGTCTCCTCTCCCACATTCTCTACAGCAGTTCACGCATTCACGCTATGGTGACAGTCTATATTGTGACTTTCTCCGTTCATGGTCTGTGCACTGCAATAGAAGGGCCTGTCAATCATGACTTGACATGGAGGTCCTGCTCCTCTTCTGCACAGCATACAGTGTGGTAGCTGATGATCAGTGCATCCCTCTTGGCATAATTTTTGGAATGTGGTAGCAGGGTTGCCTTCCTATTGAACCTCATCATCCTAGAGAATTAATCCAGAATTTAAAAAATAGTTAAGAAATGTTACTAACTCCAGGTAAAACTCTAGCAATCTTATTGTATCTAGGATTGTCTTATAACACAATGTTGAGAAAGGAGAACCAGGAGAAGAGAGGAACTAGAAGCGTGAAGCTGGGAAGCACGTACTCTTACCATGGCCATTAATGCAAGAATCGTATCAATCTGTAACTAATGGGAGAAGAAGGGATGGAACGAGGCAGGGAAGTAGAAATGTCTTCCTCTCTTCTGTAAGCAAGCCAGAGACATCTCTAAAGGTTTTTCCCTAAAGAGATTTGAAATCTCTAGTGGAAGTTTTTTAGTGAAATACATTTACATATAAAACCCTGCTGGAAGGGGTGTGTGTGTACGCATGCGAGCGTGTGTGTGTGTGTGTGTGTGTGTGTGTGTGTGTGTGTGTGTAAGAGGAATACAGAATAGTAGCAGAAGGCTGTCTTCCTACTCCTAATGGGATTTTGTAGCAGCATGTGCGAGTTTGTTTCAGAAGTCAAAAATGAACAGATGTTGGTATAAATTACCTCTGTGTCTGATGTCTTGCAAATTAAAAGCGCGGTTGGCATCACTAAACAATTTCACTAGGTTTAGGGGGGTGCGGCTAGCGGGCGGTGATTACTATAGCAGGTCGGTAAGAATCTTCACACTGCAGCAAAGCAGGAAGGCAAGGATAAAGAAATGAATAAAATAAAGGGTATGTGAATTAATCAGAGATGTTAACATCTCTGAAAACAAGTGAACAGGAGGGCTCATGCTCTGAAGCTGCCCCTAACCCACAGCAATTTCTCTGTGTGCAAAGAGGGGTTGGTGCTTAGGATGTGATTTATAGGGCACAGCCCTCTTTTAGGGAGCAGCTATGTCACAAATTCGTATATCTCCTATATGGGACTGGCGAGTAGGAAAACTTTCTCCCCTCCCATGTAGAAGATGAAGTCTTTGAATTACTTCTACTTTTACGGTGGTTTCTGCAGCTCTGTGTACTTAGATTAGGTTGAAGGGGGAGGAATGATTGAGTGGGGAGAGGGTTGTTAAAAAGGATTGGTTAAATTCAAGGAGAGCTTGTCACTGAGAGACTTTGGAATCTGTTTATTTTGCCTTTTAAATCCTTTTGATCCCTCAAATAGATTGGGTCTTTTTAAATTTTACATCTTAAAATATTGGTCATTCTCCCATTTTGAGAAAAAAAAAAAAAAAAACAGAAAAGAATCAGGGGGTGTGAAGGGCAGCAGGTAGAAATAATTGGCAAGATCAGTACAGCGCTCCTGGCCCAGGATTTTTAGAGCAAGGCTCTGCTCTACCCAGCAGAGTTTTGTAATACCCATGTTTGGTTCCCAGAGTACCTGCTTCTAGCCATGTTGCAGGATCATTTGATTCTATGTAAAACTCCTTAATAAGCACTGGAGAGTAGGCAGAAAATCCATCCAATAGAAATAAATGATGAGACCCACTCTGGCCAGAAGTATAAGTCAGTTCCTATAGGATCAGGCTGAGGGAAGAGATTCCAAGAAATGGAATTTTTTTTTACATTTATTTATTATTTTTGACAGACAGAGACAGAGCACAAGTGGGGGAGAGGCAGAGAGAGAATGAAACACAGAATCCGAAGCAGGCTCCAGGCTCTGAGTTGTCAGCACAGAGCTGGACACGGGGCTTGAACTCACAAACTGCGAGATCATGACCTGAGCCGAAGTCGGTCGCCTAACCGACTGAGCCATCCAGGCGCCCCGTGGGATTTTTAACATTGATAGCCTCCCTTATCACAGTTCACTCATTCATTCACTCCGGAAAGGTGGAGTGTTAATGGTGCCATTAATACCAAGCATGTTCCCTGCTGAATACCCAAGAGAAAAGCAGGGCAGGTGGCATCAGTATGCTGCTCGTTTTACAGATACAGAAACTGAGGCTCAGAGGTCTTGCCCAGCCCAAGGTGTCACCCAGCTGCTAAGAGCTAGAGCTGGAACTTAAACTGAGTTCAGGTCTCGTGTTATCTGAATGAAAGAAGTCCATGCTGCCTCCCCTGGGCAAGAAAGTACTTGTTAGGACTTCTCTAGGGTAGTTAGTCCTTGCCCCCCACCTTCATCTCTCCATTAATCTGGCATTACTTCCATCAAAGGAAATTATTTTTCTTGCCAAATAAGTAAGGTAAATTTAGAAGAAAAAAAAAATCCCACAGTGGAGAGAATGAAGCACTGAGGGCGATTAACAAGTCTTACTGCTTGCCTCTAGAAAGGAAGGAAACTAATATTATTGTGTTCCTATTTGGAATAGTTCTTTTATATATTATCGTTCACCCAGCCAACATTTATTTAGCAGATACTAGGTCTAGCTCTGTACTAGCTGCTGGTAATATAAAGAATAACGAGGGGCGCCTGGGTGGCTCATTCGGTTGAGTGTCCGGCTCTTGATTTCAGCTCAGGTCATCATTCCATGGTCATGGAATCCAGCCCCGCATTGGGCTCTGAGCTGAGCGTGGAGCCTGCTTAAAATTCTCTCCCTTTGCCCCTTTCTCCCACTCGTGCATTCTCGCTCTCTAAAAATAAAATAAATAAAAATAAATAAGAATAATGGAACAGAGTCTCCGCCCCCAATTCTTAACCTTTAGTGCAAGAAGACAAGCATATAAACAAATACTTGCAGGTCTTACAGTTACTTTGTAGGTATAGAGTTTGGTATGAATCCACCAAGGAAGTTTGATTTGAGCCAGGATTTATGGGCACATGGGGAATGGAAGAATGGGCACATGGGGAATGGAAGCACTGGGGCTTCCATTCCTAGGTAATGGGATTTCCTTTCCCTTCGTGGGAGCTCCAGAATTTGTGAGAGATGAGGAATATATGGACTGCAGTTACCAGAAGCTTTCCTATGGCTACAGAGTTTGTATTGTTTTATTTCTCTGTTGTACAAATAAACCAGGAACTACTAAATGTTAGTAGGGAGGGGGAGTAGAGCCCATTCATCTAGCACCATCTCTGGCTTAAATAAAGCAGCAAAGAGGCTAGGGTGAAGGTCCTTCTCATTCTGCAGGTGCCTCTCCAGCCACCTCACTGATTGGCCAGGATGGGGACATATTCTTAGGAGGCCACAGGCACAGCCTGCTGTGTGCCCACTGCATGGTTGCAGAAGACTTCTGGCCTCCACGACCAACCATTGGACACTTTCAGCACTGCTAAATCTATTTAAGAGATCCCAAAAGACAATTTTGTGGGGATGAGGATGAAGGGGGTATTATAATACATACGCTTTTTGAGGATTTGCTTGACGGAGCTAAAACAGCAGGCTTCTGGAGGGGCCCTTGTAATTGAGAAATGTTTTACTTTCATTTCGAAGCCTCATATGTAGGAAAGTAGCTGTATAAACCCTCTTGTAACTACAGCATTCAAAGATTGATGGTGCTGAAAGTCAGAGAAAGACACATAAACCTTGCCTGGCTATATTAAATATCTAAGGACTGACAATGCCAAGAGAGAGAAGACCAAAGCTCTATAAACCCTACTTTATTACACCATCCACAGATGAACTGCACTGAGGGAATATAAACTCCGTTATACTACAGCATCCAGGGACTACCACTGCTGGGAGATGGGGTAAATGATCTCTCATTTTGATTTGAGATTATAAATGTCCAGAGACCAACAATCCAAAGAAGACTCTAATCTTGGTTGGATTGTAGTCTCCAAGAGCAAACCCCCTGACATAGTGAACATGAGTATTAGGTTACATTCTTTTTTTTTTTTTTAATGTTTTTATTTATTTTTTGAGAGAGAGACACACACACACAGAGTGTGAGCGGGGAGGGGCAGAGAGAGAGAGGGAGACACAGAATCCGAAGCAGGCTCCCGTCTCCGAGGTGTCAGCACAGAACCCAATGCGGGGCTCGAACTCACAAGCTGTGAGATCATGACCTGAGCCGCAGTCAGACGCCCAACTGACTGAGCCACCCAGGCGCCCCTATTAGGTTACATTCTTGAGAGAGAGGTAGGTTTGGAGGAATTCCCTGGAGACTTTTTAAAAATTTATTTATTTATTTGGGAGGGGGAGAGTGCACGCAAGCTGGGTTGGGGGTGGGTGGGGGGAGAGAGAGAGAGAGAGAGAGAGAGAGAGAGAGAGAGAGAGAATCCCAAGCAGGCTCTGCACTGTCAGCACAGAGCCCATGCAGGGCTCGATCCCACAAACTGAGATAGTGACCTAAGCTGAAAACGAGTCCAAGGTTTAACCTACTGAGCCACACAGGCACCCCTCCCTAGGGATTTTTTTTTAAAGGTAGATGATAAAGTCTTCCCTGGTTGGCCTGTGTCTTCTAGCAATTGTCAGCTTCAGAAGAGCTTTGTACAGTTTTAGTAATCAGTAGTTATTCATCTTGCCCTCTTTTTGGAGGTTAGTGGTGACTGAGTCTGTTATGGTCACACCTTTGTATACAATTTAAATCAACCTGCATTTTTAAATTACATTTTCCTGAGATCTCCTTTCCAGATTTTAGGTTTTCATTGATCTTCCATTTGTTGTGATTCCAGCCAGAGAGATGACAAGGGGGAAATTTCTCAACATTCTGGAGAAGCCCAAGAAGTAGCAGCTGCTTGTGGACAGGATGTCCTGGGGACCGGAACCATGCTCCCCTCCCAGTGCAGCTGTGACGATGTGCAACTCTCTGCTTCCTGGCGAGAGGCCGGAGGGTACACCTCCAGGACTGACCCTCTCCCCCTGTTCCTGGCATTCTGCGTCTCGGAGGACATTCGGCGGCAAGAGAGGAATCTGCTTTACAGATTCTCTACAGAAGGATCAAGTGCAGTTATTCAATCAGCTTCCAGACTTTGACCGGCTCAGCCTTGGATGTGGGGAACACCAGGGGGCGTATCATTCTTAAAGGTCAAAGTGCTGCTCTCTTGTTTGAAGAAGTCAGTCAGGAGCCCCAGGATCTTACAATTGATTTGATTTGGTGATGGCAAAGTCAGTTGTGAACACGTTGTTTGGATGGGTTCTTTTGACTTGTACTTGATATCTTAGGAAGTATTTATGGTGAGGAGACCAAGAGACCAATCAGATTCTGAAACAGACCAGGCAACCTGACCTGTGAACTCTCCAGTATATACTGGGTTCCAAGAATCCCTAGCTGGAGAAGCCAGAATCTTTTTGAAATGCACACCTGCTTTAAAAGTTCTGTACCTCCCACGATAACCCCATCCCCCAGTGCCTTTCATTCCCCACCATCCGTTCTGATTCTAGGAAAAGGGGATCCCTGTGTATCAAGTCCCTACTGGGATTAGCTAGTGAAAGGCTCATACAAGGTTGTATTGGATTCTAGACCTCAAAGACTGAGTTAAAGATGAAAGAAAGGACTTTTGAGTTCTAGCTAATCTGTTACAATTTCAAACAAGATTCAGTATGGCCTAAAAGGTAGGAATAGAAGGTTGTTTGCAGGAGTTCCCATTTGATGAAAAACTAGAAACTCTACTTGACGTGAAAGGAATGTGCTGTGGAACGGTGGCAGTGTTTTGTCCCCTTGTCCCCTCTCGTGGCACGTATCAGATATTTCACCAACGTAACAGAAACACACACACACACACAAGAAAGGAAAGGGAGAATTTCCTGACTTAAATACAACTCTTACGGAGCTCTTTGCCAGTCATCTGTCCCTGTGTTAAAACCTGAAAACCTAACCCATGCGTAAAATTGATTACACACGTTCTCCATATTTTGTCTTATAAGGCAGCCCCCAGCCTCTAATGTTCTGTGAAGTACATGAGGTTTCCTAAACTTCATGCAGAGAACATCCATGTGGCAGTTGTCTGATGGTGTTTGGATACAAGGAAAGTTGTGGGTGAACTGTTGGCCCTGAGTGTCTGTGCTAGGGTGCAGCACTGTTCAGTTTAATAGCTGGTCCGTTAACTATTTCTGGCATTTGTGCCTTGTTTCCCATGCTAGAATTAGTGTTGGATTTTTTTCTCTCATTTTTGCCATCCATGCAATTTTATGTATTGATAAGGGAGACAAACTGAACACAAGTCACAAAGGGTAAGTATGAGAAAAGACATTCTGCCTGGATGCGATATAGAAATTCAGTCTGGAGAGGCACAGATTTTAAGTTAAGCTTATTATTGGCATTCCTTTTTCCTCTAAATACGGTTGAAGTGGGAGAGGGAGAAATAGAGAGTGGGAGGGGAGGGGAGGGGAAGACAAAAAACAGTGCCATAACGTCACATTCTTCCTTTGCTCTGTTTTTGAGAGTTGATGATATCAGGCACTTTTAAGTGCTTGGGGAAATTGAAAAATATATGGAGAATATGAGGATACCTCCCCAAAACCAACTCAGGTCTGTAACCCGAGGCTTTGTAGTTGGTTTTCTGGTCTGCTTTGGCCTTTCTTTTACTGTCATCTTATTCACCAGCACTTAATGTAAGTAGATGTTTTAGAATTGCGATATTTATTGGTTTTGTATTTGTCGTCCTTAGAAATGTTAATGATGTATTTTTATATTGATATTATAAATTGATGTATAGTTGTGTGTGTGTGTGTGTGTGCGCGCGCTTCAGGGTGTTAGACGACTGCTTTGTATATGATGGTTTCTGTGTTGTCATAATAAATACGTCCCTTTTATAGGAGAGTGAGTTTCTCCTCAAAGGGCCACGTTGCATATTTAAAGCATACGCTTCATCAGAAAGTACAACTGTAATGATAAATAACCTGCTGGTTTCCCCTCTAATATCACAGTGGGTGGTGTGGGGCTTTATGACCATCTACTACTTGGTCTCCCGGCTTCCAGTCTATTCTACCAGCCATCCAAGCTCATTACTACTCAACTCCTTAAAGTATTTTTCTTTTTAAGTTTTGTTTAAGTAATCTTGGCACCCAACATGGGGCCCAAACTCACAACCCAAAGATCAAGAGTCACACGCTTCTCCAACTGAGCCAGCCAGGTGCCTCTCAACTCCTTAAAGTACTCCTTAAAAACCTTTAATACCTCCTCATGTCAAATAATAAAGTCTGGGTCTCTTATCCTGGCATTTAAAACTCTCTGCATGTAATCCTAATCAACCCTCTTCTCCAATATATGAAGTCTCGGTTCCAGTTAATCTGAACAATTCCCACTTCCTCACTTGAGTGCCTTTGCTCATGCCATTTGAGTTCCTAGAAAGTCTCGAATCCCTTTTGCACATATCAGACCTACCCTTCCTATTAACAACTGATGAACCAGCTGGAAATAATCCTTCCCCTTCCCCCCGCATTCCTACAACATTTATGTATAACATCCTTACAACTCTTCCCAACCTAGCCTTATATTTAAGTGATCTGAGTGCATATCTAGTTATTCTTCTGTGTCTTCTTTGAACCGGAGGGGTCAATACCTGCCTGTGGACTTCCAATTATACATGATGGGCTGAAAACAAATATTTCTCTGCCACCTCCTAAAACTCTTAGCGTGACTTCCTTTTCAACTCCGCTCAAGAACTAGAGAAGAGCAAGTATTTGTACAAGTGCTGTCCCCCATTGATAGTTTACCTGCCACAGAGCAGAGCATCATGCCCTTTTAGAGAAACATTCTGTTTGAGAGAAGTAAATTGCGTGGCATCATTGGCTCATCATTGATTTCCAAGAAAACAACTGGGTGGGCAGTAGGTTTCTTTGATCTGGAAAAGCATGGCTGGCTGGCTGACTGACAACAGGGACAGCATTCAGACTGTTCTGTCCTAAATCTTTATAGAAAGTGGGGTGCCTGAAGTGGCTCAGTCGGTTAAGTGTCCAACTTTGGCTCAGGTCATGATCTCACAGTTCATGATTTCAAGCCCTGCGTCGGGCTCTGTGCTGACAACTCAGAGCCTGGAGCCTGCTTCGGACTCTTTGTGTCCCTCTCTCTCTCTGCCCCTCCCCTACTCGTGCCCTGTCTTTCTCTCTCAAAAATAAATAAACATTTTTAAAAAATGAAAAAAAAATTAAATCTTTAGAGAGTATTTTCCCAGTAAACAATTATGTATCATTTGCCCACAGGTTGGTTTTGCCTTTCCCTTTGCCATTCTGAATGCCTTCCCTGTAGAAGCACCTGTTGTTGACTGAGCAGCACTGTCTTGAGAAGAATAGCATCGGTGCGTGGGGGCACGTTTCCAAATTCTTATTCAAGTCTTTGCTCATCAACCGTCTTACTGCTTCTTGCTCACTTCAGGCTCAGATTCTTGGCCTCTGCTGACTTGCTTGGCCTTCCTTCCATCATTAGAGCACTAAAAGTTCACAGGCTATTAACTGTATTAATATCAAGATGCCATTATTAATTTTTCTTTATCTTTTTGTTACCCATTTGTCATATTTTTTAAATGGACACTTGGTAACTGCTGCTTGTTTGTGGCCCTCCAGCTGCAGCTTATTGGAGCTCCTCTGGCTTCAGGGCCACGAAAACAGAGCTGGTGAGTCATTCCATTGCCTCTACACTTGTGAAGGGTGTTTGGACTTTCACAGGAGTTCTGCAATGAAACCGAGAAATTACCTTCCCAGTGCGATGCTCTGGGCCCTCTGTTTCCTCCAGGATTCAGGCATCACAGAAAAGAAACAGGCAGAACAGGAAGGGAGGAAATGGGCTGGTGGACTGAGGTGAATGGGTGGTCCCAGTGGTCACAGGACACGATTTCTTACCAGCTTTCAACTTCTACACAAAATCTACCTACGAGCATTTGGTTATATCCTCCAGTTTCTGTTCATCCTCTGCCAGCTATAAGGCCCCTGCGTGGGCTTCATTTCACCAGAGAGCCTTGTAGCCCCCACCCCAAACAGTGGCCTCTCCGAGTTTGTAAGTTCTGACTGACCTGAAACTGACTTTTCCTACCTGTGTAGGCTTTTTGGCACTTTGGAGATGTGTCCCCGACTGTGCCCAAAGAGGCCACCAGCCTTCCCACTCTTTGCCCAACACTTTTTCTTCACGAGCAGGGTCATTTGGGGGCTTCAGGTGGCACCAGGTGCAGCCGGGAGGCTCATGGTTGGCTCAAGTGCTGGCAGAGCCTGTTAATTAGCACACGAACACCCCAATGCTCCATTAGCCAGGCCAGGCATTCGGAACCTTCCCCTCCTGTGGGCCCCTTCCTCCTAATGAGAGCTGGAAGAAGGGCCCTCACAAAACACTGCCTCAGAATAATATTCCGCTTTGTCCCCACCAGTAACCAGGGCTGACAGGATCACTCTGTCCATTTCTCTTCTAATTAGCACAATTCCAGCATGGCCTGAGCCAGCAAATGGAGAAAAGCGATCAAAAGCGATCGGACAACCGTACCGAATCACAAACACAAAGAGGGCCATTCCCTGTAATTAGGTGAGACAATTCCTCAGTCTTTTCTCGGCTGGAGTTTGCCGCTAAGACTCTTGCTGTTTGGGTCCCAGCAACACAAGTTACATGTCTCCCTGGGACACTAATAAGCCCCAAATTGTCTTCCGCTTCACACAACTCTAACCAGAGGACAGATGCCAGGGGGAGGGGGGACACACTGAGGGGACAGGGTGTCTAAACAGCTAAGCAGCTGCTGCAATGTCTCCCTGACTCCAAAAGGCAGACGCTGGGGCTGTGGGCAGAGAGGGAAGAAGCCGTTGGTTTGAGAGAACTGCTCTGGGTGCAGCCTGGTCCCATTGCCTGGGCGGCTGTCTGCAAGTGCTGACAATTCCAGAACCTCTGGAGAGACCCACCCTCTGCTACTTGCCTCGCCCTGTTCATTCGCCACCTCTTGCCTATTGTTCCCTTTTGGTCTCCTCATCCCCACTCCCACATGTCCCCACTGGTGGCATCGTGGACAGCTATAACTGTGGCACCATCCCGGGCCCTGCATTGAAGGCCTATACACCTGTAGTGCATGATCCCAAGGCTGGCCAGCGTGCGGCACCCCCGTGTGCGTTCTGCTCTCAAAGAGCTCATGACCTGGAAGGGGCCCTCGCTTCCAGCACCCATCGCTTCTGGGTCTTTGGCTCTCCCATAGCCCCTGCTTTCTATCCCCATTCTCTCTCCTGAAAGATCCCTGTTTTTCAAAACAGAAAAGTGGCTCATCAACTGCCAGGGCAAGAAGCCACAACTGGCCACACTCCATATGGCTCAGAAGTTGGCCACTTAATAAACAGAAATTGCTCCCCCAGGACTACAGCCCATTATGGGGATTACGAGGGGTGATACAGCCATGAACTTGGTCATAGCCAGGGACAAAGGAATGCAGGGGAGAGTGGCAGTTTGGAATCTCAATTAAACTCGAGCTCTGAGCCGAGTTTGACTCACACATATTTTCATCTTCTCCTGCTCTCCGTTTTCTGTTTTGATCTATACTCGATGCTTCTGAAAGTGACCTCCAATACCAGAAAACCATTATCTAGAATCCAAGGAGCCAGAAAGCTCAAGTAATCAGAGTTACTTTGTTGTTTTTCCATCCTCCCTGTCTGCGACACACAGAGGTTACAAGAAGATTTGACTTTTTAAGTAACTTTTAGGAGATGTCAAAGAATCTGATCCAAATTTGTTCAGACTCTTATAGTTTCTATGGTTATAAACAGAGCTTAGAATAGTAGCTGGCACATAATAAGCGCTTAATAAGAATTTGTTGGAAGTATGAGTTGCACCATGATACTCAGTGTTCATAACTTTGTTAGCCTAAGGTAAGAGCTTGGATCTTGAGAGAGAGGCAGGGTGTGGTCATACAAGTCACTTCTGTCTGTGCCACAGCTGTCCTTGGGGCCTTTTCTACTTTAAAGAGGCAGGCAAGCATTATGCATAAGGGCATACACCCTGATGTCAGACTGCCTGGGTCCAAATCCTACTTTTGCCATCTGCTAGCCATGTGACCATGAGTAAATTGCCTAATCTCTCTGTGCCTTAGTTTACCCACTTATAGAGTGGGTCCAACAATAGCATCTGACTCCTAGGGTCACTGTAGAGATGAAATTAGTACTTGGAAGTGTTTAGAACAGTACTCGCTCCTATCTTCCCCGTTATATAAGAGCTTGATGGATAGATCTTTAAAACTGGATTCAGTGTATTATTTAATTATTTTATTATACTCACATCTGGTAAAAATTGGTATGTCTTACAGGGAACATACAGTAACTTTTGGTTATGTTGAATCGTTGAAATAGGCTAAGCAGAGAACCCATTTCTCTCACTCTTCAGGAGGGCTGACAGTCCACTGAATACTCTTGCCCCCATCCTTCCACCCCCTGGGGCAGCCGGTGCTGGCACGGACACGCAGCAAATACCACTGTTGACTCTGCAGACGGTGGCATTGAAGACTATTTATTGCTAACGAACAAGGGAAGGAAAGGTGTTCTGTGTGACAGTCAGTGGCAGATTTCTGAGCTGACACTGAGGTCGGCATTAGCCTCAGCTCATTGTGCTCCACTAGTCTTGATGGTCCTAACAGTTGCTGGGCATTCGTACTATTCCAGTTACTACACAGGAATGCTCTTCTCTGTCTTGTTCTTCCCCCTCTCCTTACCCCACCCCTACCCCAATCCCTCCATCCTTCTTTCAGATACTCCCTTCCCAGGACTGAGCGGGTTTCACTTGGGCCTGGGCTCCCCCCTAGCAGCCTCCTCTCAGCTTTGCCTCTTTGGGAGCCCATGGAGAGCAATCAGCCTGACCTGACTCTGCAGCCTGGGGCCTCGGGGTCAAGCAGGGCTGAAGGTCACATCCCAGGCCCTTCCCGGATACAGCCAAGCCCCAGGAGCCAAGCGGCCTGAGCCAGCGGCTTCACACAAAGGAGCAGCTGAGAAGAGTCAGGTTGGAAAAGTCAGTGACTTTAGGCTGAGTGGAAATGAGAAGCATTGGCTACGGCCACCATCAAAGCCCTAGGCAGGGCCACGAGGGATGTGCAGGGGTCAGAACCATGAATGGTCTCTGAGGAATGGGGTGGTTCATGGGAAAGCAAGCTCCCCAGAACTTCTTCCTTGGCCTCCTGCTCCCCTCCATCTGTCTCTGCTGTCACACTGCCTCTACCTTCTTCCTGGCTGACCCTCATCCCTTGCTTTTCTCACAGTGCCACTTGCCTCAAACCAGCTGGCCCAAAGGTCCTTCATACCTCGAGCTATCGATTAAATTATGGGACATTCACATAGCGAACTTTTATGCAGCCAGTTAGTACGTTTGCAAAAAGGCTCTAATTCCGTGGAAGAAATGGTTTGTCATAAGGGTAAGTGAAAATAGCAAGATGTAAAATTATAAATGCGAAATGATGTCCAATATGGGGGGAGGGGAAATTGAAAGGAAATAGACCAAGGTGTTAGCAGTACTTGCTGCCTGATGAGAGGATTGTGGGTAATATTTTTTTCCTACATTTCCAGACTCTTTACAGAAGCATGTGTTGTGTTTATAATGTGGGAGGGGAAGCCTCTGGAGCTGAGGATAGAGGGCTTCAAAGGTCCTGCCTATCCACCCAGCCTATTTAACACGCACATGTACGTGCGGACACACAGAGCTCACCAATGACATTTGTTTATAGTAATGAAGTTTGTTCCTGTGTATGAAAATGTCTGTCAATCTGTAAACCTCGAAGTATTTAGTGAGCACCTACTGAGCATCCAGCCCTGCCCCAGAGCCTACTCCATCACACCTACTATGGATGAAATGACTTGTACCCTAAACACACTTAGTCCCAGGGCCCAGCCCTCCTCACATGCCACAGAGCCTTTGCTCAGGAACAGAGAAATGTTCTCTCAGTACATGTTCAGTGTTGCAAAAGAGCTCTTTTTCCTCAGCTCACCCCCACACAGAAGAATTTACCTCACCGAATTTTGCTGTGGACTCTTAAGGCTGAAATTTCCCCAGCTCTGGGGCATGCCAAACATTATCTCAGACCTTGTGCTTGTGAGAGTTTCCTTCACTGCTTTCTTCCTGCTCATTTTCCTCTTCCCAACTGGGAGAGCAGGAAGGAAAAGAGGACCTAGGAGCCAGGAGTAGGCATGGGACAGGGCGCTCTGGAACGAGACTCCTCTACTTTCATCCCACACCACCAGGCAGAGAGGCGCTGCACCCTCAGGAAAGAAAATGAAATGTCTTCTGTGCAAGTTGGGGTCTGAGGGACACAGGGGCTGTGCAGGGGGCGGTTGTCACCTTTACTGGGAACAAGTGTGTGTCTGGTCCGTTTCCCTGCGAGACGGGAAGCAGAGCCACGGAACACTGATAAAGAAGGGATGAAAGCGTCGAGCCAGGTGACAGGAAAATCATGCAGAAGAGCGAACTTTGTCCTCAAGAAATGGCTCGTCCACCCCAGACCCAGGCACTTGGAATACACAGGCCCAGGCATCCGACTGGGCCTTGCAGGGCCTTTGGGAGGCTTGGTCCTCATTTTCCTTCAACAGAAACAGATGTCATGATGAGTAAGAAAAACTCTGTGCCTGAGACACCTGCCTCCCCCTCCAGGTCACCGGTATGTGCCCTTGTCCATCCTGTTTCCCAGAGAGGTGCTCCTTTCTGCCCAGTTCAGGATAGCAGAACAAAGGGAAAATATCAGCCACACACGGCCCCGAATCCTGCCTGACCGTGAGGGGCTTTCAGCCTGAAGAGGAGGGATGGCCAGGTCTGGTCAGCCCTCCAAAGGAGAGGGGAACATGCCAGAACAGACAGCCGAAGCAGTTGTTACAACGTGAGGATTGCAGGGCAAGCGACACCTCACAACATCACCAAAGATTGATGCAAATTGGTTTGGTTCTGACCCTGTCACGCCAGGAAGGATAATGATTCCAGCAGCGCGGGGGCATGGGAGGGGGCACGTGGTGGGGGCCGCGAGGATTGGTGTCTCACTACGCATCTTCATTAATGATCTGAAAGACAGGGGTAAACAGCATGCTAATGAAACCTGCAGATGATTGGTGTTCCAAACCCCAGAGAGGACAGAGAAATAGCCCAGCGAGACCCAGAGAGCTTAGAAATATGGGCAGGAGATTGTCAGATGAGGTTCGTCCTAGGAAAATGAAAGTCGACATGTCAGGAACGAATGATGAAGGTGCCTCTGGGTGGAGGCCCGCAAACCTGGAAAGCAGAGATGGGTGACGGGGCAGGCTGGGGACTGAAGGGATAAGGTTTGGGGTGTGATGGGGGAGGTGGTGAAGCTGGCCTTGAGGACCCAGGGGACAGATAGCCTTGTACATGCCTGGCAGGACTGACGGCAGCAAGAAGACTGGAGCCAGGCTATGGGGCCAAGCAGGTTGTCGTGGCCCCGTGGCCCGTGGCCCCGTGGCCCGTGGCCCAGTGGCCTGCCATAAGCTGTGCCTATCTGCACCCAAGTCATTGAGGCTAAAAATGGCATTTTGACCTGAATTACTAAAATGGAATAAGCCAACACACATGTTTTCACACATGTTTTAAAAATGTTGCTCCAAATTATTGGGAATAGTTTATTCAAGAGGAGAGGAGGGGCGCCTGGCTGGCTCAGTCGGCAGAGCATGTGACACTGGATTTTCGGGTTGTGAGTTTGAGCCCCACATTGGGTGTGGAGATTATGAGTAAATAAACTTAAAAAAAAAGACTAGATGGGTAAAGAAATTTTTTTCCCATCTTCAGTGGTTTCCCATTCAGTAAACATTGCCTGGAGGTATAACTCATTTACAAATAGTAAGTGAACAGCTCAGTGTATTGTTTAAGCAAATCACTTGACCTCACCAAGCCCTGATTTCCTCATCCAAAATGGGTATGACAGCAGTACATATCTCAGAGCTATATTGTGAGGATTAAATGAGATAGAATATGTAAGGCCCCCCAGGGCATGATGTACACTCAGATGTGCGTGATCTTTATTCCTGTTTATTACCCTCTAATTTTATTCTTTACACTATACTCTTAACTCTCCAAGTAAATTATAAATTTCTTGAAGTCAGGGACTATCTTAAAATGTTTTTTTCAATGCACAGATGCTTAATAAATCCTTGTTTGATAGATTGATATGCTAGAATTCCCTTTTCTCCCTTTTATTTTTTTTTTCAACGTTTATTTATTTTTGGGACAGAGAGAGACAGAGCATGAATGGGGAAGGGGCAGAGAGAGAGGGAGACACAGAATCGGAAACAGGCTCCAGGCTCTGAGCCATCAACCCAGAGCCCGACGCGGGGCTCGAACTCACAGACCGCGAGATCGTGACCTGGCTGAAGTCGGACGCTTAACCGACTGCGCCACCCAGGCGCCCCTCTTTTCTCCCTTTTAATAAGAACAATTTTGTTCTTGCCCTACCCAGATCTACTTTCAATGAAATCTTTCTTTAAAATGAAACAAAACCAAGAAAGAAAGAGAGACAGTGAGAGAAAGCAAGCAAGCAGCAAGAAAGAAAGAAACCCAAGTAAAAAGCTGATATCACACAGATTTTTTTGAGACAGAACTTTCCCCATGAAATTGTGCTAACAACATATGCACCTTTGTATGAAATCTTAAGCCAAAAGAAACCAAAGGAACTCAGCTTTTGAGTCCAATCCATGTCTGAATAGGGTGGCTCACCATCCAGTTTGCTAAGGACTCCAGGGTCCCCAGGGGAAGCAACAGTCCTGCTAATGGGACAGTTGATCACTCTAGTTTGGATCCAAGCTCTGCTACTTAATAGTTTCCTGGCCTCAGACAGTATTCTTGACCTTGTTGAACTTGGTTTTCTCTCAAGTTAAGGGGGTTGTTGGAAAGAGCAAATGAGAAACTTTGATCGTTTAGCAGTGTGTTTGACACATAATAAATGCTCAGTAAATGTTGACATAAACTGTCAGATTCCATGTGAGTAAACTTTGGAAACAGGCACAACTAGTTTATGACGACAGAAGTCAGAATAGTGGTTACCTTGCAGGGGACGAAATGAACTCGAAGGGGACTTCTGCAGGGCTAGAAATGTTCAAGGGGCACATACTGAGCTTTATCATCTCTGGGAAGTAAACATGATATGTGGGTCACCAAAAACACTTTTCTTTACTCTGTTGGTCATGTAAATAAATGCAGAAAGAGAGAGGGGAATTTAAATTTATTTTCCATGGGGTGAATTAAAATAAGTAAATCAGAATCTAATGAGAACTTTAGTTGTTCTTGCTTCTTCCGTATACATGTCCCACCCACCCAAACAGAAGCTTCTGTTTTCCTATGCTCATCTGTCCTACCAGCCTCCATTCGTGTAGCACACTTTTGATGTCATTGTCATGTGGCCTTGATTTGAGAACCATGTCATGCTTCTTTGGCTCTCTCCCTGACTCTTTCTTTTCTAATAGCTATTCTCCCCCATCTACAGCCAGTGGGGGCATATAGTTCCCCAAGAGGACTCTCAAAGCTGACTCCCCACCCCTCCCTTAAAGCCTCACTGCCGGGAATGCGGAGTCACCAGGTCTATGTGACCTTGAGGAATACACAGTCTTTGTTCATTCCACCTCTGGGTATATACCCAACAGAAATGAGTGCTGGCGTCCACCAAAAAACATGTGCAAGAATGTTGATAGCCACTTTATTCATGTGAGTCAAAAAGTGGCAAAACCCCAAATGTCCATCAAGAGAATGAATAAACTTTCTTATATTTATACAATGGAATGCCAATCAGCAATAAAACACAAACTACTGTACTTCACACTGTAACATGGATGAACCTCGCAAACAAGAATGAGGAGAGAATTAAGGCAGGCACAGAAGTGCATACCTGTATGATTCTAGAATGGACAACACTAATCTGGGGTGGTAGTGGTCAGAACAGTGGTTACCTTGGGGTATTGGCTGGGAAGGGGCATGAGGAGCCTTCTGGGGTATAGGAAATATTCTCTATCTTGATTGGAGTAGTGGTTCTACAGGACTATATGTATGTGAGTGTGTGATAAACATTCATCAGGCTTTGCATCTAAGAGTTGTATGCTTTACTGTGTGTAAATTGCCTCAATTAAAACAAGTGAATTTAGAGTCCTGTGAGCCTCTAAAGGGAAACTTTAAGGAAAGCTATCACAACCCCCACGGAGCTGACTGGGACAATAATACAGCAGAAACTAGGGGATCTCAGACCCATCCTGGCTTCCAAGCTATGGAGTCAGAGGGAAGGATAGAGAATGTTCAACGTATTCCTTTGGCAGCTACTTTCCATGCTTCACCAGCAACTGAGCATAAGGGCTGGGGGGCCCCGTTCTGTGCTTTCATGCTAAGACCTTGGAAGGGGGAGAGCTGTGAGCCAAACTCCAAGGGTACTAGAAACTCTGATGCCTGGGCTCTCTTGTGAGGGAGGATCAGTCTGTATCTGCCCTCCTCTATGAATTCAGTCCTGAGATTGTGGGCTGCTTGAATGCCAGGACCTGGGCTATGCTTCCCTGTTGCTCCAGAGCCTGACACTTCATAGGTGCCCAGTGCATCGTTGGCAATCGGATGCCTGAATCCATGGCCTCAGGTCACCAAGGCATTATTAAATTCTTCCCAGCTGGCACTGACCACTACTGATCTCAAAGCCACAGATGTGCTTTTTGACTCCAGGGTCATTT
The DNA here is from genome assembly GCF_018350175.1 of Felis catus. Classification (NCBI taxonomy): domain Eukaryota; kingdom Metazoa; phylum Chordata; class Mammalia; order Carnivora; family Felidae; genus Felis; species Felis catus. Next base: position 119,200,662 of record NC_058373.1, read on the forward strand.
AGGCGATCATCCTAAAAGAACTGGCAATCTAGGTGAGCTACTGCTATCTCTGACTTGCTTCTGTCCAATGCAGTTCTGGTTCTGCTAGAAAAGACCTCCAGTTTTCTCTACAACCAAGTTTCCCAGGAGCATTCTAAGGTTCCAGCACCACCCGCTCCTAGCAAAGAGGTTGTGTATACACTGCAGATATGTCTTGGCTTTGTCATTCCTTAGACGGAGGCTAGGCTAGGACAGCTGGGTTGTGTAGTCCCTTGAAGAGATTTCTGTGCTACCCAAATAGGTAGCCATTAGCCACATATAAAGAAAATGTAAAATGCATTTCATGATCACATTTCTGTGCTCAGGAGCCACATGTAGCTACCGACCACCATACTGGACAGTGCAGAACTACATACATTTTCACCATCATAGAAAGCCTGTTGTGGGACGCCTGGGTGGCTCAGTCAGTTAAGCATCTGACTTCAGCTCAGAAGTCACAGCTCACAGTTTGTGAGTTCGGGCCCCTTGTCAGGCTCTGTGCTGACAGCTCAGAGCCTGGAGCCTGCTTCTGATTCTATGTCTCCCTCTTTTTCTCTCTGCCCCTCCACTGCTCACGCTCTGTCTGTCTCTCTCTCTCTCTCTCTCTCTCTCAAAAACAAACACTAAAAAATTTTAAAGAAAGCAAGCAAGCAAGCCAGCCTGTTGGACAATGCTGATTCTAGATGATCTTCAAACCCTTTTGAAACCTTTGGAGGAGAGGAGGAAGGAACTGAGTAGGATTGGACCCCTACCCCAAGTTCAACCAGAGCCACTCTGCCTATGAGTTCAGATTTCAAGTTAGAATTCATTTGGGGGAAAAAAAAAATCTCTATTGCTTTTTAGTTTTACAGTGCTTTTTGAAAAGACAGTAAATATAAACCGTATTTAAAACAAGCACATTGTGAGAAACACATCTCCCCATTCCCTGACTCTCAGGTCACCAGTTACCAGCTTGTGGGAGCCACACGCCGTCCTACATCTTGCTTTTTCTCCCACTTCATTTATCTTGCGTCTCGTTCATATTGTTCACACAGATTTCACAGCTGCATACCATCCCACTGTATGGATATACCATAATTTATTTAGCCAGTCCCTATGACGGACATTCTGGGTTGTTTCTGGTCTTTCTCTATTACAAACTACAGTTGTGATGAACAAACATCCTCGTATGCAACTCACTGTGCACGTACAAATATATCCGTAGAGTATGTTACTAGGGAGGGAATTGCTGGGTCAAAGGTTGCATGCATTTTTACTGTAATCTACAATGTTTAATATATGCAATTTAATATATATTGCTGAAGCGTCCCCCTAAAGTGGATGTAACAATGAGACCTTTTCCCCACACCCTCAGCAATGCTGTTAGCAGGCACGCAGGCTTTCTGCAGAGTAACAGTGGCTTCTCTTCAGAGAGGGCTTCCATTGTCTCCCTGCAATCCATCCCACCCTCCCGCCTTCTCTTCTTGTCACTCCTGCCTCCTACCAAGAGCGATTAACATTTATGTATTTCTTTGAGCATTCGGCAGGCTCCTAGATACTGGTCTCAGTCCTTCACTTCCATGTCTCGAGTACTCTTCACAATAGTCTCATGAGGTGTAGGAACTATTCCTATTCCCATTTTACAGAGGAGAAGCCTGAGGCTTAGAGGTTCACTGATTCGTTCACGGTCACCTAGCCAGTTGGTAGCGGAGCTGGGATGCAACACCAGGTCTATCTCACTTCAAAGCCTATGCTTATTGCCAATAGGCTCCCCCACACACCTCCCTGCCCTTGCCCCTTCTTTCTGCATGGACACCAGGTGTGCCCCTCCCCATTAATAGCCACCCTCCTCCCTTCAGTGCCTTTGCCCCCATGCCATCAGCCCTCCATTGCTTCTCACTCCCTCCTTCCTAGGGTCAGGGCACACACCTCCTCCTTTGCTGCCTCAGTTTCCTCTATTCTTGGCCTTGGGACTGCCCCACCTGCTGGCTCTGCCCAGCCTTCCCCCAGGTGATCACCTTTGCCCACAGGGCTGGGGAGGGAGAAAGCAACGGCTTCCGTCACCTGACCCTACTCAGCCAATTCGCGAAGACAAGATGTCAAGTTAATGAGCCTGTGGGCCTCTAATTAGCTGTCAATTACCTCAAATTAATCAACTCCTCGCCTAATTAAGCATTATCGGCAGGTGGGCACAAAGCAGACCATTGTGTGGGAGCCATGAGAAAAGCTGGGCTGGCAAACTTGGTTAGGATCAGCGCTGTGCACTGTGCCCGCCTCCCCACCGCTCTCAGCAGCCCTCCTGTCCCAGAGACACTGGGGCCCTCTGCCCACCATGGTCCCCACACCCTGGGGACCCCCGGGACCTCTGGGCAACCGGGTGGACTGTGCCTCGTGAGAGGGAAGTACACAGCTTGGAGGCAGGTGGGACAGCTGAAGTAAGGCAGTAGAAACTGTGGCCAGGCGGAGGAAGGCCATGGCCAAGGGGAGGGCTTCAAGACGGAGGTACCAGTTCCCGGCACTTGTTAGAGCTGGGGCAGGAGCTGCGCCCAGAGCTGGGACAGAGCGGAGGCCAGGTCGTGGCTGGAAGTTCACGCCTGTGCGGGCAGGAGGACTGGTTTCCTCAATCTGGCCCTGCCACTCATGAGCTTTGTGACCCCAGGAAGTGACTTCACTTCTTTGATTCACGGTTTCCATCTCTGAAAATAATGAGGATGATTTTTAAAGGCACCCTATTGGATCTTTGTGAGGATTAAATGAGATCATGCCTGTGAAGCACCTGCCATGTGGTAAGTGTTCAATGAGTTTTACTGGTGACTAAAGGAGGTAGGTGGGTGCCTCGTCAGAGAAGCATTCAAACTATGCGATAGGTCCCCAGATTCTGCAGGACACTCCCGAAGAATGTGAGTGGAAGCTGGGGCGTCCTGGCTACAATCTGCTCTCCACCCTCCTCATGTCCCAGCATTTTTGAGGGTGCAAACGAAGAGCCCTGGGTGCCATATGAGGTGCTCGCCAGGTGCTAACCACAGGTCTCTAGTGACCAATTAGAAGACAGCAAATGAGGTACTTGGGTCTTGGGGCTGCAGAGCCTAGAGAAGAGGGCATCTCCTGGCAGCCCCTGGGCACCCGAGCTCATGCCCCTGACCATGGTCCTAGAGGCCTAACAGGATGCCCACTCTGCTTAGCACAGAGCAAGATGAGGCGGGGGGCCACTGGGTAGATGCGTGCCTCCACTGATGGCCCACACCCATCCAATTGTGCCCCCTTATTCCACTCCAATCATCCCTTGAAATCACCCCACCAGATTTCTCAGCTGCACCTCCCATCTTGACCCTGGCACAGGACACTCCCTGCTTCTTGGGGCAGCAGGGGTCCTCAGCCTTGCCTCTGAACTTGCAAACATCTTCCCCCTCCCTGGTTAAATCACTCAGTCATTTAGCAAACATTTATTGTGCCTACTAATTAAAGCTTGTAGTGTAAAGGGGGAGATGGTTGGCTAAACACTTACAAATCAGTAATGCAGGCTCTGGAGACGTGAGGAACAGAAGGGAGCTGGGATTTATTAAGTATCTCCTGTATGCTGGTGGGAGTGGCAAAGCCAGATGTGGGTGCCTGTCCTTCTGAATCCTAGCCACCTCAAGTGATCAGGTCTGTGCCCAGGGGTGAAGATGGAAATGAGGGGGTGGTCAGGTGGATGGTACCTCCACCCAGGCCTGGGCAGGTGAGGCCTCTCATGGAAAGGGAAGCTTGAGTTGAGCTTTGAAAGAGGCAATGTGTTCCAGACAGAGGGACCAGCAAATGTGAAGGCCCAGAGGCATGCAAAGGGCATGAAAAGTTGAGGAAATAGGGAATATTTCCTGAGTAAGCTAGAGGAACCACAGTAAATGCTCACTGCCTGGTAAGCAAGAGCAGGATCTCAAAAGGGCCTTTCTAGTAGGAATGTGGGGAACCTTTGGAAGACTTGCCTAAACGCTCACCTCTCTTAGGGAGCTGGATTCCACAGGGATTGGATCCATTACTTAACCAAATGAGGCTGCTTGAGTGAACCTCCAGAAGGAGAGGGAAAGATCTGGAGGGGAGGGGCCTTCCTAAAACCCATGAAATCACATCATTCTGTAGTCCGCCTCCCAGGAGAAAGGCTTGCTTCTCTCTTTTGTGCCCCGAAGCACCTAACCTGGTGCAAGGCTGGCGAAATACCTGGGGAATGTAATATGTTTCTCCCTATTTCATACTGCCACATACAGGGATGCCTGAGCTTGCGTTAAGCCCAGACAGATTTATCCCTCTGGAAATTTTGGACTTGAGACTCTTCCACCTGGGCTTGAATGGGGTGGGATGTAGGCCTGGGAGCCGAGGTGCAGCCATGGGGAGGAGGAGCTTAGGCAGCCATACTGCAGGGGCAGGAGGCAGCAAAGAGAGCTGCAGTCCTATCTTTCTGGATCCATCCTGTCCCAGATACCACAAGGCCCCCGCATCCTTGTGGTGCTTTCTTCCTTAAATAAGTCTAGGTATCTGTACTTGGACTCCCCTCCCCACCCCCGCCAGAATCCTCCACCCCAAAGCACTTGACATACACCCGACACACGCTGGCCTGGAACAGCCAGAGGAGCCCCAGTCCGTGGGTGGAAAGGCATTTTACAGACCAGCTCCAGCCAATGGAGCCACAGGAGCACCCAACTCGAGGGACACCCTCACCAACAGTACAGAGCCCAGTGAGAGTCTCAGTGAATATACTATACCCGTCTGTACCGTTATGTTTAATGTTGGTGTTTACCAAGATAGATAATGCATACACACAGTTTTTATTTATTTTTCACTTCTTAAAGATTTTAAGTAATCTCCAAACCCAACGTGGGATTTGCCTTCACAACCCCAAGACCAAGAACTGCATGCTCCATCAACTGAGCCAGCCAGGTGCCCACATACACAGTTTTTAAAACCAAAATTAATACAGGGGCACTTGGGTGGCTCAGTTGGCTAAGTGTCCAACTTCGGCTCAGGTCATGATCTCTGGTTGGTGAGACTGAGCCCCACCTCGAGCTCTCTGCTCTCAGTGCAGAGCCTGCTTCGGATCCTCTGGCCACCTCTCTCTCTCTGCCCCTCCCCTCCCCTGCTCCAGCACGTGTTCTCCCTCTCTCAAAGGTGAATGAATAAACATTTAAAAAAAAATAAAACCAAATGAATACAAAAGGGTGCACAGTAGAATGTAGGCTTCTCTCACACTCTTGTTCTCAAATCATCTGATTCCGTTTCCCACAATCAACCCATAACCATTCTTTCAGATACCTTCCAGAAGTTTAAAAATAGCTATAAGGGCACCTGGGTGGCTCAGTCAGTTAAGCCTCCGACTCTTGACTTCCACTCAAGTCATGATCTCATGGTTCCTGAGGAGGAGCCCCAAGCCCCTGAGGAGAAGCTTGGGCTTCTCTCTCTCCTCTCTCTGCCCCTCCCCCGCCCTCTATCTCTAAAAAAACACATTTTTATAAAGTTATATAATCAGTTGCCTTCTCATACACTAATAATGAAGCAACAGAAAGACAAATAAACTGATTCCATTCACAATTGCACCAAGAATCATAAAATACCTGGGAATAAACCTAACCAAAGATGTAAAAGATCTATATGCTGAAAACTATAGAAAGCTTATGAAGGAAATTGAAGAAGATACAAAGAAATGGAAAAACATTCCATGCTCATGGATTGGAAGAATAAATATTGTTAAAATGTCAATACTACCGAAAGCAATCTACACATTCAATGCAATCCCAATCAAAATTGCACCAGCATTCTTCTCGAAGCTAGAACAAGCAATCCTAAAATATGTTTGGAACCACAAAAGACCCCGAATACCCAAAGTAATATTGAAGAAGACGACCAAAGTGGGAGGCATCACAATCCAACTTTAGCCTCTACTACAAAGCTGTAATCATCAAGACAGCATGATATTGACACAAAACAGACACATAGACCAATGGAATAGAAGAGAGACTCCAGAACTGGATCCACAAAAGTACGGCCAACTAATCTTTGACAAAGCAGAAAAGAATATCCAATGGAAAAAAGACAGTCTCTTTAACAAATGGTGCTAGGAGAACTGGACAGCAACATGCAGAAGAATGAAACTACGCCACTTTCTTATACCATTCACAAAAATAAACTCAAAATGGATACAGGACCTGAATGTGAGACAGAAAACCATCAGAACCCTAGAGGAGAAAGCAGGAAAAAACCTCTCTGACCTCAGCCGCAGCAATTTCTTACTTGACACATCCCCAAAGGCAAAGGAATTAAAAGCAAAAATGAACTATTGGGACCTCATGAAGATAAAAAGCTTCGGCACTGCAAAGGAAACAATCAACAAAACTAAAAGGCAACCAACGGAATGGGAAAAGATACTTGCAAATGACATATTGGACAAAGGGCTAGTATCCAAAATCTATAAAGAACTCACCAAACTCCACACCCGAAAAACAGATAATCCAGTGAAGAAATGGGCAGAAAACATGAATAGACACTTCTCTAAAGAAGACGTCCAGATGGCCAACAGGCACATGAAAAGATGCTCAACATCACTCCTCATCAGGGAAATACAAATCAAAACCACACTCAGGTATCATCTCACGCCAGTCAGAGTGGCCAAAATGAACAAATCAGGAGACTATAGATGCTGGCGAGGATGTGGAGAAACGGGAACCCTCTTGCACTGTTGGTGGGAATGCAAACTGGCACAGCCGCTCTGGAAAACAGTGTAGAGGTTCCTCAAAAAATTAAAAATACATCTACCCTATGACCCAGCAGTAGCACTGCTAGGAATTTACCCAAGGGATACAGGAGTACTGATGCATAGGGGCACTTGTACCCCTATGTTTATAGCAGCACTCTCAACAATAGCCAAATTATGGAAAGAGCCTAAATGCCCATCAACTGATGAATGGATAAAGAAATTGTGATTTATATACACAATGGAATACTACTTGGCAATGAGAAAGAATGAAATACGGCCTTCTGTAGCAACATGGGTGGAACTGGAGAGTGTTATGCCAAGTGAAGTAAGTCATACAGAGAAAGACAGATACCATATGTTTTCACTCTTATGTGGATCCTGAGAAACTTAACAGAAGACCATGGGGGAGGGGAAGGAGAAAAAAAAAAAAAGAGAGAGAGAGAGAAGGAGCCAAAACATAAGAGACTCTTGAAAACTGAGAACAAACTGAGGGTTGATGGAGGGGTAGGAGGGAGGGGAAAGTGGGTGATGGGCCTTGAGGAGGGCACCTGTTGGGATGAGCACTGGGTGTTGTATGGAAACCACTTTGACAATAAATTTCATATTTAAAAAAATGACATAAAGTCATCACAGCCAAAAGGAGCCTAAGGAGACCTAACTGCTAAATGTCATATGGTGTTCTGTGGGAGATCACGGGGCAGAAAAAAAGGACTTTAAGTAAAAACTAAGGGAGACTGAATAAAGCACCAACTTTAGTTAGTGTATCAATGTTAGTTCATTAACAAATACACTCATGCCAGATGTTGATACGGGGGGAGAGAAGGGGTTTTGTATCAAACTCTGCAATCTCACAAATCTTCTGTACGGTTAAAGCTGCTCTAGAAAAATAGTGTTTACTTAAAAATAATTTAAAAACCTATATCACTGCTGCGATTAATAAAATATCACTTCATGTAAGGGCATTGCTGAGTGTCTAACAGCGTTGGGTCACCCTGTAGGTTTCTTAGTCAAACGGAAGAAGGAAAAGTACATCCCCGAGGAACTCTGGATTTTTTTTTTTTACCTTTTATTATTATTTTTTTAAATATGAAATTTATTGTCAAATCGGTTCCCATACAACACCCAGTGCTCATCCCAACAGGTGCCCTCCTCATTTAAAAGGTTGTTCGAATTGAAAAGGGGGAACCACTGGCCTGGCCCCACCGTCTGTTCACCGAGAGGAAACTGAGGCTAGAAAGGGGGATTCCTCGTGCCTCGTCGCACACTGTCACCTGGGGATCCTCCAGGTCCCGCGCTGCCAGCCTGGGTCAATCAATGCTCGCGGGTGCCTGGGCTGCGGGCCGGGTCAACAAGAGGTAAGACCTTCTCGGTTCAACAGACCCGCGTGCAAGCTGAAGGAAGGTCGCTCTCACGACGGAAGTCAGGCGCTGGTGGGGAAGGGACGCCTTTAGGATCCTCGGCGCCCCTCCGCCCGCCGCTTGGGAGGAACGGGGCCGGGGCGCGCCCTCCGGGAGCCCCGCGGCCCCAGCCGGGCCTTCCCGCCGGCGCCCGGCCCGGAGGGGGCTTCCTCGCCTTCACCGCTAGAGGGAGCCGGGAGCCGCCCGCCCTTCACCGCCGCGGGCTCCCCGAGGCTCCGGTCCAGTCGTTAGGCCTCAGGCATCTCGCCCCGTGGCCTGGCCCTCCCCTGTGAAAACCCTGCAGTGCTCCTGCCCCGGTTTTCTACATTAGGACACAGAGAGGCCAGCAGATGCGTCCGGGGTGGCACAGCTAAGGCTCAGCCGACCCAGGGGGTCCGATCCTCCACGCGTCAGGGGCTCTCCCTCAGGGTCTCGAGCACCCTCACTGTCTGTAGCCTCCTGTCTAGATGGGGAAACCGAGGCACAGAGCACTGCTAGGGTATACTGTGTGTGGGTGGCCTAGTCTGTCAGGGGTAGGCAGGAGGCTAAGGCTAGGAGGCCAGTCCCCCCCGACAGATGATCACAGTAGGAAAGCCTGTTGGGGGCAGAGGGTGCCAGCCCGCCTTAAGGTGGGGGTGGGGGCGCTGCTAGTGACTCTCTCCTGGGGATGGGTGACAGCTGCAGCCTCCGGTGGGGAGCCAGAGGCCCCACACACTAATAACTTTCACTCACTGCCTGAAGGCTAATCCCATTACTCTGCTGGACCCTCTGGGACCACCCTCCCTAACCCTCCATAATCCCCTGCCTCCCTCTGGGAATGGTCCAAGGCCCTACCCACTGGCCTTGCCAGCCCCATATACTTGCAGACCTCATCCCCTCAGGCCCCGTCAGACACCTGTGCCTACCCACACCTGATTCCTGGGGCCCCAAAGAGACCGCCAGGGGGGCTGGAGGCCCAACCTTCCTGACTTACCTCCCCTCTCGGCCCTGTCCCTGTCTCCCAGTCCCCAAGGCACCTTCCCCAAATGGCCTCCAGCTGGGCTCCAGGTTTTATGAACCTCCTGTCCCTTTGTAAGCAGGCTTCGGTCTTAGTTTTGTTGAAGGAATCGTCAGGAGAGAGCTTGGGTCCACGGTATTTTTATCGCTAAAGTGGAGACAGGAGCACCCACTTTACGGTCGGTCTGCTGATTCATCGAGATGCGATATAGCAAGTGTTTAGCGTTGCACGCACAAGGGGAACACACTGAGGTGTCAGTGGCCTCTGTAATTATTATCAGCAGGACGGACAGGTCAGATATGCAAAGGAAGTGGATTTAGTCTGTGTTTCCAGAAGAAAGCCTCATGGCCTGAGGCAAATGTTAGTCGGGGGTAGATTGGACTCTCAGAGAGTCCTCACCCTGGTGATAGGAGCCACTAGGTAACCAGGCTCTTCCTCTGCTACTTTTCCATGCTCTACCAGCATGGCTCAGAGGTTCTTGAGCCTCAACATCCATCCCTTCATGAAGCAGACTGGAAACTAAGGTTAAGAGTCAGCTACACAGTGGTGGAGCTGGAATCAAACAAAGCTCTGACTCTGGAACTCTCCAGGACATTTATTTCACTGCCTCTCAGGATCCACTTCTAAGGAGGAGGACCTGATGGGCCTGGGAGCTGCCCCCCAAAAAGTAGTGGGCTCCCCACTTACCAGAAGCATTCAAAGTGATGCTGAGGGACAATCTAACCAGTCGGGAGCCCTGAGGTCCCATGATAGGCCCCAATCCCCTCAGCGTTCCCCAGTCACCCGTTTCCAGGCAGGGCCAGCTCACTGCCCCCCTCCTCAGCCTGGGCACAGGAGGGGCCCCCTTTGGCCCTCAGCCTCCCTCTCCCCTACCTTCTGCTATTCCTCATTTACATAAATTATCTCTCCCCAATTATCCACCCAGCTGTCCCAACGGTGATCTGTGAATGAATTAAAAACGGAATATAATTTAATAATGGCTGATTAGAAGGAGATTAGTTGTTATATAAAAAGGAAAAGCCAAGAGCCAGCTAGTTGCCCTTAATCTCAGCCAATACCATCGTTATTCAGGGGAGACTACCCTGGCCACCATCAGGCTAGGCAGGCCCGGGGGGCAAGCTTTAGAGGAAAGCCCAGGTGGGCCCAGACCACCCCAGAGAGGAGATCAGGGCACTGGGAGCCTGAGCTTGAGTCCTATCTCCGCTGTGGGCCTGGGCAGCTCCTATTACTTCCCTGGGCCTTACTCCTTCCTTCTAGGTGGTCTCTGGGCTCCTTTCTTGCTCTGAGTTCTAGGTGCCCTCAAATCAAACACCTTCTCCCAAGGCCACAGGGACAGATCCTGCCTGACCCCTGCTAGGCGTAATACCTGGGTGTTCAGGAGTTTGGTGTTCAGGCCCTGCCTCCCAGGAACACACAGGAGTTGGGGATGTAGACCTCAGGAGGGCATCTGCCTGCCTGGGGTAGGCAGTCAGAGAAGAGATGGAGGCTGGTTGCACCAGGAAGGCTCCATGGAGGAGAGTCTGGCCAAGAGAAAGCAGAGTGAGTACCCAGCAGAGCCTCTGGGCCCCCTTAACCTCAGCTGAACGACTGGGCCTAGTGGAGGGGACATGTCTCTGAGATTCCCATTCATTCTTCCACTCTCAGCTCACATACGCTTCCTCCAGGAAGCCTTCTCTGACCTTCCCAGCCTTGCTGTCTCCACAGTGCTCCCATAATGCCCTATGCTTTCTCAGTGCACTTAGCACATCTGCGTACAGGCATTCATCTCCTAGCCTGTGAGCTCCTAGAGGACAGGGACCATGGCTTTTTTCATCTCTGCATCATCAGTGCCAGGTACACAATAGTTCCTCAACAACTGAGCAACTATTGAATAAAGATGCCTCCTCCAAAAAGCCTTCTGTGACTGCCCTCATGTAGGTTTAGTGAGCCTTTCGATGCTCCCCAAACACTCTATGATTATGCCTTTAAAAACAGGGCAAGCCACTTACAGAGAAGTAATATACATAAACAAAGAGTTACAGATAAAGACGTACAGCAAAGTGGTTCAGAGGACAGGCTCAGTCAGACTGCCTCCGTGTGAATCCCAGATCCACCACTTATAACTTGTGTGACCTTGAGCATGTTACTGTTCTCTCTGTGCCTCAGTTTCCTCATCTGTGAAGTGGATGTGCTTAATAGTATTTCCTACCTCTTAGGGTCTTTATGAGCTTGTCACACTGTTGTTTTCTCCCCATCTGTGGGCTCTCTGAGGACAGGACTCTTCAGCTCTCTGTCGATGGTACCGGATGGACAGACCGGCCCATACGGGGCTATCTCAGCAGTCCCAGCTGCTGCTTTCACACCGAAGGTCCCAAGGGGGCGCACTCTGTGCAAGAAGGACCAATAGGTCTCACCCAACACTGATGGAGGCTTGAGGCCTTCTCGAAGCAGCTCACGGATGCCTGGGGGAGTAACATGCCTGGAAGAGGGGTCTGACCCCCACAGCTCGTGTCTGGGCACTGTGTCCCGTGTGGCTGACATCCGAGGATGTCTGCCCGGAAGGAAGGAAATAGGCACACTGACCTGGGAGGGAAGGCCGAAGAACCCTCGAGCAGCAGCCGACCCAGGCATTTGGGGCCATCGCGGAGTAGCGGGCAAAAGGAACATGGTCTGCAGTGCCACAGGCTGGGGACCGATGGAGTGGATGGCAGAGGAAGCTGATCACCTCAAAACGTGAGGTGGTACCAACTGTGTGCACACTAGGTAAGTATTTGCTGATTGGCTCACCAGGAAGCTCCAGAATTTTTCAAACTCTCCTAATTGTAAAAACCTTGATTCCTGGGGCGCCTGGGTGGCGCAGTCGGTTAAGTGTCCGACTTCAGCCAGGTCACGATCTCGAGGTCCGTGAGTTCGAGCCCTGCGTCGGGCTCTGGGCTGATGGCTCAGAGCCTGGAGCCTGTTTCCGATTCTGTGTCTCCCTCTCTCTCTGCCCCTCCCCCGTTCATGCTCTGTCTCTCTCTGTCCCAAAAATAAATAAACGTTGAAAAAAAAAAATTAAAAAAAAAAAACAAAAACCTTGATTCCTTATGTTCGGAGAGGGGCCTGGGAACCTGTATATTTGACAAGACACCCCCACCCCCCGCCCCCAGGTAAGCCCCATGAATAGGAGGTTCCCGCTGCCCTCCCATCCCCCAGGCCTGGGAGCTGCCGTGCCCCTGCCTTCCAGCACCCTCTGACTCCCCCTGGTGCCCCCACTCCACGCACACCCAGCCCGGGCCAGCCTCACTCACTTGCAGAACAATCTTCCTGGAGGAGCCCAGAGCATGTCTGTCCATATTGCGGCAGGAGGCCTCCCAGGCTAGCCTGGGCTGTGGGATAATTTGATATTCAAATCCTGGCAAAGACCTGCTTCAAGTTGCTGCAAATTAAGCTGATTTTGTCCCTCCGAATGAGGGATTTGCTTCTGTGGATCAACCCTTCCCAGGACTTGATGAGGTCAGGATTAGAGCTGGAGGGACAGAGAGAAAAGCCCGAGGCAGGAGGCTTGAGGTCTGGAGAGGTGATGGGAGGGGGAGCCCAGGTCCCAGGGGCCTGTTACCGACCCTGGAGTTCAGGAAGGTTCCCAAGGTCTCAAAAATCAGCTCTTCCCGGTGATGGCAGGGCCCCTGGGCCCCAAATGGGCTGACCTCACCCCTGTGTTCCCAGGAGAGCCCAGCCCCATCCCATTCCCGAGGCCATTTGTGGACCTCATCTAATCTTTCCAAGCACCTGTGAGCCAGGGCACCACTGATCACCCCATTTCACTGATAAGGAAATGAAGGCTACAAGAGGTAAGAAGAGGCTCCACCAGCCACAGATAACCTGGCCTCAACCACTGCCACCAGCGTGCTGTGTGACCTTGAGCATGAGGCCTCTCTGAGCCTTCTCGGAAGGATTATCGACAATGCATGCACAGTGGCGGGCACATGGCAAGCAATCCACCGAACATCAACCAAGGTTACTACCCACAGAGTATGCACTCCATAAATGTCGGCCAAGGTTACTAGTCAGAGCAGGGATTGGAAGCTAGTCTGTTCTGGGCCTCGCAGACAGTCGTTCCCCGCCTTCTCCTGGAGGTCTGTGCCTGCTCCCGACTCTACCCCTCCTGACAGGACCCCCTCCCTGGAAGAACCTCATTTCCATCTGTTTTATCAAGGCCTGTACTGTATATTGCAGCCATTTCAAATTGCACCATTAAAGATTTTATGCTGGAGACGTTAAAATTAAAAAGATCTATGTGCAAAGAGTCACAACGAATTTAATCAACTTGATTTAATAGAAAACAGCAAATGGAATTTATGATGCTCCAAAAGACAAGGGAATTTTTTTTCAACAAAAAATAATAAAAATCACTTTGTGGAAAACAGAAAGTAGAGTGGGGTGGGGGGAGCTCCCCATCTGAGAGTTTATCAGAACCTAATCCGCAGTGAACAAGCCCAGTTGGGGCTGTTTGCCCACTAATCCCAGCTGCCATTAAAATATTAAAGATAAATCTAATCGTCTCTTTATCCAAAATAAGCGACTTTTGTGTGGGGAGAAAACATCTAACCCTTTGGGAGGAGAATTAGTCCTAATGCATCAAATGGAATTCGGTCCAGGCTGGGGCGAAATAGGGTTTAGAGGCAAATGAGATGGTAATAGAAATAAAACCCAGAATAACAAATTAAAAACCCTCATTTACACGAATTAAAAGGGCTCACAAAAGGGCTGGAAGCCCAGCCCTACCCTCCTCAGCCCCCTGCCTACACCCCCCTCCCCTGGTCTCACAGGCCTAGCTTGTCACCCGCCTGCAGGCCCAGGGAGAGGACCCATGGTCTGACCTCGCCCCCTCAACTTGTGCCTCACACCTCTCTGCAGCCCTCCCCAGCTTCCCTCTCCAAGCCCAAGCTGGGCTCCAGAAGGCTCTGACTGAGGCTGTAGTCAGCTCCCCACACCCCCTGCGTGGGTTTCTGTCCCACTGCTGTCTCTCGCTACATGAGGTTTTGGTTTCATTTCTGAAACTCCCTGGGCCCCTGTTTACTTGCTAAGAAAATGGGGATAATACTAGCCTCTCATCCTCTGGCCTTAACCCCCCTGCTCTTCCCTGGATTCAACAAGATGACATCAGGACAGCCCCCAGCTCTGTGCCTGATCCATGGTGACCACTCAATTGTCAAGTCTGGTCAAGCTCCCCCTTGAGGCTCCCCAGGCAGCTCAAGCACTTTCAGCACCCTGGGGAAGTCAGGTCTGTGCCCCAGGAGGAAGGAAACCTTAGCAGAGAGTCCGCTAGGGAGGCAGAGATGGGCAGACAGAAATAATTTTGAGTAACTAGGTGGGGTCACCCCCTGAGTTGTCATTCAAGAGGACTGAGGCCACCCCAGATCATCAGGCTTCTCACTAAGCAGCTCTCTGTCCCTTAAGGTTGCCCTAGCATTGGCTTTGTGGCTCCCCCTTCATGGTGACATTTCAGGGGCTCTGATATACCTGGGGACACCTACTCACCTTCTGGTCTAGGTCTGAATCCCCTACATTAAAATCACACTCTCTGCCTCAGTGGCTGGATGCTTATTGAAGGAGATAGAGTCTCCTTCCAGCGGGGTCAAGGGCCCCTCTGTGAGTCATCACGGGTTGACAGAGACAGACAAGTGTGACAAACCCCTTCCTGGGAACCTGTTTGGACTGCAGTGGGGAGGGGTGAGAAGGGGGCCTTCATGCCTGAGGTACCCCATCACCCCAGTGGTCTCTCCCCCAACCCCAGGAGAGCCACAATGCATCTCTGACCTCCCCCAGCCTTCTTAACAAATCCACTTGAACAGGAAACTCATGTTGACAGCATTTTATTATGGGATATTAAGTGGAATTGGATTGCAGGCTAAACCTTCCCTGGCTGGCTTTCCGTGCTCGGCTGGCCTCCTCCCCACTGTGCCCACCACAGTCCCTCCTCCCTCTGGTGTGTTCTGGGAAGGGGTCTCTCCTCCCATACCCTTCAACACCTCCCCCTACCTCAACCCTTGGCGGTGCCAAGTGGTGATTCTAAGCAAGAGGAAGTTGGTATGGGTGGGAGGGTGGAGAAGACGACCTTCTCCACGAGATGATAAAGGGACACATAAGGAGGTGTTGGGTGGGATGAGATTTTTCCAGACAGGCATCCTAAACCTGGGTTTTGACAGGAATGCACTAAGAGGAGATGGTCACAGGTGAAGGAGTTGGGAGGTCCATTGCTGCAAGCTGTCTTAGGACCTGGGCACGGAGGTGGGTTCCTAGACTAATACACGGTTCTGGTTAGCAAACATTAAGGAATCATCATACAGGATTAGAAATAAGTAGAACATTTGTGAGTGCCTACCATGTACCAGGCACCATGGCAAGTGTTTTACATACATTGTCTCATTTAACCCTCAAACCCTGTAACATGGATTCTTTAATTAACCCTATTTACAAAAGAGGAAATTGAGGCTCCCAGAGGTCAAGTCAACCTGAGATGGCATAGCTTGTAGTATTGAAGCCAGGTCTCACCCCAGCCATCTGACTCCAGAACTGTGCTTTTGGCCACTCCACCGTAATACCTCCTATCAGGTGCTGTACCAACCACTTATGACAAAATGGGCAAGGTATAGTCTTTGGTGCCAGGTGGCTGGCCAGACAGTGGATGCATTTGTCCACGATTCTTCCCTCTCTCTCCACTCTTGGCATAAACTTCCCTTGTGGAGGGAATTTTTTGCCCCGCTCCATTACCTTCCGCTTTGGTCATGTGACTGGCTTCAGCCAATGGAATTCGGTAGATATGACCCAAGCAAAAACTTGAAATGGGCTTGTGTGGTCTGGCTGTCTCTGCTCCTTATGACCTTGGCCAGGAGAAGAGTACGGCTCGGTAGCCACCGGGCCTGAGGTGAGATGTATGAAGCAGGACTGGACCAACCTGCAGTTCAGAGCCAAGCCCAGCTGTGCCTGGACCCTAGGACCCTGAGCAAGAGATAAACTCCCTGAGATGCAGATGTTGTCTGTTACGCCAGGTATGCAGAAGCTATGGAGTTGAACTTGGATGGCCTTTCGAAGAAAGACTACCTATTCAGGTGCAAGAGTGTGGTTAGCAGACAGCCTCCAGCTGCAGCCTCTTAGAGATCCACACAGTGCCCTCCCCCACATTCCAGCTTTGTTAAGATATAATTGACATATAACATTGTATAAGTTTGAGGTATACAACATGATGATTTGATACATTTATAAATTGCAAAACGATCATCACCATAGCGTTAACTACCACCTCCATCCCATCACATAATTATCATTTCTTTTTTGGTGGTGAATACAGTTAAAATCTCTTACAACATTCAAGTATATGGCACAGTATTGTTAGTTATAATCCCCCACTGCAGTGTTTGAGGAAGTCTGCCTGGCAGGGTGGGGGGGACTGGGGCTTGGCTATTTCTGCCTAACTCAAGGATCCTTTACTGGGCAATCTGCTCCAGAGCTCCCTGTTAGATTGGCTGAGACTTTGCGAGATCTGCATCATGGTCTAAGGCTCTTCCTGTCCAGCCCTGCTTCCTCCCCCTTACCTTTCACAGGTGTCACCCACCACCCAAATAAATCACTTGCACTCGTAACCCTGCCTTGGCACGTGCTTCCTTAGAGAACCCGAACTGTCTTATTGCCACAAAGCCTAATCTGGGTTCAAATACTGACGACACAATTTACTAGCTGCTGGACCATCACCATACTGTGACTCAGTTTCCTCATCTTTAGAAAGAAGGTAACAGTAACACCCATCTCATAGGTTTTTTGTGTGAGTATTGAATAAGATGATTCAGGTACAGGGCTGAGCAAAATGCCTGGCACATAGTAAGCACTCAATAAATGTTAATGGAGATTGCCAGAGGTAGTTGTAAATCTCAATAAATAAATGCTATCTATCTATGAATTCTATATAGTAAAATACCAAGTCAACAGATATAAATCTAGGGTGGGTCTTAAAAGACTGGAGAGTGAGAAAGGTGGGCAGCTGAGTTGCAAGTGAGGACAAGTATAAAGCAGAAAAAATGAAAGCTTACAAATGAGACGGTTGATATATTCTGAGCCATCGTTTGATGAAAAAAGATGACCGGAAAAAAGAGGACCAGATTTCTGTATGATCCTTCACCATCTTCTTTTTTTCAACGTTTTTATTTATTTTTGGGACAGAGAGAGACAGAGCATGAACGGGGGAGGGGCAGAGAGAGAGGGAGACACAGAATCGGAAACAGGCTCCAGGCTCCGAGCCATCAGCCCAGAGCCTGATGCGGGGCTCGAACTCACAGACTGCGAGATCGTGACCTGGCTGAAGTCGGACGCTTAACCGACCGCGCCACCCAGGCGCCCCTCCTTCACCATCTTCTAAACACTTTCATGCCTACTTTTCTTTGAGAGCTCTCTAACAAAGCCAGGACAGGCATCACCGTTCCCATTTTATAGGTAAAGGAACTGAGGCACAGGGAAGTTTCCTGTGAGGTAGAGCACACAAGCAAGTACCAGAGGCAGGAACAGAACCATGCCTATAGCTTTCCCTGCATAGAAGATGTATGGAAAAAGCACCAAAACAAAAAAGTAAGGGGCTTCCTGCAGCAAATCAAAGTTAGATCACTGCACAAGCCACCACTCAAGATGCTGAAGGTGGTCGTCTAGATGGCAGGAGAAAGAATAGGATTAGTGAGCATCAAGGTCTATAAGGTTGGAGACGAGTGACAGATCCAAGAGACCCCCAGCTATCAAAACTCGGGAGCAGATCTCTGCTCTGATGGCAAGCCCTTCCACGTTTCCCCAGGTCAAAACATTTGGTTTCAAATGCGTCTTCATTCTATCAGTGAGGAGTTGCTTATGTGATAGACCAGAAAACGGTGGTTTAAACACTGGTGGAAGATAGGAGATGGAAATTTATTTCTCCCTATGTAAAAAACAAACAAACAAACAAACAAACAAACAACCTCATCAGGGCAGCGCAGGGTTGATACGGTGGCATGGTGGTTCTGGGTCTTCGGGCACCCAGATTCCTGTTCTTTAGTCCACTCTCCTAATCTTAGCTTCCATCCTCAAGGTCACCTAATAGTCTAAAACAGCTCTTGAGGCACTAGCCATCATGTCTGTGTTCTAGACAGGAAGCTAGAGGAAAGGTAGAAAGAGCAAAAAGGATGTTTGTGAAATATCTTAAGGTTTTTGCTCACGTGTCGTTGGCGAGAACTTTACCAAAGGGACCCTCCTAGCTGCAAAGGAGGCTGGGAAATGTAGTCTTTTAGCTACAGACATCACCACTCTGGATAAAATTAGGGTGCTGATGCTAAGGAAAAAAGAGAAAAGAGAAACTGAGTGGGCAACCGTCAGTCTCATCCATACCGTAGACCCATAACTTATGAAGAGACCTCTCTTCACACCCTTCTGTTTGTAACCCCTTCCTAATCACAGCTCAAATGTGGCCCAAAGAAGATTATTAAGGGAAACAAGTTCCCAGGCTGGATGGCACTGGGGAGTAGAGTTAGGTACTATACTCACATCTTATAATAGCTCGGGATCTGGGTTATAAACAACTCTCTCTGGTTTGACTCAAAAAGGAATTTACTGCTCCTCTCTCTTCTCCACCATCATGGGGTGGGTGGTTGCCTATTCCTCACTATGTGTTTTCACTAGACTTGCAGGATCAAACGATTCCTGGCCAAGAAACAAAAGCAGAATTGTCTCGTTCCCTGGTGGATGCAGATGAAAACCGGTAATGAAATCAGGTTAAACTCCAAGAGGAGACACTGCAGAAGAATCAAGCTGGGTATACAAGGGGTCACACATGAGATGGTACACATTTATGCTGTGTCGAGGGCCCTGGCTCATACCATATCACACCGTAAACATCGCTACTCCTGAACAATTGGATGTGTTTTATTGGGAACGTTTTTTTTTTTTTTTTTTTTCTGTTTCTCTGCTTCTGCACTAGCAGGTTGGTTCAGTAATAAATATATAAGAACTTTTCTTTTTTTTTTTTACAGAGAGAGAGAGCATGAGCAAGGGACAGAGGCACAGGGAGACAGAGAATCCCAAGCAGGCTCCATGCTCAGCATGAAGCCCAACACAGGGCTTGATCCCACAACCCCGGGATCAAGACCTGAGTCAAAATCAAGAGTCAGACGCTCAACTGACTGAGCCACCCAGGCATCCCTTCAAGGTTTTATTTCTTTTTAACATTTTTTTTAACGTTTATTTATTTTTGAGACAGAGAGAGACAGAGCATGAACGGGGGAGGGGCAGAGAGAGAGGGAGACACAGAATCGGAAACAGGCTCCAGGCTCTGAGCCATCAGCACAGAGCCTGACGCGGGGCTTGAACTCACAGACTGCGAGATCATGACCTGAGCCGAAGTCGGACACTTAACCGACTGAGCCACCCAGGCGCCCTGCTTCAAGGTTTTATTTCTAAGTAATCGCCACACCGAACGTGGGGTTTGAACGTCTAGCCCCAAGATCAAGAGTCACGTGCTCTGCTGACTGAGCCAGCCAGGTGCCCCAAATATGTAAGATTTTTTGTTTGAAAAAAAAAAAAAAAGAAAGAAAAAGAATAAGGTCTTTCCTAGAAAGATACTGGGTAGTGCAGAGATTCTCCAGATCTGGGACTAGAGTCAAGGTAGTTACTGTCACCTCCACCAGACCCTAGGTGCTGGAACTTCACTGACCCCACCACTGACCCCGAGCAAGGAAGTCTGCCTCCAACCTGTTACCCTACAACTTGATCTTACAGCAACCACTACTGCTATCATAGGGGCTTCTCTTGGGTTCTTGCTCCTTTGTGTCACTGGCTCTCAACACAGAGTCAGGGAGGACTGCTTCTGCTTGGTAGAGCTCGGGTCACATGACCATGTTCTAACTGCGAAAGCAAACGTCTGGCATTTCCATTTTCATTGTGGCTTCGAGGGCTCTGTCTTCCTTGGGGACTCACCAGTTGGGGAATTCTCCCGAATAGGAATCAGGTTCGGATGTGGGACAGCTCACAAAATAATGAATGTCTGTTATAGGTCTTTGTAGATGTTGTTTCACATCATCTTCATGGCCACTCACTTTACGCACCACGAAATTGAAGCTCAGATAAGAGAAGGAACTTGCCCAAGGTCATGCAACCAATGACGGCCAAGCTGCCCGCCTCAGAGGGCCGAAGAGTAAGGCATTCTTCCTGGGATCAGCCCTTGGTGGTGTCTCTGCTCCCCCACCCCTTGCCCATCCTTCACTGGATGCAGCATTGCCATGGTTCCCTCACTCCCCGCCGTCTCCTGGGTCTCTGGTAACGCTGCTCATCAGGTCATATGTCCATTGCCTCCCTCTCCTCCTCCTCCTCCAGACCCTCCTGCTTTTCCACCCATTTACAACAGCTTTATATCAATGGCTGTGGCAGGCTGCTTCACTGATCACTGGGATCTGCTTGGATCAGAGCCTCGCCCCTGAAGATGATAAACAGATGGAGGCTGAACTTCTGGACACAGGGAAGGAGAAAGGCCACAGGGACCCTTTGGGCAGGTTTCCTACGGATCTCCCGGGAGAAGCCTGGGGCCTGCTGTGTGCGCTGTTGAGACTCTATGAGGAGAACATAGAAACGGCTGCCAGAGAGACCTGGGCTCCAAGATCTCTGAACTTCAACAACTGCCCTCTACCTTGGGAGAGCCCTTGCTGCTTTCCAATTTCTTTTGTATTAATCCCTCTCCTCTCCATCTACCCTCTACTCTCCATCACGACTACCACCTTCGGCCCCACCGCCCATGGCTGGCTTCTCATGACTCAGGTCTCTGCCCAGATGTTGACTCCCCAGAATGTCCTCCCTGTTCTTCCAAAAGAGACCCGTTCTGTAATCTGTCTACAGCCCCCCACCCTGCTTTGTTTTCTCCTTAATACTTTCGCCTTCTTAAATTATCTTGCTTGTTCCCTTACTTGCCTGTTAACTATCCCCCACAACCAGAACCTGCATTCTACGCAAACAGGGGCTTTGCTTTGTTTCAGCCCCCAGTGTTCCCACCTACAGTATCTGGCACAGGCTAGGTACACCATAAATACTTTTTGAAGGAACTGGGTTAAGTTGTCGTGAAACAGTCCTGTGGGATAAACCAGAACAAACACCCTCTCAGGGCATCAGGGATGTGGTCATTCCTACCACCTGAGACTGAAGGGGAACTGAGACACAGCCAAGGGGCATGCAGCAGGCTAATGGAGCGAGTCCTCTAAGCTTTGTTTCCCCCCTCCATTGTTCCACACTGCCCATAGTGAACACTGGGGAAGAGACGAGGGCACATGAATGGAATGTTTTTCTTTTCCCTTGGGAGCTAAAGAAGGAAGCTTTCATGCTGAGGGTGGGAGGGCGCAGGGGTTATGGGCAGCTGAACCCTGGTGGGTGGTGTTCTGCTGGGATAAGATCCTCAGGGGAGCTACAGGTGGCACCTAGAAGGTGACTGACGGGAGACAGGACTTTCTACAAGGCTGGCTTGAAAGCATTGTCCAAAGCGTGTTCCTTCCTTCCCACTCCCTGAGGCCCTCCAAGAAAAGTCCAAAGGGCATTGTTCCCTGGAGAACTAGGAAAAGGAAACGGGCCCAGGTGTGCGAAGTAAGATGTTCTTAGCAGCCCTGGCTCTGGGGCTGCTCAGTGGCCCTTCCTTCCCTGTCCCCCATTCTCAGTGAGGCTGGATGGTGGCTCAAGCATTACTGGGACTCCATTCGCCTCCTTATATCCAAGGTCCCTTTCTCTCCTTGAGGCTCTGATTCCATCTTCAGGAAAACCAGAGGGGCAGCTGGCTGGCTCAGGGGTAGAGCATGTGACTCTTGATCTCGGGGTCATGAGTTTGAGCCCCATGTCGGGCCTAGCGCTTAAAGAAAGAGAGAGAGAGAACAAGAAAGCAGTGGGTCTAGATTCCACTCGGCCCTTGGTGGCTGCATGTTCCTGGGGAGGTCACCTGGCCTCTCTGAGGTTGCTTCCTCACTTGGAAAGCATTATGATACACGTCTTTGAGGGTAGCTGGGAGGATGCATTGAGACGATGTCAAAAAGTCCAGGAATTAATACGTGTTCACCGTACATCAGTTAAATGTGAATCAGAATCTCTCTTGTTTTTCTCCCAGCATCAGCCCCTTGACTAAACAAAGAAAGTGGAATGTCGAGTCCAATGTCTGATGACAGGACGGTGATAGAGGAGGGCCTCTGAGGCTCTCTGAGGAGACCCTCAGGAGAACTGGCCAGCACAGCAAAGGAGAAGGCTTACTCTCCAGGGGTAAGCCCAAAATACACAAGAGCATTTAAAAAAGTGAAACACGTCTATGGGTGACAGATTCATAATGGGATTATTGATTCAAACACACATGCTTTCTCTTCCTTGCATTTCCCCCCTCCTCCCTCCAAAAATTGTTGCTGACGGCTGGGTAGTGACTCAGGGAGGCGGCTTACGGGGGAGAAAAATGACTTGGCTACAGCTGGTGCTGACAATGACCAGCACTACGGCAAGGGAGAGGGGTAGCCTACTCCCGGATCTCCCTCCTTGAGCCTTGTTGTCTTTATTTGTCACAAGGGGGACAAAACCCCTGACCTGTCGGAGAAATTGAGTGGATTCAGTGTGGTAAGGGGTCTGGCACCCATTAATAATAATACTAAGAGCTATGATGTATTGAGTCCCCAGGGTCAGTTACCATGCTAAGTGTTTTCAAAATATCACCTCCTGGGCACCTGGGTGGCTCAGTGGGTTACGTGTCTGACTTCGGCTCAGGTCATGATCTCGTGGTTCGTGGGTTCAAGCCCCACATCAGACTCTGTGCTGACAGCTCGGAGCCTGGAACCTGTCTCCCTCTCTCTCTCTGCCCCTCCCCTGCTTGCATATTCTCTCTCTCTCTCTCTCTCTCTCTCTCTCAAAAATAAATAAAACATTTAAAAAATTAAACAAACACAAAATATTACCTCCATCAGTCACTCCATGCAAGCTGGGACTGGATCTGTCCTGTTCCCTACCATATTGCCAGGTACTGTATGCTCCTGCAGGATGATAATAGAAACCAGCACTCACAAGAAATGTATTTTGTACGTTCACAGTATAGCTTTTTGCACCTTTTCCAGCACTGTACATGTCTAATCTTCCTGACAATCCTAAGGGGTAGTTACTACCGTTATCCCCATTTTATGGATGAAGAAACTGAGGCACAGAAGACAGAAAGAAGTTGGGTAACTTTCCCAAGGTCACCAAGTAAGTGATAGGGCAATGAATCTGAACCCAGGCAGTCTGGCTCTAGAGTCCATGCCCTCGGCCACAGTGCTAATTCAGGGGACGAGGGGGTGCTCACAAGTCCCAGTACCAGGCTGTTTTGTAGGCAAAGCAATCAAAGCTAAGAGAGAATTTAATGGTTGGCTCAAAGCCACAGAACTGCGAGGCAGAAGACCCAGGATTTGGATCTGGTGTGACCTAGCTAGATGTCTCCAGAAGGGTACACTTCACTCCCCCCCCACCTCCAACCCCCAAATTCGGACACCTGCCCACCCCCACCAGGAATCTGTCAGAAGTTCACATCTGAGGGTGGGACTGGCTTCCGGCTGACACTGGGCCCTCCCTCCCCCTGTAGCCTCTGGAAGGGTGCCTCTCAGAGGGCATGGGGTTGCCCCCATCCCCAACTTCTAGGTCAAGGTGGTAACTATCTCCCTGAAGGCGGGAACTAGCAGCTTCAGATACAGGGTTTGGTCAAGAGATTTTTCATCCCCATCTCCTGGCAAGAGCTGAGCTTCCATCACTCACATCCTTGCCCATCGGGTGACATCTGGCTTATCGTGGATGTCCTGTGATAAGTTAGCGACATGACAGATGCCATTAACATAACATCCCCATTCATCCTTCCAGGGTAGGCTGACATGGAGAGGAGGCCAAGAGAGGAATGAAGTCAAAAGAGAACAGCTTTTGACACCAGACTCCCTTGAGGTGGAGTCTGGTCTTTGCCGCTTACTAGCTCGGTCACTTGGGACAAGTTACCTAACCTCTCCGGGAACCTAAGTTTCCATATTCATAAAATGGGAAGGGAAAGCCACCGCTTTGCACAACTCCAGGGGGCACCACTCACATTGTTATCTATGTGACTGACGCCACATGGAACCCAAATCCATAGAATACAAGGTGTAGGCTACCTCAAGATTGCATATCTTTGAATCTGCACCTTGCAAGTGAGAATATCTATGCCACGTGTATCAACGATACGGAGAAGAAGAAGAAGAAGAAGAAGAAGAGAAGAAAAGAAAAAAGAAAGAAAAGGAAAGGAAAAGAAAAGGAAAGAAAAGAAAAAAGAAAGAAAAGGAAACGAAAAGAAAAGAAAAAATAAGGAAAAAAAAAACAAAAAAAAACAAGAATAGCTATGTCAACTTTCAGTTGTGGATCCAAGACACTAAAAGGGTTCTTGTGAGGACAGATTATGTTGCCTAAAGGGAATGAGCAAGACAGACGCACAGTAGGAATGACATTATTATGGGATGAGGAGGCAGGCCTTGGAGTGAACAGTATACTTCTTCCAGACACTTCCCTCACTGAGAAATACCCCAATCTAATTCCAGCTCTTGTGTGGACCAGGCCACAGTGAGCGGAGATCCATCTCATCACAGCCCTGATAGCAAGACCTCAGTTTCCATACCCTACGGGGTCTCCTCTTACCTCTCAGTTTGGTCTCATGCCAACCACAAAGGGCACTAGACACCCTGGCAGTAGGCTGGGTTAGGAGGTTTCGATTTATTTGGGGGGTTGCAGCTGACTGGCCAAGAAATCCTGAATGGAATCTCTCCCCCAGCCTGGCCTTCCAGTCTTGGCCTAAGGAAACTAACCCTGTCTTTATCTTGCGTCATAGGGTGAATTTGATTCAAGAAATATTTAAAACAATCAATTCAACCAACTTTATTTGTGAAGCAAGGAAATAAAGGCTTACTTCTCTTAAAAAAGAAAGAAAGAAAGAAGGAAAGAAAGAAAGAAAGAAAGAAAGAAAGAAAGAAAGAAAGAAAGAAAGAAAGGGAGAAAAAGAAAGAAAGGAAGGAAGGAAAGAAAGAAAAGAAAGGAAGAAAAAGAAAGGAAAAAGAAAGAAAGAAAAAGAAAAAGAAAGGAAAGAAAGATTTAAAACCTAGTGTATATTAGGCACAGTAGACGGGGATGCCAACGTAGATAAGACAGTCCCTGGCCCCAAGAATGTCACAGAAGAATTAGCTGAGCTGGTGTAATGCAGGGCCTCAGAAGTCCATGGCAGGTGTGTGTGTGTGTGTGTGTGTGTGTGTGTGTGTGTGTGTGTGTGTAGAATCACCTTCACTTCACATTTGGGCCCAAGGGGATCATGTTCCCTGCAGAGCCCTCAAGCAGGAAACCAGTGGCTCCACTGCCCACTTTTGGAATTCAGGCTTTTCCCCAGATAAGGCTCCTGCCTCTCACCACTTTTCAACTGGCCCAGTTGGTGGCAATTCTGCAACTTCCAACACAGGAGTTAGTCAAGGGATCCCACTCAACTGGAGACACGATCTCACCTTTTAATGGCCTCTAACGCCTTCTCGCCAACCCCTCTCCTCCCCACCAACAATCCCATCCTCTTCGTTCTGTGTGCTCAGTGAACTCTAAGGGATAGCCGATCCCTTGTGTTGTCTATCTGAATTACTGCAGAACCCCTCGCTCCTAGCTCAGAGCTGGTAAGGTGCTCAGTCCGTTTTAGTCGAATGAATGGATGGAAGAATAAATGAAGTCCTCCATGGAAGCTGGGCACACTTCATGCTTACTCTAGGAAGATGTTCAGATGGCCATGGTTGTTCTCCAAATGAAATCACCACTGTTCTCTCCCACCAGAGACTCTTACTCTGGACCCCTTTAGCCTTCATTTATTCATTGGGCCAATGTTTACTGAGTAGCTCTTCTGAACCAGGCACTTTATCCTGTGCCGCAAGGCAAATGTGGAGCCCTTCCCACCCACACATCTCCCTCTTCACACCCTGGCCCCCTCTTTTCTCCCATGCCACCACACACCCTGCCCAGCCCACTTACCCCTCTTCCTTGTTCTGCCTTTTACACAAGGATCCCATATTTGGGCTTCTCTGACCCTGTCAACCTGCACTGGACACGAAGGAGGGAGGAGGACTCCCAGCCTCTAGCGCCGGCCCTCAGCCCATCCTCCCACCCCACCCCAGGGACCTGGCCCAGCCAGGCTCTGCCCAGAATCCCAAGCCACCCAGCCTCCTGGAACAGCCCTGAACCTTGTTGACTCGTTTCAGCCCCTGGGGTCTCTGCCCATGGGCGTCCTGCCGAGTCCACCCGGTGCCCGGCCCCCAGCGCCCTGGCCCCTCGGTACTGCCTGCGGCGGGAGCTGCCAGCTTTTTGGAATTCCTAATGCTCCTGGCCCCGGTGATTGGCTGCTCAGCTCTGACCCCACTTGGGCTGCCGCCTGGTTGGATAAAAGGGGAATCTCCTTGGGGCTCCAGAGCATTAGACACCGGAGGGGGCACCTGGGACCAACTTCGCGAAGCGGGGAGCCCGGCGGGGGGGTGGGGGGAGCGAAAGACCTGCGGCCTCAGCCCCTCCAAAGAACCGGGAGATGACGGGGAAAGCGGGGGAAGCGCTGAGCAAGCCCAAATCCGAGACTGTGGCCAAGAGTTCCTCGGGGGTCGCCCCGGCCAGGTGCACGGGGTTCGGCATTCAGGAGATCCTGGGCTTGAACAAGGAGCCCCCCAGCTCCCACCCGCGGGCTGCCCTCGACGGCCTGGCCCCCGGGCACTTGCTGGCGGCGCGCTCCGTGCTCAGTCCCGCAGGAGTGGGCGGCATGGGGCTGCTGGGGCCCGGGGGGCTCCCCGGCTTCTACGCGCAGCCCACCTTCCTGGAAGTGCTGTCCGACCCGCAGAGCGTCCACTTGCAGCCGCTGGGCAGAGCGTCGGGGCCGCTGGACACCAGCCAGACGGCCAGCTCGGGTAGGTGAGGGCGAGGCTGCCAGGCTGCCTGACTGGGGGCAAGAGCCGGAGCTCCACGCCGTCGGCTTTCGCTGGCACCGCAAGGCCTCCCCCGGGCGCAAAAGTTCGCGCCTGGCCGAGGGGTCGCAGCTCCGGCCTGGGGCTGGCGCGCCCGGGGCAGGGGCCCGGAGGATGCTCCCGCTGGCCGCCTGGTTTCGGCCCCGGCGTTTCCGGCCTCCGCGCTGTTCTCTCGTCCCCTCGTCGGGCCCCGCTCTGCCCCGGCGCCAGGTTGGGGCCCCACCGGAAACCGGGCTTGGCGTGTCGGAGCCCGTGGGGCGGGCTGCGGGCCCCCAGCTCCGCTGCTCCACTGCGGCCCCGGCCTCCCGGAGGACCCTCGCTCTGTTCCGTGTGCTGGAGGCCCGGGGAAGCGGGTGCCCGCTTCGGCCCCAGCCCTGGTATCCAAAGTTGTTGTTCCTTCCTCTTTTTTCTCCGTTCCACAACGCCCACGTTGATCAGCTGGGGTTTATTTTTCACCCCACGCGCTCGGACAACCTGGCCTCTGCTGCGGCCGAAGCGGCCGCCGTTCAGTTGCTCCTAAACGCCACAATATATCCGATGCCGGCGCCTGCCGGCTCGGGGGGCCCCCGGGATGACCCCACCGCGCCCTCCCTGGACTGCTCTCCCGGCCTTGCGTCCCCACCCGCTCGGGCTCCGGCTCGTGCTCTCGCTCGGCAGTTCCCCCGATTTTTCGTTTATCTTTTTATTTATTTATTTTTATTTGGAGGGGCAACGAAAAGTGGCGCGTCGCAGTCTCTCCAGTCTCGAGCGGGGGCGCATTCTGCAGGCACGGAAAAAAGGGGCTGTGCCCGGAGAGACCCCAGCCCTTCCCGGCGCCCAGCTCCCGGCGCCTCGGCTCCGCTCCTCGGGGCCAACTTTAAGGCCCGGGGCGCCGGGGCTGCCGGCGCGGGGCAGGGCGCAGCGCGGGGATCACCGCCCGCGGGCCCCGCGACTCCCTGAGGCTGCCTCGCTCCACCGCCGTCCCTGCCCCAGGCGCGTTGGGGCCTTTGCCTCTCTTGCAACGAAATCTGTTCAAAATCTGCGGATTGGGGCGCCGGCGCGGGTACAGCCAGCCGGGGCTTAGGGATGGGGTCGCCCTCTCGGAGGGCATCCGAGGCGGGCAGAGCAGGCCCCCGGCGCTTCCGCAGGCGGCCCGGGGTGGGGCCCTCGCGGGCTTCGGGCGCCTCAAGTCCCCGGGCGCCGGCGAGCGCTCCCCCCATCCTGCCGCATGTGCCTCCGCCCGCTTTTCAGATTCTGAAGATGTTTCCTCCAGCGACCGAAAAATGTCCAAATCGGCTTTAAACCAGACCAAGAAACGGAAGAAGCGGAGACACAGGTAAGGCCCCTGCGGCGCCTTCTGCTACCTCTTCTGCTCACCCACTCCCTGCCGTGTCCTGTGTGGGGGTCGGGTCGCTCCGACCCTATTTTCGCCGGCTCGTGAGTTGAAACCTGAGGCTGTGCCGGGGCGGGGAGACCGAACGTTGTTTGGGGACATCCGCCCGGGACCCCGGCGTCCAGCCACACGGGGCGAGGATGGTGTGTGGCCTCCGGGGAGGCGGCACGGGGCGGGCTTTTTCCTTCGGGAGAAAGGATAAGGCCAAACCCGAGCCGGAGAGGGGCAGACGGCCCCCAGATTCGATCCCTGCACCAGCACCTTCGGAAAGCCGCGCGTACCTCCCGCGCACGCGGGTCCCTCTGCCCTCGGCCCCCGGGACCGCATTCCTCTCCCGCGGTCCCTGTCCTCTCTGCCACACCCCCCAGTCTTCTGCTCCCACCGTTCCCCAAATCTTGAGCGAGATACCTGCACTGATGGGAATTTTTCGTTAGGCTTCTGCTCTTTTGTGATCCTGAGAGAGTCTCTTTTCCGTCCCCCGGCCTCGGTTTCCTCGTCTGTAAAATGGGGAGGGAAGGTGTGTGGACTGGCTGACCCCGCCAGCCCCAGCTGGAGTGGAGTGGGCTGCACTAGGGCACAGGCTAAAGGGAGAATTTTAAAAGATATGCCTTCAAACTGGCATTACTGGCACATTTTTGCAATGTAATAGGTGCTGAAAGGTAATTCCTGAAAAGTAAACCCTCTCCGCCCCCACCCCAGACTCTCGTTCCTGTCCACATCCACTCCACAGCTGCCCGGTCCTTGTAGGAATTTATGGGGAGGTTTTTAAGGAAAGAGAGAAGCAAGAACCAGAAATCTGCCCGACTGGCTGCAAGCGCTGCCTCCAGACTCCTTCCCGGTGCTCACCCTCCGGTGTGTTTCCCCAAATCTCTGCGCACCAGTCTAGGTGGGATGTCCACAGGGTTCCTGCTGACTCTCCCGACATTTCTCCCCTGCGAGTTCTCCCTGCTGCATTCCACCCCATCCTCTTCTCCCCAATTCGTTCTCAGCCTCTTGGCACCCTTTCTCTGGGTACTTTTTTGCATTTTCCTCTTCCTTAGCCCCTGAAAACCCCTCTATTGGCTTCCACCTTGTAAAATGGCTTTTCCTGGCCTCTAAGACCCCAATAGGTTCAGGCTGGAATGAGGGTGAACTTTGACTTGGTTTCTCAGTAACCCCGGTGGTGGTTTTGTTTTGTTTAGCTTCGTTTTGTTTTAAACGGAAGCATTGATCCTGGGTCACTTTGGACATTCATTCATCCAACACATATTCATTAGAACATTTTTTAGTGCGCCCATCTCGTGCTGGTCCCAGGGTGGGCAATCCTGTCAGCCTCCCCGAGCAGACGCGGGGACCATGGAGGGAGGACAGTTCAGAGTCCGGGCTGAACTGCTTCTGTGCTGGTATGGAATGAGAAGCAGGGTTCACATAGCAAGGAGAGTTCTGGAAAAAGCATCCCCTGCATGCCGGAACAGTGTTTCTGTTCCAGGACATGTCCTTGTGTGGCACCTGGAGCTGGCTGACCCATAGCCCAAAGTCTATGCTTAACGCTCCTGACTGTCCTCCTCTGACACTCTCCCCTCCGAGGAGATGGTTGGGAGCTTTGGAGGCTTCTCCGTGCGACAGTATAACTCACCACCTGCCCTGGGTTTCAGGTTATGTCTGGTGCACAAAGGGAGCAGATTATTAGAGATATTATTAGAACGGCGACTGATTGCCAGTGCAGCTTTTAGTTAGTAAAAAATATTTTTTCCTGAACTTCTCTCATTTGAGGATTTCAGGTAAGAGACCCTAGAGTCTGGTCATGAGAGATGGGCATCTCTTTTTCTCTCTGAAATATGCTGGGCTTAAGAGAAGGGAGGAGGGATGGAGCAGAAGCCTTGGGAGTCTCTCAGATTTTGCCCTTCTCTGTACTGGGAAAGCTCAGCTCGGCAGACAGGATGCAGTGGGCACCAAAAGGGGCTGGGGTTCTGCGCAAAGCCAGGAGCAGGGTTTGGATCCCACTTTGGGGATACAGGAGGCTCCCTGGAGGGCACGTCGGTGTCAGCACAGGGATTCGCTCTGAGGTAGGACTAAGGGAAAGTTTGGGGCATTTGAGGTTTTATTTTGTTTTATTTTTCCATGAGAGCTGTCCCATGCAGAGGCTGGCACTTGAATGGTTCTAAATCTCTAAACGTCTCTTCTTTGGCTTTGGCCAAACCACAATACCTGTGTGACTTTGTTTCCCTGGTTTTGAAAACGGCTTGCATATTTTGATTGCTTATTTGGACGATCTCTTCCAGGGGCCCTTTAGTAAGTGACAAGAGCAAAATAGAAACTAGCAGATCTTCAAAATTCTGAAGAATTCACTCTCTGTATACATAAACATTCCATTCCCCCCTCCCAGGAGAATAGGAGAAACGATTTAGAATCAAGCCAGTCATTTTCTATAAAGGGCAGAATCTTTCTTCCTCACACATCCCTTGCATCATCCCCCAAGATATTAAAGCCGACACACCAGCACAAGGACCTACTGGGGCTTAAACCTATACTTTTCCCTTGTGTTGGGTAAGGGTGAAAGTGAGGGCCATCGGTGAAGGATTCTAACCAATCCCCCCCACCCCCCACCCCGTGCTGGTCCCAGGGTCAGATCCCAGAGGCTCAAGCGTGGAATGTACCATTTTTACAAATGGGTTTGTGGAATCTGGACTATAAGGTCTGAAAAGAGAAGAATTTGTGCCTTTAAGTGGATGTGTATAGTTCATGGAAAAAAGATGGGCTCCATGAAGCCCCTGATATTGGAGGTAAAATTTTGTGTTGGACCATATTCATTTGCACATTGGCCCAGGGCGAAAGAAAGGCTGTAGCTTGTACCAGATGTTTAAAACAGATCAGGACCCAAACAGGTCAATGGAAACTGCTCTGTGGGGAGTGGGGGCTGTGTAGGTAGGCTCTCTCAGAGTGAGAGGGACCAGAATGGACCGCCCCGAAGTGGAGGGGGTCTGCAGGCAGCTCTAAGGAGCTAGTAAATTTGGATGCTGGCAGGGGAAGGGCCGGTAAGGAGGGCAAGGTGTTGGGGTGCATGCGGAGGTGGGAGATTCAGTTCTCAAATGCAGTTGCATTTGACTTTCTGGTGGGTCTTTGAACTTGGATGTCATTAAAAGGTCAACGACCAAATAAAAAAGGATCGACTATTATACTACTTGTTGTCTGTGAGAGGAAACTGGGAAGCAGGTCCCAGGGGGCCAGAGGCTTTAAGTTATCTGGTGAGTCCCTCACTCTGTGCTTAGAAGGAAGAAGAAGGGCCTTCTACAGTTTTCTAAAATTTCTGAACACCCTTTCCCCCCAATCGCTTCTAGAAAGACTCCCACTATGAAATGTCACCGACATTATGAAATAATGTCCTCCCAAGAAGGGCAGGGTGGATCTTCAGTGTTGAATGAAGACGAGTCTAGAGTGTTAAGCTATGAGTGTGTGTAAATATCTGTGAGCGTGAGTGTGTGTGTGAAGGAGTTTATGTCGGATTGTGCTGAGCCAGCCTGTATTTGGGGTCTGTCCAGGTGGCATAGAGGAGGTCCATTCTATCCTCTCTGGAACAGTGTCTTCCAGTTGCTGGATCCTGAGTGTGTCATTTTGCTCCCCGTAGGACAATCTTTACTTCCTACCAGCTAGAGGAGCTGGAGAAGGCATTCAATGAAGCCCACTACCCAGATGTCTATGCCCGGGAGATGCTGGCCATGAAAACGGAGCTACCAGAAGACAGGATACAGGTAACAGAGCCCCAAGTCCCCGCCTCTCTCTTTCCCCACCCTCGGAGGCATTGACTGCCCCAGGCTCCCGGACACCTGTGACCCCCATCTCCCACCCCCCTGCTATGGGTCCTTATGAATAACAGTTCATTTAAGCTGACAGGTATTTGTTGAACACCCACCACGTGACGTGGGCACTGTTGGGGACAAGAGACTTAGATGACGTAGCCTGGCCTGCTGTTCCAGACCCTAGGCTTCCTGAGGCGTATGTCAGGCAGACCGTGAAGGGGCCTGTGGTGGGAAAAGGAGTGCTGGGTGGGTCATGGGCTCTCAGTGGGGTCTTTTTGTGGTCAGTATCTCTTAGGACAGCTAAATGTCTGCTCCAAGGCCAGAGGTGGGGAGAGGGGGAGAGTGGCTTCTAGCCCTGACCCCATTCTGTTTCCCTTTCTTCCCACTCCCCTGACCCATGAAGAAAAGGTTGCCCCCTCCCTTTCTGTCTACTCCCCACCACATCCATCCACCCATCCACCGGAAGCTTCTTCTTCCTCTCACATGTGAACAGCTGGCCCTGCCCTGGGATGTGGCTGGGGACTTGTGCCTGTAAGTGTGGCTCATTGTTTTGTTTTTTTAAGATTTTATTTTTAAGTAATCTCCACACCCAACATGGGGCTTGAACTTACAGCCCTGGGATCAAGAATCACATGTTCCACTGACTGAGCCAGCCAGGTGCGCCTCTCCTAGAGAGTTTTGCGGAATAACCGGCCATGGGTCTGGACAGGAGTGTTCTCAGCTGTGGTGGGTGCAGGGCTTCCCTTCATCAGCAGGAAGACCTTCCCAAGGCCAGAACATCGCTAGCTGGGCAGGAGTGTGGCTGCTTAATGGTTTCTCTGGGAGAAGATGAAGTCGGATGGTTTTGAGGCAGGGCCTCCATGAGGCAGAAGTGAGTGTGGTAGGAGGAGAAACATTTCCAGATTTGGATTTGCCTCAACTGGATCACATCCTTAAATGAAAGCTGCTCCCGTCAGTGGAATGGTCCAGAACAGTTCACTGCTAAGGCTGGGAAAAGTTGTTGGTAGGGGGTGTCCTGACTTCCTGAAACCCCTCCCAGTCAAGAACCCTGGGTCTCCAGGTGGGATATGTGCTGGGGGGAGAAGGAACCAGATAAGTTGTGGGTTGTTTTGTGTTCTCTCATTGGACAACCCGAGAATTGGAAATGAGACATGAGCTACTTTTCCAGAAGAGTCTTCCTCTCCCCTGGAAAGTGATATGGAATTTCAGCCAGTAGCTTTAGACGTTGGCACTAACAATGAGCTCTATTACTCATAAGCAGATTATCTGTTTGGTACATTATCCATGGTGGCCTGGATCCGTCATCCCCCACCCAACTGGGTCCAGTGGGGTAAGCCTGGGTGTTGATTCTGAATCGTATATGTGCGCGTGTGTGTGCGTGTGCGCGTGCGCGTGTGTGTAAGCCAAGGCCCGATCCGGTCAACGTGCAGTGGTAACCCATACCTGGCCCTTCCTTAGCACAAAGTTGGCGATTACGAGCGGCTGGGGTGGACGGCTGAAAAACTCCCCTGTTGTCAGGCCTCACTTTTGCACCACTGACCAGTAGGAAGGAACAACTCTCTTGCGGTGGGTGGGTCGTCCTAAAATCTGTTTGGCCATGGCGGTGACAGTGGTGATGGTGGGCGGGAGTGTGTGAGGGATTTGGGGGAAGGCTCTTCCTCAGCTGTTACTGCGGTTGCCACAGATGCCCCCCTCCTTCTCTAAGTTGCCTGGGGGCGGCGGGGTGGGGGGGGGGGCATCTATCTGTGGCCTCTGAAGCTGCAGGAACCAGCAAGGAGGAGCTAGGGTGTGGAGTAAATTGATTGCCCTTGGGACTGTGAGGACTGTAGAAATGGGAGAATGGAGACAAGAATCTCTCAGTCTTTGAGCACCACAGCGTTCTTTGGCTAAATGCTGCCTCCCGGAGGTGTTTGTGAGCTGTTAAATGTCCGTGCCCCAGGTGGCGCTGGGGGAGAAAGCCTTAGCCTGTGTCAGGGACAATCACAGCTGTCATTTACAGAGCAGTCTCCATGTGCAGGTGTTCTGAATACATGACGTGCACAGGGCAAGGGAGTAGGTAGGGTGATTAGGGGCACTGTTTCGGAGCCAAACACATCCTGGCTTCACCATTCCCAGCTGAGTGACAGGACAAGTTACTTCACCTTGCAGAGCCTCTGGTTCCTGCAAAATGGGGATGATGGTGACACCTGCCTGTTGTGCAGATGCTATGCGCCGTGCGTAATGAATTCCGCGTGATGCCCGGGGAAATGCCCAGTGCTCACGCCATTTCAGCGCTGATCTCATTAAATCCTGGTGACAACGGAGGAAACGGAAGCACAGCAACTTGCCCAAAGCCACACAGCTCGCAAGTGGGGGGCACAGGGTTCGAACCCGGGTCTGCGTCTAAAGCCCAGAAATTCACCACCTCCTCTTGAGCTTGAAGCCTGTGCTTTGACTTGAAGCTGGGGGAACAGAGATGGTTTGAGGTCAGGTGGGGACCTATATCAAACCTTTATAGAAATAACCAATATTGGGCACCTGGGTGGCTCAGTCAGTTAACGGTCTGACTCTTGATTTCAGCTCAGGCCATGATCTTGCGGTTTCATGAGTTTAAGCTCCGCGCTGGGCTCTGCGCAGGCAGTGTGAAGCCTGCAGGGGATTTTCTCTCTCTCTCTCTCTCTCTACTCCCTCCCCACTCACGCTGTCTCTCTCAAAAAAATAACCAAAATTGGGGCGCCTGGGTGGCTTGGTCGGTTAAGCGTCCGACTTCGGCTCAGGTCATGATCTCACGGTCCGTGAGTTCGAGCCCCGCGTCGGGCTCTGTGCTGATGGCTCAGAGCCTGGAGCCTGTTTCAGATTCTGTGTCTCCCTCTCTCTCTGACCTTCCCCCGTTCATGCTCTCTCTCTGTCTCAAAAATAAATAAACATTAAAAAAATTAAAAAAAAGAAAAAAACCAAAATTTGTTTGAGTACCAGACATTATTCTTAAAGAAAAAAACCTCAAAAACACACTCATAAAAAAAAATTTTTTTTTGAATGGGCACATTCTTGTATATAAATTCATGGTTTGGATTCTCTGACTAGTGCTGTTCCATTCTGACTTTTTTTTTTTTTTTTTTTTTTTAGTTTTATTTATTTTGAGAGACAGAGAGAGCAACTGGGGGAGGGGCAGAGAGAGAAGGAGAGAAAGAATCCCAAGCCTGATGAGGGGCTGGAACTCACGAACCGCGAGATCATGACCTGAGCTGAAATCTAGAGTCGGATGCTTAACCGACTGAACCACCCAGGCGTCCCCCATTCTGCCTCTTTTAAAGGGATCCCTGCCCAAGGATAGGGAACAAAGTTTTAAAGAATTTTACTCCAGAAGATAGAAGATGTACCTTGACAGAAGGTTGCAGGGTGTCTCAGCCTGGAACATTTATTAGCATCCCAGGGCAGCTTTGGAAGACACCCATGCTGGGCTTCCAAGCCCAGCCGTTCTGGTGTGAAACCTGGGCATCTGTATATTTTTGAAGCTCTCCAGGTGATTGTGGGCAGCCAAAGTAAAAATGCTGGGACAGAGGCTCAGGAAAGGAGTTTCTGCATTTCAGGTGGGTTCATATGAGTGGAGGGAAGTAGAGTTTGGGGTGACAGGGCGGGATGAGGGACAAGATGACCTGTCAGGTGTGCACGGAAGGATGCTGCCTGGGCTACTGGGAAACGTGGGCAAAGCCGCCCCCTACTGGACGTCAGAGGCTGCAGCAAGGCCCAGCTTCTCTGAGCTTGAAGCTGGGACAGGAAGGGAGACGCTGAAATATGGTGTCAGGAATGCTGAGCGCATGTGGAGTGTTAAGTCATTAAATCACTGCAGCAACGAGCCCAAATTAATCAGCTTCCAGCCGGCGGAGAGAGGAGAGAAGCTGGGTGAATGTGATGGGAACTGCCACATGGCCGACAGAGCCAGGCCTGACGGCAGGAAGACAAGGTTGGAGGGCGGGGCCTGGGGAGGCAAGTGCCCAGAATGTGCAAAGAGCATCCATTGTACAAGATGTCTCCTTTAGGGGGGACAGTCCTGGGAAAACCACAGAGGGTCTCCTGGGAGACCTTTGAGGGAAGGAGCCCTGGACATGTTGTCCGGTGGGAATGCAAAGATGGGAGCTTCCAGGACAGGAGGGAGGCCATGGGCACAACCACAGCTGCTCACGCTGGCCACACGCACAGCGAGAGAAATGGCTGACAGCCTTGCCTGGTCTGCTCCGAGTGCGCCCTATGGCAGAAGGGCACCTGTTTGGCAAGTACCCCTCCCCAGGTCCAGTCTATCAATGGAGGCACACACTCTTGGGACCCTCTCTGCCAGTTGTGGAGGCACCTGCCAGACTAGCTGTTGACAGCCAGAGGCATCCTACTGGGCTTTCTGAGCGCTGCTGGGGCACCACCTCTGAGGGGAAATGCACCAGGAAACCCAGATCCTTTCCCAAGCCGGAAGTTCTTGCCTGGAGTGCCAAATCCGGCGACTATGGGCGTCACTTTGGGTCCCTGCTCAGGCACTCTGAGCCCTGCAGTGTCAGGCAGGTGAGGACCGTGACCTTTACACAGGTTCTGCTGAAGAGTTCCAGACCCGACCGTCGCATGAGAGGGGCAGTCTCTTCTAGAAAGTGGGCAGCCAGGAAACTGAAGGAGCGAGCGACTGAGGGAGTATTCGGCGCTTGCCAGAACCAAGAGACCAAGTAGGGAAAAAGATCTAAATGCTTAGAAGGAACCTCAGAGGTGGGAGCGGGGCCAGGAAGGACCTGGCTTTAGGTAAAAAGTTTTCCACTGAGCATTTTCTGGAAAGCGGAACCTCGTCTTGCTGCACATTTATCCACAGAATTCATCCAGCATCAGGCCAGGGGTCTTGAATTATTATTACGTGCCAGGCATTTCCCATGCACTGTTACATTTCATGTTTATAACAAACCTTCAAGAGGGTGGTATTACAGGACAGATGAGGCACTCAAAGCTCGAAAGGCTAAGAAATGCACCCAAGATCACCAAGACCGTTGGAGGCAGAGCAAGGATCTCCAACCTAGGCTTCCTAGCTTCTGATCATGGCCAATTTGCAGGGCCTAGGCTTCCTAGTTTCTGATCACGGCCAATTTGCAGGGAGCGTTGGGCACCTGCATGGGTGTTCTCTTGCATTTGAGCCTCAAGGGTCTGCAATACCTTACACATGTGCTGAGAGTGGCAGGGAAATCCGTTGGGCCCTCTGGATGCCTAAGGGGAAACCAGAGGCTGTCTGTATTAAACTAGCATGGTTTGAAGGTTGCTTCTGTCTCTCTGCCCCTCTCCTGGAGTTATTATTGTCAGTCCAGCCTTGCTAAAGGGCATGCAGAGGAGGCCAGAGGGGCAGGTAATGCTGTTGATTAACGTTCCCTCTGGGCAGACTCCTGCTGCTATTCTGTGCCTCCACTGAAATAACAAGTAGCACTTCCTGAACACCTACCTTCTGTGTGATGAGCATGGATGTTCGAAACTTTCACTTCTGTCATCAATCCTCAAACACCCCTGAAAAATAGGTATTGTTTCATATTTGAAGAGATGGAGACTGAGAGAAGGCAAGGAACTTGCCCCAAGTCACACAGCAGTCGTTGTCACAGCTGAGAATATTCCAGTGCAGGACTGTCTGCCTTCAGTGCTTCCCGTACACTTCAAAGTTCTGTACACATGCTGGTTGCTTCCAGGAAGGGAAGAGAAAGGCAAATATGAAGAGTGGTTAGGGTTAATGCTCATTCCTTGTCCACTTCCCTCCGAGGCACCACCGCCACCGCGTCCCTGCCAACTGTCCTAAAAAGAAATTGTCTTGGCTGTCCAGGTTTCCTCCATAAATTGGAGCAGCATCTGGTCTTTGCAGAGAGCCAGGCATTCCAGGAGCCCATAACCGAGGGTCCGGATGACTCCTGGTTTGAACGACCAGCTGGCACCAACTCCCCTGGGGATGTCTGTGGGCAAAGTCTGATCTGCAGACCGGTTATTCATTTGCCCAAATTAGGAGACCCAGGAAAATGGTTCTGTTTATAGGCCCCAGAGATAATCTGAATCCCAAGTCTGTACCCCCTTCTTTAGTGTTCCTATAAAAATGCTGTTTCCATGTGAGAGCCCTGCCCCCCGCCAGCTCCCTGCCCCCCGCCCCCCACCCCAAGCACCAGTGCTCATGGAATCCAGAGGAAGTCAGAGAGCTGCATCTTCCCAGGCATCTACACTGGGGTGGGTGGGGTGTCTCTGCCTTTGCATACTCCACAAGCCCTTCTCCAGAATCCGTAACGCCAAACCATGCTGAAAACAGGGTTCTTTCCTACGTGCGTCATCCAAAACTCACTAATGGCAAAAACCAGACCCAACTTTATGCTCTTTATTATTCCCTATGCTTTTATTTATCTGTTTTATTTTATTTTTTTAAATGTTTTATTTATTTTTGAGAGAGAGAGAGAGAGAGAGACAGAGCCTGAGCAGGGGAGGGGCAGAGAGAGGAGACACAAAATCCAAGGCAGGCAGGCAGGCTCCAGGCTCTGAGCTGTCAGCGCAAAGCCCAATGCGGGGCTCGAACTCACGAACCATGAGATCATGACCTGAGCTGAAGTCAGACGCTTAACCGACTGAGCCACTCAGGGGCCCCTATTTATCCTTTTTAGTATGAATATGCATATGCTTTGCTGCAGAAATCCAAACTAGTGAGTTTGATTATGGGTGTGCTGCTGCAGTAGAATGCCATGTAATGGTGGTATTTACATCACATTTTCTTTCAAAAATCCAAAACATGGTGGAGTCTGGCTGCATGGGTTCCAGTTAAGAGGTTGTGGTCTTGTTGTTTTATAGTGCACTATATTCAAGCAAGAAGGTTAGCTCCTGACCAGGAAGTAAATGTCTGACTTAGATTGATAAAGAAAGCCTTCCCAACTCTCTGTGGTCAGACTCGGTGCCTCGCTCCATCGCCAAGGGCTTCATCCTTCTGCCTTCTCTGAGAGGTGGATGAAACCAGAAGTCACTTACATTTTTATGTGAATTAGTCCTTTTAGATTTATCCTCCATGGAACAAGGCAGCTTGAGACAAGTGGGTACTTATAGAGGGCCACCGAGGGCTATTGGGCAGGAAGACAGGACAAGACAGAGGTCTCACAAATCGCAGGCACTGGGGTTGGCAAATAGTCGGGCAGAGCGCCTGCAGGACAGACAGGTGGCGCTGGGGAGGGATCTAAACAGCTCAGAGCCAGGCCAGGACGATGAGCGAGGTAGCCTGGGCTTGCATTGCTGATCTCCGCTCTGTAGCACACGAAGCGCAGCCATCTAGTGGCTTTCAAATTGCATAAACCCTTTCCTTGGCAGGAGCCCTCCTGGAGGTCCTGGGTCCAGACCAGGGGAAAGGTCCCGCACATTGGCTCCGCAGCTCTCCAGGAGGGCCCGAGCAGGAACGGCAGGTGCCAAACCCGGTGGTGGCAAAAGTGCAGCTCGTCGCAGGCGGCTCCACCCAGGGTGGAACGAGAGACAGTTTTCTAATTGCGGGTGGCGTGGCTCAGGGCGTCTTGGGCCTCTTCTCTCCCATTTTTATGGGTTCCTGGTTGTTTACAAATGGAGATGTTTCAAAACAGGGTCACACACATTTGGGTCTATTTAAAGGTGTGCGTGGAGCGTGCGGTCTTTCCGCAGCCCCGCAGAGGGTGTCTGTGACCACGGGGCTTTGGGGAGGTTGTCAGGAGGCGAGGCGGGGCTGCCGGGGCGCCCTCTGCTGGAGGCGGCCGGCCGCGCGCAGCCGTAGACTCGCGGCTACCTGGGGCCGTCGGGGCTCTCACTGCGCCACATAGCGGCGGCGGCGGGAACGGCGGGGGCGTGCGGATCCGAACCCCCGCCCGGGGCCTCCCGGCGGCCGAGGCAGCAAAGGGTTAAACTGTCAGCGGCGCGATGTTAAACAGGTGTCAAAGGCGCCCCATATATCTGCAGATTGAAATCAAATTCTTTGCCGTATAAAAAGATAAATTACCCAGGCGCTGCCGCGCGTCCCACTCATCACGCCAGCGCCAGACGGCAAGCAATTTTTTTTTTTAATGTGCTAACGACCTAATCAAGCAATCAAGTCGGAGAAGATTGCAGAGTGACCCGGGCAGCCATCTGCCGGCGAGCCCCGCATTCATTTCCCGCGCCCCCGCGCGGGGTGGGGGCTGGGGTGGGAGCTGCCGGGGGGAAGAGGGGAAAAAATCCTAAACAAATTAACACCCAATTTTCCCCGTCTAATTAGTTAAATGAGAAGTGTTTGGGGTCCCCCGGGGAGGGGGAGCGGCTCGCGGCGCGGCTCGCGCTGCCTCCCCAGCATTAATTAGTGCGGGTCAATGCCGCGGCTCCCGAGAGAGCAGCCGCTTTAATTTCCCGTGATATTTCAGTGCCTGAGGCCCATCGATTCAAACAGAAATTAACTTATTTTTCAATCAGCCCAGGGCTGCCCCTGGGGGTGACTCTTCTTTTGCCGCCTCCTGAATAGAGCTGGAGCAATTTTTCATCAAAAGCTGAAACCTCCGCCTCCGGGGGAGGGGGAGGGGCCCGGAGGGAAGGGCGGGGGCCCGGCTCAGGCGAGGGAATGGAAATCGCAGAGGAAACTAATAGATTTTCCCGGAACCCGCCTCTGTCCTCCCCCTCAGCCCCCCACTTCCCGGGGCGTCTCGGCCATCTCGCCATCCCGGGGGTGAGGGCCCGGAGGGGCTGTGAGGGGGCCAAGAGGGGGCCGTTGGCCGGGCCTGGGATCCTAACAGCGCCCACTGGTTTCTCCAGGGCCTCTCACCTGCTTGAGGGACAGTGCAGCTGTCCCTAGCGCTGACTCCTGGCAGCTGCCGGAAATCTCAGAAAAGCTGCTTTGGGAGACCAAGGAATCTCCCTTCCCCCAAGCACCGGCTTGGAGTGCTATGGACACCCCGAGGGTACCCCATGCCCTGTACCAGTCAGCTTTGGGGCCAGAGAAACAACCTCTAGGGTGCCCCCCACTGCACCTTCCTAGGTCTGCACCCCGCTTTCTCTGCACACCAGGAGAATTTTGTCTTCTAACCTGAGGGATGGATGCCCAGCTCCCCTAAATGCCATGCAGGGTTAGATCCAAAACTGTGGGGGAGAGGGTGAATGGAGGATGGAGGGCAGAGGAGGGCTTAGCCAGGATACGGCAGAGAAAGGGGGCTGACTCAGGCCTCCTGGGAGTGTGTCCCCCGGCTTCCTGATCCCTAGGTGCAATGCCCTTTGCTGCCTGGGTCCACCCTTGCTCGCTTCCCAGACAGCTCTGGCCCCTGGAGTTGTGGTGGAGAGGGAGCCCTGAACAAGAGGTGCGGTTAGTCCAGCCCTCGGAAGGCATTTGTCCATCTGCGAGTCACAAAGAGATTCTGTTTATATGCTGGAGGCATGCACACTTGCAAGAGAGCTATCCAGGTGGGGCTTCTCAGAGGCGAACTGAGGACCATGCTGGGGACTGTCCACCTGCAAGACCCTGTCATGAGGCCTCTATTCCATCACCTTAGAACTGCTTCGATTTAAAAAAGAAAAAGGGGCGCCTGAGTGGCTCAGTCTGTTGAGCGTGCCGACTTCGGCTCAGGTCATGATCTCACAGTTCGTGAGTTCGAGCCCCAGGTCAGGCTCTGTGCTGACAGCTCAGAGCCTGGAGCCTGCTTCCAATTCTGTGTCTCCCTCTCTCTCTCTGCCCCTCCCCCACTCACAATGTGTCTCTCTCTGTCTCTCAAAAATGAATAAACGTTAAAGAATTTTTTTAAAGAAAAAAGAAAAAGAGGGGCACCCTAGTGGCTCATTGGGTTGAGTGTCTGACCTCAGTTCAGGATGTGATCACCTGGTTCTCAGGAGTTCTAGCCCCCCCTAGGGCTCTCTGCTGTCATTGCAGAGACCTCTTCGGATCCTCTCTCCCCATCGCTCTCTGCCCCTCCCCCGCTCGCACTCTCTATTCCGCTCTCAAAAATAAAAAATAAAACATTTAAAAAAAAATTCACCCATCGTATTCTTACAGGACTGGGTGTCCTCATTCTGGGCACTCGGAGCCTGGAGGAACCCCAGGGGCACCATGGGGCGGGGGAGCTTAAGTAAGGACACCCTGCCGGAGAGACCAGCCGTCACAAGGGGATGCAGCTGCCAGCAAAGGGGTGGGGACCTTCCCAGTGGGCACACTGAGGTAAGGGCCTGGCCTCAGCGTCTCTCAGAACACGCCCCTGACCTGTTCATCCTCACTTGCAGGTCTGGTTCCAGAACCGCAGAGCCAAGTGGAGGAAACGGGAGAAGTGCTGGGGCCGGAGCAGCGTCATGGCGGAGTACGGGCTCTATGGGGCCATGGTGCGGCACTCCATCCCCCTGCCAGAGTCTATCCTCAAGTCTGCCAAGGATGGCATCATGGACTCCTGTGCCCCGTGGCTGCTGGGTAAGAGCCCGCACCCTCCTTGGGGCCCTGCCCCTGTGGTGAGGAGAGCGGGCTCCCTGGAGGAGGGGACAGAACCCAGGAGCAGGGAGACCTGGCTACAACAGCCTAGCAGGACACAGACACTCCCAAACAGGCCTCCTCGTCATCCTTAGGAGGCTCAGAGGGCAGGTTGGGCCCAGGGCTCGGTGTCTATCCCTTGTGCCCCCCTGTTGGGTGGCTAGGACTCTCATCCCTGCCAGGCCCCGGAACTTGGGTTCTTTTGTCTTCTGATAAGGGTGTGGCTGTCGCCCCAGGGTCTGTACCTTCCTCCCCCCTTGGCCAAAGGTGGGCTTGTGGTGAGTGAAACCGCCCCTCTTGAGGGTTCAGGGGACCCCTAGGTCCCTGTGGCCACCATTCTGGTTTTTCCCAAAGGACTTCTTCCCCCTTAAATCTCTCCTGCCATCTTCCCCCACCTGCCCTCAAGGCCTATGTCTGGTAAGCAGCACCAGCCTATCGTGGGGTTCTAAGATCTGGAATCCTGGGAGGGAGAGATGGGGG
Source organism: Felis catus (assembly GCF_018350175.1). NCBI lineage: Eukaryota > Metazoa > Chordata > Mammalia > Carnivora > Felidae > Felis > Felis catus. The sequence continues at coordinate 119,243,830 of NC_058373.1, forward strand.
TGGGGGGCAAGTGCTATGCTTAGGAAGGGACAGAATAGGCTGCCCAGTGCCCAGGTGCCGGGGAACCTGACTTGAAGAAGCCTTCTGCAGGCCTGGTGCCCGGCTGCTGGTCTGTAGCCCCATCCCCTGGCTTCCCTCCCGCTGCCCCAGCCCCAGCCCCTGGGACTCGCGTGACTGTGGTGTGTGAAGTAAGGCTTTCTGCTCGTCCTTAATTCTGGCCTCTCTCTATCTTTGCTGTTTTCAGTTCAAGATGGCTTTCCCAGGCGCTTTTCTAAACCCGAATACCAACAATTCTTTTTAGGGATGCACAAAAAGTCGCTGGAGGCCGCAGCGGAGTCGGGGAGGAAGCCCGAGGTGGAGCGCCAGGCCCTGCCCAAACTCGACAAGATGGAGCCGGAGGAGCGGGGCCCCGACCCTCCAGCGGCCATGTCCCAGGAGGAACTGAGGGAGAACAGCATTGCAGCGCTCCGAGCCAGAGCTCAGGAGCACAGCACCAAAGTGCTGGGGACTGTGTCTGGGCCTGACAGCCTGGCCCGGAATACCGAGGAGCCAGAGGAGGAGGACGCCATGGAAGAAGACAGGCCAGCGGAGAAGCTGAGTCCACCACAGCTTGAGGACATGGCTTAGGTCAAGGGCACGCAGCTACCGGAGCCCCAGGACTCTGCTCCCTTCGGGGCCTGTGGTGTCGGGAGGTGTTCTCTGAGGCAGGGCCCGGGCCTGGCCTCTGCCCCCCTCCCCCGGCCCCACAGGCCCTCCATGACCCCCGGGGTGACTTCAGGCACAACTCAGTTCTGGCCGAGGCTTTGGGCCACGCGGAGACACCCCCTATCTGGTCTTGACCTCTCCAGCATCCTCCCCTTCACCCCAACAGCCCTGCCTCAGAAGCTTTCTTGCTGTCCCAAACCACCCCTTCAAGCCGCTTTCACTCAATCCCTTGGCGACTCTCCCTGCCCAAATCCACCCCTTACTCTCTGTTCTCGCGCGTGAAAGAGCCTTCCCTTCCCAGCTCTACACCCGCTACGGATTCTGCTCTGGCCGGGTCCAAAGCCCACTGCTGCAGACTCATTGCCTGCCACAGCGGTGACGGGGATTGAGGACCCGCACTCTGGCACCAACGTCCTGAGCCCCCCAGTCTTCAGTAAAACTGCGCTCGCCAGCCTATTCCTTCCTGAGGGCCCGGGCCTGGGCCTCTGCGGTGTGGATGTGCTGCCCCGCAGGCCCAGCTACAACCTCTGCCCATGGTCCAGGTTAAACTTGGAAGGTCTCAGCCTGAGCCCCTCGGCCACCCTCTGTCTCATGCCCTCCACAGTCACCCTTAGGAACCTGCCGGCCCTCTCCACACCCAGCCCGCCCCACCGTTCCCCCCCAGCATGGGTCCCAGCACCGCACGGGGCCATGTACAATATCTGTAGAGTCCTGGGCCTGGGCCCTGCAGCCAGGGGGTACACGTCACAAATGCTGTGGTCATGGCACTGTTGGGGAGGCCGAACTCTTACCCGGAGCCCTGGGGCCTGCGTTCTGAAGCATCCTGACCCCCCTGGTGTGATGCCTGTGACCCTGACTTGCCATGCAAGACACCCTTCTAGAGCTTCTTGCAATTTATCGGTTCGCATGTGTCCTGCCTTGGAGCACCCCAATCCAGCTGTAAAATGAACCCATAAGAAGCCACAGATCTCGACTCCACTTGATCCAGACCATCCTCGGGAGGCCAAGCTTGGAGGGGGCCTGGGGCTATTATAGGCATCAAGGAGTGGTCACCAGAAGGGTGAGAAAGAGAAAGGGCTCAAAGGAGAGCAAAGCAGGAGCCGGTGTTCAACTCAAACCATGCCCGGTGTATGCGTGTTGTCTGCCCGCTAGAATAGGAGGGACATAGTGACCGTGTAGGAATAGGTGACAGGGTGCTTCTTCCTGTCTGCGGATGAGAGGAACTGTCCGTACGGGTGGCCTCCCTGCAGCTGCCCCCGGGGCCAGACGCAGGTCTCCCTCACCCCCCTGACATTTCCCTCTGCCATGCCACCCACCCTTGCAGGGAATACCTCGCAAGAGGAAGGTCTGAGACAGTGAGTTGGGGTTTTAATTCCGTATCAACAGTTGATTTCTTCCTCATCCCGTTCATGGAACTCCCCCCTCTTCTTCTTCTTGTCTTTGTCCCCAGTTGGTTTGAAGTGTTAGACTGTAGCCCCTGCCGTGTAAATACTGTACATAGAGTGGGAAGAAAGAAACTTGATATTGAGGTGTTCGAAATACGGAACTGTAATAACTTCTAGCTCTTCCAAACCTGTGATTTCTGTGCCATTTTCTGTAAAGACACAAGTAAGAATAAAATTGATGTAAAAACGTCAGGGGAGGAGGGATCCAGGAATCCTCGATGGGTGAGGATGGTGTATGTACGTATGGGTAGCATAAAAAGTAAATCCATGAAGGCATTTTTAAATCAAAATTACCAGATTCCTCTTTTGAAAGTACTCCAGCCGCACTGGCACCGTGGCCTGCCTTTCTCCACTGAGCGGACGCCACCTTTCAGGGGCACTTGTCACCGTGATTTGGGACCCTCCTCCACTGCAGACACACCTGAAATATCCCAATCCCGCCTTGCCCCCCACCCCCACCAGAGTACCGACTCCCTCCTTTTGTGTACATGTGTGCACTCTTAAGATCTTGCCTACAACCCAAACACGACGCCAACGTGTGGGAAAGGCAGCGGTCTCTAGAAGTAAAAGTCAAACAAACCTGAGCTAAATCCTGTTAAAGAGACAGGAAGTAAACGTGGGAAAGGACTGCATGAAATTGCCTGCAGACACCTGCTCCACGATGTGCTGGCTGGAATTGCAAGCTGAGGGAGAGGAGGGAGCCGGCCGCATAGCTTCTCTTTGAGCTTTCGGCTTCAGAAATCTCATAAGACTGTTTCAAATTGCCTCAGATGTGGAACTCCCTCCCAGAAGAGATTTTCCTGGCAGGCCGTCGTCAAAGGAGAATGACAGGGAGCCAGTAGTCCCCGCACCTTCTCTTGGGAGTGGGTATAATCCTCCCGGACCCCGATCCTTGAGGGCACATGTGGGAAATCTCCAACTGCGATGTGGTGAAGGGAAAGATCCAAGAGCCTGGCTTCAAGTCCTGCCCGCACAGGCTCCCCTGGGCCTTTTCTGAGAAAGTCAGGTCCCTGTAGGGCTCACTGTGGCCCCTTGGCCTAGGAATGCCCTTCTTCCACCCTGCCCGCCCCCACCATTCCAGGAGAGGCACTGTCACTTACCCCACAAGCCCCCTCCTCCCCAGAGCCTTCCTGATCCTCCAGGGAGAGTTTATAGGAGAGTTCTTTCCTAGCACTTGAACACGCCTAGACATCCCTCCATTACGGTATCGTGTGTAATTTCGTGTAATCTTTTGTTTTCAAGTCTATCTTCCTCACAAGACTGATTTCTTCAAGGGTGGGGATTATATCCTGTTCATCTTTTAACCCCAGGAACCATCAAAGGGCCTGACAATCTATCGTTGAATGCACGGATGAATGTTCGCCCTCTAACTCATCCATTTATTCAATCATTTAAAAACATTTATTGAGAATCTCCTGAGTACCAGGCAGTGGGGCAAGGCGGTAGGGATATGGTGGCGGCCAGAGCAGTCTTATTTGGAGGGAAAGAGAGATAGAATTCAAGGAATCACAGTAATAAGTCGAACACAGAACTGCCAATGTTCTAAGGCCTTGGAGGCGTGAGATAGGGGGCCATGAAAGCATATCTGTGGGACTTGAGTCAAGGTGTTGACCTCTGTGCCTCTCTCCTGGGACTGATAATGTCTGTCCCTCCAATGTCATAGTGTTGTGAGGAAGCAGCAAGGAAACTGGCAAAGGTGCCACACGAGCACAGGGGAAGGGGGGGGGGCACACCCACATAGTCTTCTTAAGCCCAGGGGCCAACCTTGGCAGCTGCCCCCCGCCCCCACTCGGTTAGATCCGGGGGACAACTGGGATGCTCAGAGATTTGGGAGATGACAACCGCCCCAGGGGGTTGCCTTAGGAAGAGGCATGCTGCTTTCTGCAGAGGGACCCGTAGACAAACCCACAGGCAATCAGTGAAGGGAGAGGTGGGGACACTGCGGAGAGAAAGCAAGGACCAGGAAAGGAAGGGCTTGGACAGCCAGGGGCTGAACGAAGGGAAATCCTGCTCAGTGCCGACTGCGATCCTGGGAGGGACTTTTCCCCAAGGATCCTGCAACCCAGCACCTGGAAGAAAGACTTTTTTGCAGGCTTCCCAGGCCCAACAGGCTACCCACAGAGGGCTGCATGTGCCAGGAAGAGTCTGGCAGGGATAGATGAGGAGTCTGGCTGGTGGCAGGAGGTCGGACGGACCTCTGGGGCCTGGTCCATCCAGCTTCCTCTGTCTCCTGAACCCCCAGATCACCAGGGGCCTTGGAGTCTTCCTTCTGCTCCCACCAGAGCTGCAGGGCCCTCTCCTCCCCGACTGTCCTGGGGACCTGGGGGCATGGCACCTGGGTCATCAGCTGTAGCAAAGGTACGCATACAAATGGCAGATGTGAATCATCGGGGAACCTGGCGACGGGTTTATGGGAACTCTCTGTGCTATCGTCACCATTTTTCTATAAATCTAAAATTATTGCAAAAAAAATTAAGTTTATTAACAAACAAACAAACAAACAAACAAAATAAAAACTATGGGGCACCGGGGTGGCTCAGTCGGTTGAACATCCAACTCTTGATTTCGGTTCAGGTCATGATCTCACAGTCGTGAGATCGAGCCCGGAGTCCAGCTCTGCGCTGACAGCACAGAGCCTGCTTGGGATTCTCTCTCTCTCCCTCTCTCTCTCTCTGCCCCTCGCTTGTGCTTGCACTCTTTCACTCTGTCTCTCAAAGTAAATAAATGAACATGAAAAATGAAATTTTTTAAAGACCAACTAGCTTGTTTTCTAGAGGGAAAACAACAGATGGCTCCTTTGGGTTAGAACAGGTACAGGGGTGCCCCTTTCCCTCTCTCTGCCCCAGGGTTCTGCTTGCCGAGTTGTCCCCGTCCCTGATCTCCCCAAGATCACTCAGACACCCAAGACCCACCCTCTGGGGAGCTGAAACTGAGTCAAGAGCCACTAGCCCCAAATCGTCCTGTCTCCTGTTGCTTCCTCAACTCAGGCAGCAATGACATCTCTGGGTTGTCACAGCTGAGCGGGCCCAGCAGTGATCTGCTCACTTCTCACTCAGATCGATCCCTTCCAAGGCTGACTCTTCTCAGTGGGCCTCAGCCTCCTCCTCCCTGGCCTACGCCCAGCCTCTGAGGCAAGGCCCCCTCCGCTTTACCTGCGAGGCTCCGCTCCCAATTTGGATCTCAGAGAGTTTGACCCGGGAAGGGGACGGGGAGTGATGAGGTGGCCTCCTGTTGAGCTGCAGAATGGCACAAGGTGTCCCGTGTGCCCACACAGGTTGGTATTCGCCTCGCAGCCTCGCTTGGTGCTCAGGAGGCCAGAGAAAAAAAGGGTTGACCAGGGTGAACTCAGATGGGAGACGCAAGAAGAGGAGAAGTTCACCTATTTCCTCCTCACAGCTCCCGTGAAGCGGAACCAGAGCGGCGCTTACCTGCCCGGAAGTAGAAACAAAGGGTTAAAAGCCAACTCTGGGCTCCGCCAACAGAACTTCGCCGGTGAGATGACGACCCAGGAATCTGATCGATGCGCACGTTCATGAACAAGATGTTAAGACAAGTGCTGAGCTGAACGGCAATGGGTACAGGAGAATGTTCGAGGACAAGCACGCCCTCTGACAAGAGCGCCACTTTCTCCTCCTCACACGCTTCTGTCTTCCGTGATGTCCTGTGAGCCGTCCAGCTGAGGATTCCAGGAGCAAGAGCCCAGGAAGAGAGGAGCAGAGTAGCACAAAAGGCAGGAAGTGACTCTTGCTGGAGCCGGGCGGACAGCCCTCCTCCTCGCGGGGATCACTCCTGTCTGTCTGCCCAGGGAGACAGCCCCTGGAGCAGAGTGCCAGCTAAAGACAGGAAGAACACCAAGGTGGATCCAGGACACCCGAGTTGAAGTGCAGCCTCTGCTATTCTCTTAACTTCTTCAACACTAGCGCGCTCGTCTACAAACCTGGAGTCAGATCAGGACCTCGCCGGGATGGTGTGAAGGGCCAAGGGGTCGGTGAGATTGTAATGCAACCCAAGTTCCTCTGCCTGATGCGCAGCCAAGACCATCCCGCAGCCTGGAACGTGCAGCAAGAAAAGTATCCATTTCCAAGGCAGGCCCCTCCTCCAAAGGAGGAAATTCAGGGAAATTTACAGGCAAATGAGAAAGGTCTGGGTAAAAAGTTGCAGTTGGGGGGTAGTCCCATTTACCTGTTAGTTACTGGTTTCAAAATGGTGTGCACTAAACTCTTATTTCTTCTCTTATTGAGTTTCTATTTAAAAAAAATTTTTCCCAGGGCACCTGGGTGCCTCAGTTGGTAAAGCGTCCGACTTCGTCTCAGGTCATGATCTCGCAGTTTGTGAGTTCGAGCCCCACATTGGGCTCTGTGCTGACAGCTCAGAGCCTGGAGCCTGCTTCCGATTCTGTGTCGCCCTCTCTCTCTGCCCCTCCCCCACTCATGCTCTATCTCTCTCTCAAAAATAAACGTTAAAAAAAATTTTCCCACCTGCTACCCTTTTTTGGGTGTGGGGGACTTTGACTAGCTTCTTGAGTTGAACACCTATTCATCTTTAATCTTCTTTATTAATAGACACTTAAAATGATACATTTCCAAGTTTTATTGTAGTCGCACCCCCAAAAGACTGTAGAGCTTTCATTATTTTCAGTTTTACGTATTTACCAAATTGATTTTTTTTCACTTCTGGATATTTTAAATGTTTAAAAATTTTCCAAGCATATGGGATTTTTCTGGGGGAAGACATTATCCCTGTTATTGACTTCTAATTTTATTATATTGTGATCAGAGATCATTATTTTCATCCTCTGGATATTTTGGCATATGTTGAGACTAGGTTTAGGTTAATATGTGGCTAATTTTTGTAAATACTCCATGTGCGATTGAACAATGTTTTCTCCAACTTCGAAGTGCAGTGCTTGGTATAACTGTTAGTTGAGCTGTTCAAATATTATATATCGCGATTTGTTTTCTGTTTTGATTATGGAGAGAAAGGCATTAAGAACCTTCCATTCTGTGGCTTTGCCAATTTCTCCTTGCAATTCTGTTTGTCGCATTTGCTGACTCACGGTATTTTGCTTGTGCGTTCTGTAAGTTAATGTGACAGCTTGTCTCTCTTTTTCTGTGAGAATACTTGCATTGTTTAAGTGTTCTTTCCGTTTTTCCAGCCCTCAGCTTGGGTCTGGTCTCCTGTCCCTGCATATTTAAAATGCAAGTTGCTCTCTCCTGTCACCTGCTGACCCCACACCCCCATCGCTGTTCTGGCTCTCACACCTGGGATTTCCCTTTCTGGCTGCCCACTTCATTCGTGCATCAGACTTGTTTTTGATGGATATAGTCGTGTCTAGGTGTTCCTAATCAGACATTTCCCCACCAGTCTAGTCCACCATTTTCCCTCGTAAACTGTCAAGGGAAGTACAATGTGAATAATGTGGTTACCTCTGAAGCCTGTGGCTTTTGTGCATATCCTTCCCCACTGCTGGTGGTCACTGCCCCACCCAGGTCTCCGGTGGGATACTTTCCCCAGTCCCAACACTGAGCTACCTGCTTGGGTTTGTTTCACTCAGTTCTTGTCAGCCTCCGCCTACCACTGACATCTTTCTCTCCATCTCTGTATTCAGAAACGTCAAGGAAGCATTGGAGGAGCAAGTGATATGTGGTGTTTGCTTAGGCAGAGCAACCATGAGACCATGAAATGTATTTTCTTCCAGGCTTCAGTTCTGACTGTTAGCAGTTATGGTGGAAACAGGCTTATTCTCCCAAGGGCACACAGGCCATATATCTGGTATGATAGGTAGTTGGGTAGCAGTGAGGGAGGACTTCCTCTTTTAGTAGTTGTTTTTCACTGAATTTTGAAATGCTAATTGTGATTCTTAAATTTTATTTATTTAAGGGGCACCTGACCTCTTAAAGCGTCCGACTTCGCCTCAGGTCATGCTCTCACAGTTTGTGAGTTCGAGCCCCGCATCGGGCTCTGTGCTGACAGCTCAGAGCCTGGAGCCTGCTTCGGATTCTGTCTCATTCTCTCTCTGCCCCTCCCCCACTTGTGCTCTGTCTCTCAAAAATAAATAAAAATGTAAAAAAATTAAAAATAAAAAAAATTATTTACTTAAAATATTTTTTCATTTTTGTTAACATTTTTTTTCATGTTTATTTATTTTTGAGAAAGAGAGACAGAGAGACAGAGTGGGAGCAGGAGAGGGGCAGTAGGAGAGGAAGACACAGAATCCAAAGCAGGCTCCAGGCTCTGAGCTATCAGCACAGAGCCTGACACGGGGCTCAAACCCATGAACCGGGAGATCATGACCTGAATGGAAGTTGGCCACCAAACTGGGTGACAGCCACCCAGGCACCCCAGATTTCTAAATTTTAAAGTGGACAGTTTACTACACTGCCTTATTAGTCTTTTTTTAAAGTTTATTTATTCATTTTGAGAGCGAGTGAGGGAGGGGCAGAGAGAGAGGGAGAGAGAGAATCCCAGTCAGGCTCCATACCGTCAGGGCAGAGCCCCATGCGGGGCTCAAACTCGCGAACCATGAGATCGTGACCTGAGCCAAAGTCAGACACCTAACCGACTGACCCACCCAGGTGCCCCTTATTCTCTATATACATATTTTTGCAATTTTTTCCTAAACCATTCGAGAGCAAATCGAGGATGTGATGCGCCATTGTTTCCTTAAAGTGAAGATACCCTCCCACCTAACCACTACACAACCAATAAAATCAAGAAATTGACAATGACTCAATACTTCATCTAATCCACAGAATGCTGATTTTCCAATAATGAACGCCCTTTATAAGTGGTGGATTGTGTCCAGGACCACACATTGGATTTAGTTGCCAAGCCTGTAGTTTCCTTCCGTCGGGAACAGTTCTCAGTCTTTCCTTGATTTCTCTGACCTTGACATTTTTGAAGATTTCAGGCGAGTTTCTTTATGGCAGACCCTCAGTTTGAGTTTGTCTCGTATTTCCTCACAATTAGGTTGCATAACCTGAATCTAATCACAAGGAATTATCAGTCGCGGATCCACCACAGCCCCTTCCCAGCTCGGCTTGTCCCGCCAACCTCCACCTGGGGGCCCTGAACGGGCGGGGTGGTGAGCAGCCTGCTTACAAGTCCGCCCTGAACCTCAGTCACGCATGCTCGGCTGTACATGGGCCTGGCGTCCTGCCCTTCAGATGTGACCACGCACAGTACGCAGAGTAAGGCAGCGCCTCGGGGCACAAGCTACAGGTTGAGGTGCCACGAGGGCCCTGGGAAGGCTTGGCAGGATGGACTGTCCCCTTATCCGGTAGACCTCTGTGGAGCACTAATTTATTTTTATGGAGCACACACATTTACCGTGTGCCGGTGATGTTAACGAACAGAGTGGACACAGCCCCTCCCTGCCCTCGTGGACTTTATATTCCAGTGGGCGGGGAACGGGAAAGACAGAGAAGTAGGTCAGGCTTCCCTGAAGAAGGGGGCTCAGTTGGTTAGACCTTTACGGAGAGCATCCCACCACCGAGGCTCTTTGTCAGCTCCCTTCTTGGTGACCAGGCCTGCTTCTGCCAGGACAGCCAGGGTGGGGTTAGGGGTGGTTTGGGGCTGGCGTCTGGATGGGCAAGGCCAGGCGTAGGGGGGGCCAAGCCCCCTGCACAGGTGCTTTAGGAGGCAGCGTGGAAGGAAAGGCCAGGCTTCAGCCTCCACCGCCTGCCCTCCTACCCCTCCAGCCTCCTCCGTCCTGCCTGGCTGCTGGGTGGGTACAGCCTCCAGACTTTCCCTGACAGAAGCAGCTGGTGGCCTTTCTGCATCTCAACCTGCCTGGCTTGGACCTGGAGTGCCGTGTGGGAATTTTCCAGAACCGGCTCCACTGCCGGCTGTCACGCCAGATCCAGAGCGAGAGATGGCTTCGGCACCACGTCCCGCTGGGGAGCAACAGTCAGAGCCAACTCTGGAGCTAGAACGAACTCCAGTACCAGCTCCGGAGCTAGCCCTGGCTTCAAGGCCAGATCCAGCGGTAGTTCTACCACCAGCTCCAGAGCTACAATCCGCCTCAGTGCCCGCGCTAGGGTTGGTCGGCTCCAGATCCAGTGCCATCTGCCAAACAGTGTCGGCTCCAAGGCTAGACCCTACACCAGCTCCGTTGCCAGCACCAGTCCTAGCACCGGCACCAGGCCTGGTTCCAGAGCTAAAAACAGCTCTGCCCCCTACTCCAACACCAGCTCTAGAGCTATAGCTAAAACCGGCACCAGCTCCAGAACCTACTTTCAAGCGACAGCCACACTGAGTGTCAGCTTCAGAGCTAGAGTAAAGCTTCAGCACCACGGCCACAACCAGTCTCGACCTAGAGCCAGCTCCAGCAGGCGAGCCATTGACTAGACGGAGCTGGCCCCAGCTCCCGCTCTACCAACCAGAGCCAGAGCAGGGGCCTGCTGTAGGGCTGGAGCCAGCCTCAGAGGTGGAGCCAGTCGCTGGACCAGCTCTAGCATCAGCCGCAGGACCGTATCCGGCTGGAGCTCCGACTCCACCGCCACTTACAAACCCGGAGCCGGTGCCCGCTCGAGCTAGAAGGTGCTGCGGCACCAAACCCGGTGCTGGAGTCAGTGCTAGGTCCAGAGCTAGTGGCTCTGACATCAGAGCCAGAGCTGGAACCAGCTCTAGGGTTTCCTTTGGCCGTTTGGGCATATTTAAGACAGATGGGTTAAAGCCTTTGTGTAGGAAGACCAATACCTGGGCTTCTGTCCTTCTCCCCATTTTGAATGGGCCATAGGTCTGTTTCTTTGGAGAATCTGTTTCTGTTGGAAATTGGGTATTTCAATGTTATAATACGGTAACTGGAAACCAGTTCCTTTCCCTAGAGTTTGCTGTTTTTTTTTTTTTTTTAATATATGAAATTTATTGTCAAATTGGTTTCCATACAACACCCAGTGCTCATCCCAAAAGGTGCCCTCCTCAATACCCATTACCCACCCTCCCCTCCCTCCCACCCCCCATCAACCCTCAGTTTGTTCTCAGTTTTTAACAGTCTCTTCTGCTTTGGCTCTCTCCCACTCTAACCTCTTTTTTTTTTTTTCTTCCCCTCCCCCATGGGTTTCTGTTAAGTTTCTCAGGATCCACATAAGAGTGAAACCATATGGTATCTGTCTTTCGAGTTTGCTGTTTTTGATAACTAAAGGCCGCAGCCATCTTTTCGGGGACCTTCTCAAGCTAGTTTCGCAAAGACTGTCATCCTTGTCATGTGTGGTCGCTTGAAGTCTCTGTTCTGCTAGTATTTGACAGAGATCTCCTTGAATACCAGGAGCCCAAACAAAACCTACATGTCTCCCAGTCTTTACAGACCAGCTCTGTGCTGGGGCACTCTTCAACACTGGGCCAATTTAGCTCCTTTAACTCTGCCTTAGTCTTTACTTCCTGCTTGGACTGAGCCCAGAGACCAGCCAGAGGCGAAAGCTCAGAGTCTCTTCCAGTCTTTTCTGAGCACGCATCCTGTCCTGGCTGGGCATGTGGCTTTCTAAATTCCCTCCTACACAAGGTCGCTTTTGAACGCCCTAATTTCTCTCCCCAGCATTCTCTGCAGGCTTTAGGTGACCTGTTGTATGTCTTAACCATAACCTTTCGCTTCAGTTGGCTGCAGGCTTTGTGCACCTTACAAAGTTTTGGGGCAATGCTACTTTTCTGCCCAGTGAGTTCTGGGTCAGGCAAAAGAGAGACCAGCACCTTGTGCCAGTCTTTCTAGCCCCAGACAGGTTAGAATTTGGAAATAAGGTCTGCTCTGCTTTCTCTGGAACCAAGGACGAGGGTCTCACACAGGGAACACAGGCTACCCTCTTCAAAACTGCCATCAAACCCGGGAGATGAGGGCAGGGCGAGGAAAAACACTGCAAAACTTGCCTACCGCTTCTAGGTTATCTTTTTCACGATTCGGTGTTTGGTCGCTGTAAACCTCGGACTGTTTTCTGGTTCTGACAGTTTCAGCTTGTTTTTCGTTTCTTTGGAGGGATGGGTGTTTGGAGCTGCCTACTCAACTATTTTGCTCTCTCTTGATGGTGTCCTCTGATGCACCAAAGCTTTAATTTTTAAAAAGTCCCGTGTGTTTTTCTTTTGTTGCCTGTGCTTTGGGCATGTTTAAGAAACCATTGTCAGATCCAAGGTCATGAAGATTTCCCCACACCTCTAAGAGTTGTTCAGTCTTTGCTCCTAAAATTTTCATTCATTTTAACTTTTGCATCTGGTGTAAAAGGGTTCACTTCCATTCGTTGGCATGTGGATATCTAGTTTTCTAGCCCCATCTGTTGAAGAGACTGCTCTTCCCCACTGAATAGTCTTGGCACTCTTGACCAAAGTCACCTGACCGTAGATGTAAGGGTTTATCCCTGGATTTTGAATTCTATCCCAGTGAATGACCTCTCTCCATCCTAGTACTATGATGTTTCGATTACCGTAGCTTTGAAGTAATTTTTGAAATCTCGAAACCTGAGTACTCCAACTTTGTTCTTTTTCAAGATTGTCTTGCCTATTTGTGATCATTTGCAACACCATATGAATTTTAGGATCAGCTTTTCCATTTCTGCAAAAACAGGCCTTTGGGATTTTATTTTATTTTTTTTTTAATTTTTTTTCAACGTTTATTTATTTTGGGGACAGAGAGAGACACAGCATGAACAGGGGAGGGGCAGAGAGAGAGAGGGAGACACAGAATCGGAAACAGGCTCCAGGCTCTGAGCCATCAGCCCAGAGCCCGACATGGGGCTCGAACTCATGGACCATGAGATCATGACCTGAGCCGAAGTCGGACGCTTAACCGACTGAGCCACCCAGGTGCCCCCAAATGTAAACTTTAAAAAACGCAATTAGGTTTAAAAAGGGAGTTAATTCTGGGGTGCCTGGTTGGCTCAGTAGGTTAAGTGTTCAACTCTTGGTTTCTGCTCAGGTCATGATCTCATGGTTTGTGAGCCTGAGCCCCGCGTGGGTCTCCACACTGCTGGTGTAGAGCCTGCTTGGGATATTCTCTCTCTCTCTCTCTCTCTCTCTCTCTCAAAATAAATGAATAAACTTATACATGCAAAAACAAAAAAACAAAAAACCCCAAAGAACAAAAACAAAAAGTGACTTATTTCAGACAATATTAAGCGTCTGCAGTGCCTGGGTGGCTCAGTCAGTTAAGCATCCGGCTCTTGGTTTCAGCTCAAGGTCATGATCTCAGTTTGTGAGATGGAGCCCTCTGCACTGTTAGCAGAGCCTGCCTGGGATTCTCTCTCTCTCTCTGCCTCTCAAAATAAATAAACATTAAAAAAAATTAAGTGATGAACACTACAAGAAATAGAGAGATCTGGCAAAAATTATGAATGTGCTGCCCTGACAACTCAACATTGGGGAACATTGTTCTAGAATAAGGACTTTGGGCTCAATCATTTTCCATATCAAAATTTTGCGCTCTCTGGGTTTTGTCTGTTCTCCCTGGCTGTTGCTGTTTCCTACCAAAGATTATTTTTGAAAAATCTCCGCCTTATTTTAGCTGACTGAGGGGAAAGAGATTTAGTTGTACTTGGGTTAAGACAAGAACAGAAGGGCCCTAGAGGTTATAGGTACAACCAGCAAAGGGAAAGTGGAGATACGGGGTGAAGTGAAAAACCAGGCACAGAAGGTTCCAGTACTGTGGAGAGTGCTACTTCCTTCCCACCCAGCTCCCAAATACAAGGCTGTGGATTCAATTTAAAGGTCATCCTACAATGGAGAGGAAAGAGAAGGGAGAAAGCTCCAATTTTTAAGAAATGTTTATCTTTTCTTTTTAAAAAAGTTATAAAATTCAAGTGGTTGATTAAAGTTAAAAATCTATTGCCACAAAATTTAATGGATTTAAAAGATTTCCGGATCTCTGGACTTTAAGCCCAATATTCTCTCCACATTGATCCTACATTTCTCATAGATCTCACACTTTCAGGTTTTTCTTTAGAAAACACAATCTGAGGTCATTTGTAAGCGATCAGCACTTGGGAGTGCAGGGAGCTCTGGCTGAGGCAGCTGGGGGGCCTGGCAGGACTGGGTGCCCCATTGGGAGCCACACCCTCGCTGCCAGCGCTCCCTGCACAGGACCTGTGAGGCGGGCCAGGAGTCTCCCTTGCCCTGCAGGCCTCCTGGTCTCTCCAGGAGGATGCCGATCTGCCCTGAGCTTGGCACTTCGTCCAGTGGCCAGCCACACCCTTGGCTTCATTCCACTTTGATTCTGGTCAGTTCCCATCTTCCTTCTCCACAGAGTTTCAGAACCAAGGAGTGAAACTGCAAGAGACCGCCACCACGCATGGATCAGGCTGGCCCGGCCACAACAAGAGGAGGCCATCCATTCCCTGCCCTCTCTGCTGCCCCCGCTCCCCATTTTGAAGGGCCCCTGGCCAGGCCCAGCCTTTGGGCTCTTCCTCCTCCTTAAGCCATCTCTGTGAGCTTGGGTACCTTCTCAAGGCTGCGCCGATGTCCCACACTGATGAACGTCATGCCCAGCTGCTGGCCAATGCGGTAGAGCTCACTCTCCACCTCCTCAGTCAGGGCGCTGGTGGCTTCATCAAGCACTGAGGGCAGAAGCCGGAGGGAAGAGATAGGGTCCTGCCCCTGCCCACCTCTGCTTCTCCAAACCGCACTTACCTCTGGCTGGGACCAGGGGAAGGCTAACGGCCGCTCTGGCTTACAGGAGTCCTGCCATAGGGAGAGCATGGCCAAAAGAGCAGAGGGCGAGGCTCTACCTGGGAAGCCTTCTACCAGTGGCAGGACAAAATCCCCCCTCTTCCTGTAATAAGCACCAGCTCCGCCTAGAACCGCTCAAAGCAGGGATTCTTAGTTCCCCCCAAGATGTCAGTCCCTGAAGAAGTTCACACCTGCCGTCCCTCTCCAGGCAGAGCTGGGGGGAGGAATGTGGCCCCCTTATGGACCGCAGAGCCCGGGGGCATAAAATCACACGCTCTTTCAAGGCTGGCTCCGGCTGCCGCAATGGCAGAATGCTTAGGAACTGGTGGCACATCCAGAGCCGCCCTGAGGATTCCAAGAGCACCCTGCTGCCTCATGGGCAGAGCCCGGCCATCCTGTCCTGCAGGGACAGAGATGCCCAGTCATGCACAGGGGTGCTCTCCTACCCACGTGAACGCCTCCTCAATTACACACGAACACACACGCACAGACACCTCTGTGAGCACACGGCACCTGGCACGCACACCTGTGGGGCAGGCCTCACCTGCGTACTTTGGCTGCAGGTAGAAGAGCCGGGCAAAGGACAGCCTCTGCATCTCTCCTGGGGACAGAACGTCGTACCTGAGGAGTGGGAACAAGAGCACCACTAGAGGAAGGAGGATATAGCCTGGCTGTTGCACAGAAGGTCAAGGCAAGAAGAGGTTCCCATGGCAGGAGCCAGCACCAAGACAGATGGACAGCACCCTCCTCCCTTCAACCACACTGCAGCCCTGCTGCCCCCGAGCTGAGGTCCCAACTCTGCTCCCGAGGCCATGAACATGCCCTTGATGGGCCAGCAAGTACCTGGAGCCCAGTCTTTGGGGGAGCTGGCTCTGGAGCACCCCAACTCCCTTCTTACCAGTTCCAATCGACCTGCTGGTCCAGACCCTCTGTCCTCGCCACCAAACTGGACTGTAACACACCCAGAGGGAACACTGTCCGTGGAAGGGCCCATCCCTGCTTCCTGTCACCCCACCCCACCCATCTCTGAGACAGAGCTCCATCCTCGCGGTGCACCACGGCAGGACGCCGTGAGAACCATCTGCCGCGGGCAGAGAGGAATACCTCGTTAACTGCACGGTTTAGATTTGCTGGAGCATGACGACAAGAAAAAGCAGACTTACTTGGTGTTTTCTTATCATTTTAAAATTCGCTCCAGAGAACGCACCCCCTTATTGCCTGTACATGCCCACAGCTCCTGTCGCCACTTTATACTCCACTCCCCTGATCCAGGCTCCGACTTCCAGTCCCAGGCCCAGGCCAGTCGGCTGGCTCTGCCGGACCAGCACTTGCGGTCGGTGCTACCAGGTGGGCCTGGACCTCAGGGTCCCTGCCCACACTCACCAGGCCTGCCAACTCCAAGAACCTCACGATCCTCTCATCGTCGGTAGAGCCTGCAACACAGAGAAGCTTTCCTCCAGAAGTCAGCTCCTTCTGGGTGGCCAGAAGAGATGGGGTACATCATGGAAGGGGGCAGAGTCGGGGGGGGCATCAGAATCTGGGCTAAGGCTCTACAGGGACAGGTTATGGCACTTAACCCAGAAGGGAAGGGCCAGGTGAAGGAAGTGATCTCTTCCCTTCCTCCAGTGGGCGTGTCTCCTCAAGCAGAGCAAGACAGAGCAAGACAGAGCAAGACAGAGCAAGAGGAGCTTGCAAAATCATAAGCCGTTGAAGAAGAAAACCAACCCGAAACCAGCAGCCTTGCTGGAGCCTCTGCCAAAAGGCACTGGCGAGGCCACAGCCAGGCAGAGTGGGGACAACTGACATGGGAGGACGTGTCTCAGCGAGGCTCAGCTCACCTGAGTCGGGGTAGATCTCCTTTAGGGGATATATCACCTGACAAAACAAAACCACACAGGCCTGAGATGAGGGCCAAAGAGAGGTGGGGCGGCACACAGCCCATCCTCCCTCAGAAACAGCCCCAGGAACCGCCAAGGCCAGCCTCCTCTCCACCTGAGGACGGCAAGGAACACCCGGGCCAAGAGTCCAGTGGGAGAGGTTGAGCCGGCAGATGGTGGGGCAGGGCCCCCAGAATCCAACCTGCCCCCAGGAGCCACTCTAATAGCCCAATCCATGGATGTGAATAGGAAGTTCTTAGGGCCAGGGCGCTGCTAGGCAGGGGCCATTTTATTACCCCACCTGCTGCCCCAGAACTCTCTAGCGCTGAGAACCGTCACACTGCCAGAAGCCTCAGTGAGGGCAGGGGTAGGAGTGGGCTCCACACTGACCTGCTCCCGAAGGGTCCCATCAGTGAAGAATGGCTTTTGTGGCAAGAACAGCACCCCATGGGGTCCAAAGTCCGTCAGCATCTGCACTGAGCCTGCAGAGCCCACAGAAACCTCCATTTTGAGATCTCTCAGACAGAGTAACTGCCTCTCACTTCCTTTCCTGACAAAAACACCTGGATTTTTACACACACACACACACACACACACACACACACACACACACGCACGCACACATCCCACCAGCTGGCTCAGAGGCAGGGAGGGCTGGTTCTTACCCCGTGTGCTTGTCCAGAGGCCGCCTAGAACCCGGAGCAAGGAGGTCTTGCCGGTGCCCGTGTTGCCCGTGATGAGCAGACTCTGACCTTCAGAGATCTTCAGGCTCAGATCCTTGATCAAGGGTTTGTTAGAGAAGGGGGCAGAGAGGGAGACCCGCTCGAGGAGAAAAGCTGTGTCCGTTGGTTCCGCAGCTGGCCAGTCTGGGGCCCTGTGATTAAGAGGAGAGGAGTGTGGGGAAGATAAGTAGTGTGTTTTGCCAGCGGGGAGGGTCTTGTCCTTGGTGGGGGGGGGGGTCTTACCTCTGAATAGAGGGGTGGTTATGGGCTAAACTACGTCCTCAAAATAACATGCTGAAGTCTCAACCCCTAGTGCCTCAGAGTGTAACTGCACTTGAAGATAAGGTATTTAAAGAAATGACTGCATTAAAATGAGGCCATTAGGATAGGGCTCTGATCTAATACAGCTGAGGTCATTTCAAGAAGGAGAGGGTCACCCGGGTGGCTCAGTCGGTTAAGCGTCCAACTTTGGCTCAGGTCAGGAACTCATGGTTTGTGAGTTCGAGCCCCACGTTGGGCTCTGTGCAGACAGCTCGCAGCCTACTTTGGATCCTCTGTCCCCCTCTCTTTTTGCCCTTCTCCTGCGTGCTCGCTCGCTCTCTCTCAAAAATAAACATTTAAAACAAAAAACAAAAAGAAAAGAAAAGGGAGAGGCTCACACACAGGGAAGAGGCCAGGAAAGGGCACAGGGAGAAGACAGATCTGCAAGCCAAGGAGAGAAGCCTCAGAAGAAACCAACCCAGGCAATAACCTGATCTGGGACTTCCAGTCTCCAGAACTGTGAGGAAATAAATGCTGGATAAGTCACCTGGTCTATGGTATCGTTAGGGCAGCCCTAGCAGACCAACAGAGGTAGGGCTGGGGGCACCTCCTTTATTCCAGGCTTCACAAAGCCCCACACGTGACTCCTTACCCCACTTGGTAGATGAGGAAACCAAGTCAGGTGGCTAAGTAACTCCCTCGGGGTCACAGGGCTGAAGCTGTCTAACTAGAAGACGAGCGGGTTTTCATAGCGCGTGTAACCAGGAGCTATGACAGGACGGGCATGGTGGTCATAAAAGGATCTGGAGCTGCTGGGTCTGCGCAGACACCCACCTCCCCCGGACAACAGCACCTCTGGTCTCCTGTGGTCACTGCCCATCTCCCCAGCCCGAGGCCCAGAGGTGCACGAAGCCTGAATTCTGAACAGGGCAACGGTTCAGGCTTTAGTCCCTAAGGAGAGAGTTGTGTGTAGTCCCTGGAATTCAGGCTGTTTCCATTTCTGAAAGCTTTCTCTGTGGCCACTGTTCAAGTACTTTCTGTGAACTGTGATTCTAATCCTCGCAAGCACCCTGAGAGGAAGGTTCAGTTACTGTTCCCCTTACAGAGATGAAGAAACTAAGACACAGAAGAACAGTTAAGTAAGTAGATCAGGAAAAGCGAGGACATGAAACAAACCCTCAGTTGCACAGAAAGGTCAGAAACATCACCGAGCATGCAAGGAGACACGAATAAAGACGTGTGGGTGTGAGCGAGGCAGGGGAACAAGCATGCCCTGAGGAAAGGGGTAGGTGGCGGGGCTCAGTGGGAGGGGTACCACTCAGACTCGTCTTGTTCTCACAGGCCCAAGCGGGTGTGCGCATTTGCTTCCGGCAGCTGAGGAAGTTGTGAATGAACGCAACAGATGCCAGAACAGCAACACTAACTGTGGACACGTGTAACGTGTCGGGCATGAGGCAGCGATCTCCTTCGTTTGCTCCGCACAGTTCTGCTGCACGGCTGGGCAAGAGCAGGGCTCCAGGGCGAACCCGAACTGGGCGCCCCCAGAGGTGCCTCCTCAACCGCTGTGCCACCCTGCCAGGCCGGCACCCACCTGTCCATGTCCCACTCGCTCTCATCCAGGATCTCACCACCGTGCGACTTCGGGGACATGTCCAGAAGGGTCTCCTCAAGTTCCCCGATCCTGGGCAAGAAATGAAAATCTGAGGAGGGTCTGAAGGCCCAGGTGAAGGTCTTAGTCTCCCTCTCTCACACCCACTAGCATCTGGTTTTTCTGTTCCTTTTTTTCCTGCAGCTACTTCTCCAAGTGGCACATGCTCTGCTCAGGACGTGGGGAGGGGCCTGACGCGGCCTCACCTGTGCGTGTAACCAGCCACGTCTGAGAGGGTGCTGGAGAGGTCGATGAGCCGGGTGAAGCAGCTGATGAGGTAAATGCACACAAAGGCATTCTGCACAGGACAGGGAGCACTGATCAACGGCCTGGACTCTGAGGTCCTGGGCACTTGGCTGAAGGGGATGGCATGAGGGGTCAGCGGGGGGGGGGGAGGATTCTCACCTTGCTGACCACGGTGCTGAGCTCTGTGGGGCTCAGGTCTCCATAGACACCACTGAAAATAGGGATTGCGATCACAATGTAACTCAGGATGCTGCCCAGATAGTCAAATGTGTTGATGCCGACTGTAGAAGACAGAAACACCCAGGATGAGAGACGCAGGAACCATTCATGCGCTCTGAGGGAGGAAGAGCCAAGCAGGGCCAAGCTATTCCCTGGATCCTCAATCTCCCGAAGGTACTCATGGCAAAGGGAGTGGCTCCTTGTGGTTAATTCCTTCATCAGAGCAAAGTGATTCGTGCAGAGAAAGCAGGGAAGTGTGGGAAGGGAAGGGGACTATCCCAATCCTGTGGCTCCTGCCTCCAGGGGCTCCCTCCACTTACTGTACAGCCACAGCTCCTTGGACATCAGCTCCCTCTGGGTCTGAAGGAGTCTCTGCAGCCTGCGGTCTGTCCTCATGTGCTCCACGTGCCCAGCTCTGGCGAGAAAGGCTGGGGTGTCCATGGGGCCTGGAGAGCCTTATTCCAGGCCAGGGGACCCCTCCATCCCTCATCACATTATCACATGCTCCTTTAGGGACCAAGACCGTTCAAATAGTCTTCACCTCAGACCCTTCCTGCTACTAGCACCCATTCATTGCCTTGTTTTCTCAACACAGTGTTGTCTGCAGAAAGAACATGAACTCTAGATTGGGCAGAGCTGGTTCAAATCTTGGCTCTGGCCAATTACTAGCTGGGTGACGCTGATAAGTTACTTAAGCCTCAGAATCTCAGTTTCTTCTTCTATAAAATGGAGCTAATAGCACCTACATAACAAGTCAAAGTGAGAATTTCTAAACATAAAGCGCCAGGCATAAGAGGGGCCCTCAATAAATAACAGCTGTTATTGCTAAACAAATATACACGTAGCCGCTATGTGGCAGGCCCTGTGCTACTTAGCCAGTGAGATAAAGAAGTGGATAAAATAGTCCCTGTCCTTGAGCTCCCAGTTCAGGGGGGACAGGCAGACACTGCATTCTCCACCTGGCACGTGGAAAGTGTCAGAGGGACAGAGAAGCCATTGGAGGCCACCCAGAGCTCCAACAACCAACCTGCTTTCCTCTTGAGAGGCTGCAGAATCCAAAAACAACTTAGCACAGGCCCAGCCCTACCCACCACACAACCCAACCCCACCTTGCAGATTCCTAGTATCCTTGGCGCCCCCAAGTGGTGGCTGCTACAAACTTCAGCAGAGCTGGACAAGTGCAAAAGTCCCTGGGCAATGAGATCCAGATAATTCAATGGCAGCTTCCACCAACACCTCTGGGCCCTGAGCTATTAGTCCAAACAACGATTCCACAGGCCTCCAGGAGGCAAGGCCCAGGGACTTGCCCTGACTCTGAGGGAAGGAATGAAATTTCACAATGCTGCTGTCAGGAGACCAGGTGACTCTTTGTTCCACTTGAACAGTGTAAGAACCAGGTCTCCTGATCTCCTGAGGCTCCCTTCCCTTCTTTATGCTACAGAGACAAAGGATTGGCCTTTGACTCTTTGATCAGCCATCAGGCAGTGGCAGAAAGCCATTTTAAAGAGGGTAAGACAAAGGCAGAGGCAATGCCTTACAATCCTCACCGAGATGTGAAGCATTCACTCATTTCATTCTTTTTTTTTTTTCAACGTTTTTTATTTATTTTTGGGACAGAGAGAGACAGAGCATGAACGGGGGAGGGGCAGAGAGAGAGGGAGACACAGAATCGGAAACAGGCTCCAGGCTCCGAGCCGTCAGCCCAGAGCCTGACGCGGGGCTCGAACTCACGAACCGCGAGATCGTGACCTGGCTGAAGTCGGACGCTCAACCGACTGCGCCACCCTGGCGCCCCCACTCATTTCATTCTTAGAACAAATTTAGGCCCCACGTTAGGCCACTAGAAGGGACCAGCTTCAGAAGCAAAAATCCCTGGACATAAGGATGAGGCCGACAAGGTCAGTGAGAGATACGGGGATAGGGTCATAGCCAAATGGAAATACTCGGCCCCTAGGCTCAGTGATGGTAGGAGGGCTGTACAATTCGTCTTCCCTTCTCTGCCATCTCTTCTATCAGCTCTGATGAGGCAGAAGGGAACTATCCCCACCTGACTCACCTGAAGAAAGCAGCAGGCTCGGCATTGACCCGGATCTGCATGTGCTTGAACCTGCGCAGACCAAAGGGAAACGTGTGCTGACAGTGGCCAGTACTGGCCCCTCTCCTTTCGGAGGCCTGGACTAAGACCTCCCAAGAGGAACCCAGCTCCACCTCAAAACTGTGGCCGTCTTGGCGTAGCCCTTCCCTGAGCTGTCACAAGGCGGGAATCCCAGGACCTGTGTGGGGTGACAGACGCCCTGCAGACAGGGCAGCTCCTCAGCTCCCCAGAGGACAGGTGCATTCCTGCCCACACCACCGCCTCCCAGGGCCCAACTCCTTCAGGAGGGGGGGCCCGAGAAGCAAGAACAGGGCTGGATCCATCGGCTGAGCCAAACCAGGGAGGTTGGAACAGAAGCACATGAGAAGGCCAAGGGATGATGATGGCCAATCGGACACTGTTCTCGGTGCTTCTCACGTATAATCTCAGTAATGTTCCTCACCACCCTCTCTGCAGGCAACGGTATCAACCCTTTCAGAGATGGGATCACTGAAGTTTAGGGAGGTTCAAGACCTCACCCAAGAGCACCCAAGAGACATACCTGAAATCCCCCTCCAGCTTCTCCTGCTGCACCAGCTTTGCCACGATGGGCCCCATTAACATTTTGTTCACCACGGTTCCCAGAATGAAATACCCGAAGATGCTCATAGGCCCAAGCCAGCCTGTGCTGAAAAGCAGAGGGGTGGGGGTGGGGAGCGTGTGTGTGTGTGTGTGTGTGTGTGTGTGTGTGTGTGTGAGACACATTAGCTGCAGGGCTCAGCCCTGATTCTTGCTCACTTTCAGGCACCAGTTGTCCAGTTTCAGCCAGCAGTCCTGTGGGACCTCTGCTCCTGTGTGGGGGGGCATTTGCTACCTGATCTAGGAGGTCAGAGTACCAGGATCCCCGTGACACTGAAATGCCACATGTCTCAAGGGAGGACAGGGGGATGAGCACAGGACAGAGGAAGGCTTCCTGGGCTACAGGTAGGAGGGAAGGAAGGCCCTGACTTGGGAGAGTTTGTGTGAGTGAGGGACCTCGGGGGAAACACCTGGCTGGGGGGGGAGGAGAGGTGTCACCTTTGGAAGCACTGGTAGGTGTAGTAGAGGAGGGTGAAGGGCGAGATGATCAGTTTGCTAGCCATGCTGCTGAGCTGCCGGCAGAACCGTTCCACGTCCTGGCTGATGCGCTGGTCCCTGGAACCAACAACACAGAGCAACTGGACCAGGGAGCAGGGCAGAGGGTGGAGAGAGTGGAGACTGATTCCGGTTACCTCTCATCCTGACCTTGCCTTTCGGCACTGTCAGCTACGATCCCAGGGAAAGATGGACCCAGATAAGCACTGGTTTTCTTAGAGGCACCGAGACCCTCAGGAGCTTTAAATGGGGTTCTGAAGAGTGGCTTCTTGGGGTACCTCAGTTTACCCCTCAGGAAAAGTGGCAACTGAAAGGTCCAGTACCCAAGGGTCCTGAGCAGCACCAGAGAAAGACACGAGGGCAGATAAGCCGAGTTTCTGGATGAGCAGAAAAGCTATCCCGTCTATCTAGCTCCTCCCAATCCCTTCTGCAAGCCCGAGCCTCCCCCATTTTAACTATCTGGCTGCAGAAGCTTCATATGGGGTGAGCCATCGAGAAGCCTAGAAGAGAAAGAGGCAACAGGCATCCGAAGAATCTTTGCTGCAAAGCTCAGCTTAGGCTGAGGAAAGCAAGAAAGTGCCTGAGGGTGGTGGGTGGAGAGGGAATGAGTATGAGGAGGGACTCCTCAGGTCCCACTGCACCGCCGGGGGCCACACTGACTCCTATTTCCAATGAGAGACATGACCCTGGGCAAGTCACTTGCATTCTCTGGGCCTCAGTTTCCTCACCTGTGAAATAACAAGAGCGAACTCACACTGGAACCCTGGTCATGTGCCAGGTAGCGCATATGTGCACTCCATGAAAATCATCTGAGATATTCTTCAGGTAGGAACTGTCATCCTCATTTCCCAGAAAGGGGACCTGGGGCTCAGTGAACTAAGGCCTATAAACTGGGAGGGGACAGAATGAAGATCTAAATCTCACAAGGAATCCTAGGCAGCAGTAATTTTCTACTGCTGAAAATCCAAAAGCTGTTCTGCTCCCGAGGACACTTTCTTCGGATGGTGCCTGGTTTGGTTTGGAAATGCAGGATATAAAACGGACAAAAGGGAGCTGCTCCTATCTTTTAGCTCCCTATTCTCAGCCCTGCAGCCCCTCCAGGGAGCCTCCAGGGTCTCCTTCCCATAGGGTGCTTATCAACACTTGCACCTAACTGTGGATGAGCTCTCAGGGGCGTGCAGCAGGGACTCTCCAGGGCTGAGCCAGCCCGACAGGACCCTGCAGACGGTAGGGAGGACCGAGAGCGGGCGCCTACGGGTTATCGACGTCATCCCGCAGCACGTTGAGGGTGTAGTACACACGGCCCTGGAAGTAGAAGCGGTGAAGGTGCTCGGTGAGGTCCTTTCTCCAGCTCACATACAGCAGGTTGCAGGTGAACTGGTCAAAGCTCTTCAGCTGTGCAGCGGGGGAAGCAAGAGGAAGGGAGCGAGAGGGAGAGATGGCTTACTGCAAGCCTCAGCCAGAAGCTCAGGGCCGGCAGAAGCCTCTGCTGACCAGTCCCAGCCCACTCTGATTATTCTCTGTCCACTCAGCACTTCTGCTTGTTTCAAGTGTCAAGTCAGGGGATTCTTCCCTCCCTCCCGTGCGCATTCCTTCACGAAGCACTAAAGGGCTTATCGAAGCCAAGACAGTAATTGTTCTGTCTTCTGCTGAGAGCAGGTGAGCTTCTGGAGACTGGGAGGGTATTTCTATGCCATTTATGTTCTTACTTTTCTGTCCCCCAAAGCTTAGAACAGGGTTATGTACACACAGGTGTTTCCTTCCAGAAGACCCATCAAAAGTGCCCCAAGTGTGATGAGAAGTGACTTCCCCAAGAAAGCAGGTAGTACAGGCAGACAGAGCATCAGGCTTGAGCCCTGGCAGAGGCCTGACTCTCCCTGTTCACCACTGATGGAGCACTTACACGCTAAGCCTGAGGCAATGACAATGAGCTCAGTCTAGCAAGAAAACAATGACAAGGGTGTGAGGAGTATTACAGCAGAGGTTAACTCAAAGTATTAGTTAAGCAGAGAAGAGGGCAGGGTTTGGTGGACAAAACATGAAGGAGAATGCTAAGGAGGACTTGAAGGAGGTGACAACAGCAGAACCTTGAAAAGTGAGCAGGCATTAACCGAGGGAAGGGAAGAGAAGGAGGCCATCCTGCAGGAAAGCCGCAGGTGCAAGGGCTGGGAGGTGACATGGCGCCAGGCTGAACCATGGCCTCAGCCCCACAGAGAAGCAGCAGCCCCCTAGCTGCTGATCCCCAATTTCAAGTGCTCTGAGCTCCCTGAAGCAAGAGTCCTGGGAATGGAAGGGACAAGATCATTTCTGCTAAATACCGATTTAACCAGAACCTCCCAGCCTAGTCCTGGAAGCTTGAAACACCTGAGGAATTAGGCCAAACAGCAAGATCAATGCCCTGAACAGGGCTCTGAACTCCAGTTCCCAGAAAAGGGAGGGAACACCCCTCTCACAGCCTGCTTCCTGCTTCCTGGTGGCTAAGTCCCACTGGGCATTCTGCTTACACTAGGCTGGAGAAGAAGAGAAACACACGGAGAACACCTTACCATGGAGTTGAGAATGATGAGCACGACAGCCAGGAATGTCAGGGTCTTGAACCCATCCAAGTCTTTGTTTCCCAGGACCCCATAGTACTGACTTGGGATCAAGCCAACCTGGTAGATCACCAGTTGTTCTGGGGTGGGGAAAGGAGTCAGAAGTCAATGATGAAGGATGAGAAAACGAGAAGGGAGGCTTCCCCTTGAACACCCGCCTCATCAACTCTCCAGAGAGAAGGAACCCCAAAGCCCCCTCCAACCTGGGCTCACTCACTCACCCAGTAGGGCCACACACAAAAGGGTCAGGAACATCAAAGCATTCTGTGATGACCAAGAGGGAAACAAAACCTTCTGTATCTGCAGGAACCGCTGGAGAAATTGCAGATCTAATTTGGGCCTGAAGAAGAGACGCAGAGAGAAACCTAAGACAGCCATTAAGCCTCAGAGAGCAGTTACCAAATTTCTCTACATTGTTCTATGGAGGGGCCCAGGCCAGGCAGCAAGAATGTGAGGAATAGATGGGAGAGAAAGGAATTTCTGTAAGCTGGTAAAGGCTATAAACGGTTATTTACCAAAAATCTACAGCTAAAAAACAGTTAATGAAGAAACTTTAGCCACATCCTCTATACGGTCCCAAACATGACAAGAAAGCCCATCAAGGATTTTAAGGTTCTGGTTAGATCAATAAAGCAAGAAAAATAAATGAGGTAAAAGAATTAAAAGGGGAGAGATTAAATGGTCTTTATTTGCAGACAATGTGATCAATTACCCAACAAACAGCAAATCAATAGGCAAATGATGGAAATAAAAGGAGTTCAGCTAGATATAGGGTTAACATACAAATCTCAATAGTGTTCTATACCAACAATTACCAACTGGAAAATATAAAGAAAATAAGATGTCATTTACAAAAGAAAAGCCTTAAAAACAACTACAAAATATCCAGAAATTAACTTTTAAAAGGAGTGTATAAGACATTTTGGAAGAGGGGCGCCTGGGTGGCTCAGTCGCTTAAGCATCCGATTCTCGATTTCGGCTCGGGTCATGATCTCAACATTCATGAAATGGGAGTCCCTCGTCAGGCTCTGTGCTGACAGCGAGGAGCCCGTTGGGATTCTCTCTCCTTCTCTCTCTGTCCCTCCCCTGCTCGTGTGTCCAAGCACACGCTCTCAAAAATAATAAACATTAAAAAAAAAATACATTTTGAAAGAAAACAGAAAGCTCTGTCATAGGATGTGAAAGAAGACTTAGAGTTGGGATGACTTAACATTCTATAAAGATAGGGTGCCTGGGTGGCTCAGTTAAGCATCTGACTTCGGCTCAGGTCACGATCTTGTGGTTTGTGAGTTCAAGCCCCGTGTCAGGCTCTGTGCTGATAGCTCAGAGCCTGGAGCCAGCTTCAGATTCTGTGTCTCCCTAGCTCTCTGCCCCTCCCCTGCTCGTGCTCTCTCTCTCAAAAATAAACATTAAAAAAAATTTTTTTTTTAATTATATAAAGACCTCATTTCTTTTTTTTTTTTTTTAACGTTTATTTATTTTTGAAAGACAGAGAGACAGAGCGTGAGCAGGGGAGGGGCACAGAGAGAATGACACAGAATCTGAACCAGGCTCCAGACTCCAAGCTGTCAGCACAGAGCCTGATGCGGGGGCTGAAACTCACAAACCATGAGATCATGACTGGAGCCGAAGTGGGACGCTTAACCACTGAACCACCCGGGTGCCCCTATAAAGACCTAATTTCTAACAGAAGTAGCCTATTAATTCTGTATAATACCAATCACAAGCAGAACTTCTCTGAGGAACTTTATAAGGAAATATAAAGGCCCGTGAATAGCTGAGGGCAATTGTGAAGAACAGAAAAGGAGGAGGAAGAGACTCAAACCATCAGTTATTAAAACAAATCATATTGCAGAGCTGTGGTTTTAATACAGGAGCAAAAAGACCAATGGGACAGAGACCAAAAAGAAAAAACAGGCCTATGTTTACATGGGCACATAATAGAGGCTGTGTCACAAGAAATGACATATTGATACTAACACCTGCTTACGCTCAGTAAGCAACACTATATGCTCAGTACTGTTCTCCATGTATTTTACATGTATTAATTCATTTGGTTGCCACAACCCTAAGAGATGGAAACTACATCCTATTTTATGGATGAGGAACTAAAGCCAAAGAGGGTAAGTAACTTGCCCTGTCACCCACCTGGTAAGTGGCAGCCTTAGGGTTTGGATACAGGCCACCTAGGTCCAAGAAAGTGAGCTCTTAACTATGCTCCAAAGGCTCTCTAACTTCTAATTATTAATTCATTAGCTATAATTGAAAAAGGCAGAGGAAAATTTAGGTCATTACCTCACATCATTTAGAAAGATAAAATTTAAAAACTCCAAATGGATTGAAAGTCTAAAGGTGAAAAGCAATTCTATTTAGTTAATAGAAGGAACTGCAGAAGAACATCTTAATGAAGATACAGTGGGAAGATACTCCTCAAATAAGACCCCAGACCCACAAATTTTTATAAAGGGGAAAACGAATGCACTTACTACTTTTGCGTGTGTGTGTGTGTGTGTGTGAGAGAGAGAGAGAGAGAGAGAGAGAGAGAGAAGAGCAGAGAGTGAGAGGAAGAGAGAATTCCACGAGGGGCAGAGACAGAGGTAGAGCGAGAGTCCCGAATCGGGGCTTGAGCTCACCTGAAACGGGGTTTGAACCTGGGCTGAAGTTGGATGCTTAACCAACTGAGCCACTCAGGCACCCCACGGACTTATTTTTGCTCAACACCGTGCCATGGGTTAAATTAAAAGACTTGGAGAAGGTGTGTGCGGAGTGTAAAACCAACAAGGAATCAAAATCTAGGGCATACAATGAATTCTTACAAGTCAGGACAACAGGAAATCCATAGAAAAGTGAGAAAAGGGGACACCTGGGTGGCTCAGTCGGTTAAGCATCGACTTTGGCTCAGGTCATGATCTCAAGGTTCCTGAGTTCGGCCTCGCATTGGGCGGGCTCTGTGCTGACAGCTCGGAGCCTGGAGCCTGCTTGAGATTCTGTATCTCCCACTCTCTCTGCCCCTCCCCAGCTCATGCTCGCACTCTCTCTGTCTCAAAAATAAACATTAAAAAAAAAAAAAAGAAAAAGTGAGAAAAGGATACAAACAGGCAATTCAGAAAAGGGGAAACCCAAATGCTTAATACATGAAAATTAACACAAGGGGATGCCACCTTACAACCCATCAGATGGATAAACATTAGAAAATAAAAAAATACCAAACGTTGGGGGGATATGAAGAAGTCAGAACCTTTATGCAATGCTGCTGGGAAGTATAAACTGATGTGACCATTCCAGAGAATAATTTTGCAGATGTAGGTATGACCTAGCATCCTACCCGGGGGGGTGGATAATCCAGAAAAATATCACCCATATCCACAAGGAGACAAACGCCAGTATGTTTGCGGTGGTTAAAAACTGGAAGCAATGTAAGTGTCCGTCATTAGGGGAATATGTAAGTAAAATGCGGTCTAAAGTATGTAGAGTAGCATTTCATGCAGCCCCGGGAAATGAAAACTAGATTACTACTGAACATAGGATCTCAAAAGCATTACGTTGAGTCAAAAAGTTTAAAAACAAATCACAGTATATTATAACTTATGGAATTCAAAACCACTATATATCTTTCAAGGTAACAAATACGCAAACTTGTATACACTGGGCTGTACAAACTCTTTTAATACACCAGAGTGGGGCGTCTGAGAAGGGGGGTGAAATGCGACTGAGAATAAGGAACGAAGGAAGATACAAAAGCAGAACACAAGAGGGTCTTACACTGGACCACAGTGTGCTAAGAACTGAGAATGACGATTAATTCAATTCTGTGCACTTGAAGTTCTTAGGGGGGCGGGGGGGGGAACCAGTTCCGAGGGAGAGGATCCCACAGAGTGCTGGAGGAGGCCTCGGATCGCGGGAGGGTGGGCGCCCCCTCTCAAGCTCCTCTGTTGCCCGGACCGGGCCGAGGGCGGAAGGCAGCGGGGCCCCTTCCTCACCTACCCCCGGGGAGGGCACCCTGAGGCCAGGCCCTCCTCCCGGGCCGCCCTGCTCACCTGGCGCCAGCCCTGGCCGCCGGCCCCGGGACCGCCATAAGCCGGATTCCGCCCTCCGCCGGAGCCCCGCGGCCCCGGAGTGGGCTTCGGGAAGAGTGCAAAGAGCACGCGACTAGCCGGAGAGAGGAGGGGCCATGGCGACCACGGAGACGGGCGGATAGAGAGGAAGGAGCCGGGCGCTGCGGCCGCTCCCGGAAGCGACCCGCTCCTCGAAAAGAACCAAAGAGTGCTGAGAGGCATATTCTGTGGAGCAGGCGCTTTACAGCGCCCCCTGCTGGATCCGGAAGATTTCCCTTTTGACAAGAAGTAGCCAAGAAGTGTGACTGTTTTGTGGCAAGTATTTTAGACTCAGAATATAGATGTGTCGTACATTCTCCCAAAGAAACCGCGGTGGTATTTTAACAGTAAATCAGGATTCCGGATTGCAGTTGTAACGAAATCCAACGTTGCAGTGGTGTAAGTGATCGGGCTTTTCCCTTCAGCCTTCATGGAGTGGCCACTGTTTCCATCTCACCGTCTTTCCAAGTGCAATTGCCCTGGCCCCGACCTTTTCCATGGATGGCTCGCTCTCAAAATTAGTTCAAATGTCACCTTCTCACCCTACCCTGCCCCATCATTCCCTATTGCCATTACACGTATTCATTCATTCATTCATTCATTCACTGATTTTAAAGTAATCTTTACGCCCAGTGTGGAACTCGAACTCATAATCCCAAGATCAAGAGTGGAATCTTCTACCGACTAAGCCAGCCAGGTGCCCCACTTTTATTTTCTTCATTATAATTATCACTGAAGCCACCTTGTTTCCTTGCTTTTATTGTTTGTCTTCACCTATAAGAATAAACTTTATTTGATCAGGGACTCTGCCTTGCTCCTTTCCGTATACCTAGTATCTGGAACGCTGCCAATACGTAGTAAGTACTTAATAAATATTTGTGAAATGTTGGAGAACCAAATGCTTGTCGTCTTATTACTACTGTGCCCAAAGGGAGGTTGGAAATATATCAAGAAAACAAGCAGCGTGCAGAGAAAGACAAACACCATATGATTTCACTCGATGTGGAATTTAAGAAACAAAACAAAAGAGCAAGGGGGGCGAGGGGAGAGAGAGGCAAACCAAGAAACAGGCCCTTAACAGTAGAGTACAAACTGATGGTTAACAGCGGAGGGGGGATGGGAGGTTGGGTTAAATAGATGATGGGGATTAAACACTACACTTGTCCTGATGAGCAGTAGGTGATGTGTGAAATTGTTGAATCACTACATTGTACACCTGGAACTATAACACTGTAAAAAAAAAAAAAAAAGAGAGAGAGAGAGAGAGAGAAAGAAAGAAAAATAAATAAATAAATCTAGCAGCTTGATCTCACAGGGCCCTAAGTTTGAATCTGGATGAACCTCCTGTCTTCCTTCAATCCTTATTAAGTGTAAACTATATGCCAATAACTCAGCAAGACACATGCATCACCTGTCTTCACTGAGCTGGTGCTCAACCTGGAAGGCCCACCTGTTGACAATTACAGTGTCTTCATGAAGCGTGGTGACAAAGACCTACAGCAGCAAG